>NC_092738.1:42116101-42428226 GCF_047496885.1 Scyliorhinus torazame | reverse complement strand
GAAACGAGACGAAGGAGGGTGAAAGAGAGCGAAACGAGATGAAGGAGTGTCAATGAGAGCGAAACGAGACGAAGGAGGGTGAAAGACAGCGAAACGAGACGAAGGAGGGTGAAAGAGAGCGAAAGGAGTCGAAGGAGGGTGAAAGAGAACGGAACGAGACGAAGGAGGATGAAAGAGACCGAAACGAGGCGAAAGAGGGTGAAAGAGAGCGAAACGAGATGAAGGTGGGCGAAAGAGATCGAAACAAGACAAAGGAGGGTGAAAGAGACCGAAACGAGACGAAGGAGGGTGAAAGAGAGTGAAAAGAGAGGAAGGAGGGTGAAAGAGAGCGAAACGAGAAGAAGAAGGGTGAAAGAGAGCGAAACGAGATGAAGGAGGGTGAAAGAGAGCGAAAAGAGACAAAGGAGGGTGAAAGAGGGCGAAACGGGACGAAGGCAGGTGGAACAGAGTGAAACAAGACGAAGGAGGGTGAAAGAGAGCGAAACGAGACGAAGGAGGGTGAAAGAGAGCAAAACGAGACGAAGGAGAGTGAAACAGAGCGAAACGAGACTAAGGAGGATGAAAGAGAGCGAAATGAGATGAAGGAGGGTGAAAGAGAGTGAGAAGAGACAAAGGAGGGTGAAAGAGGGCGAAACGAGACGAAGGCGAGTGGAACAGAGCGAAACAAGACGAAGGAGGGTGAAAGAGAGTGAAACGAGACAAAGGAGGGTGAAAGAGAGCGAAACAAGTCAAAGGAGGGTGAAAGAGAGCACAACGAGACGAAGGAGTGTGAAACAGAGCGAAACGAGACGAAGGAGGATGAAAGAGAGCTAAACGAGACGAAGGAGGGTGAAAGAGAGCGAAACGAGAAGAAGGAGGGTGAAAGAGAGCGAAACGAGATGAACGAGGGTGAAAGAGAGCGAAACGAGACGAAGGAGGGTGAAAGAGAGCGAAACGAGATGAAGGAGGGTGAAAGAGAACGAAACGAGACGAAGAAAGTGAAAGAGAGTGAAACGAGACGAAGGAGGGTGAAAGAGAGCGAAACGAGATGAAGGAGTGTCAAAGAGAGCGAAACGAGATGAAGGAGGGTGAAAGAGAGCGAAACGAGACGAAGGAGGGTGAAAGAGAGCGAAAGGAGTCGAAGGAGGGTGAAAGAGAGCGGAACGAGAAGAAGAAGGGTGAAAGAGAGCGACACGAGATGAAGGAGGATGAAAGAGAGCGAAAAGAGACAAAGGAGGGTGAAAGAGGGCGAAACGAGACGAAGGCAGGTGGAACAGAGTGAAACAAGACGAAGGAGGGTGAAAGAGAGCGAAACGAGACGAAGGACGGTGAAAGAGAGCGAAACGAGACGAAGGAGGGTGAAAGAGAGCGAAACGAGATGAACGAGGGTGAAAGAGAGCGAAACGAGACGAAGGAGGTTGAAAGAGAGCGAAACAAGATGAAGGAGGGTGAAAGAGAGCGAAACGAGACGAAAAAAGTGAAAGAGAGTGAAACGAGACGAAGGAGGGTGAAAGAGAGCGAAACGAGATGAAGGAGTGTCAAAGAGAGCGAAACGAGATGAAGGAGGGTGAAAGAGAGCGAAACGAGACGAAGGAGGGTGAAAGAGAGCGAAAGGAGTCGAAGGAGGGTGAAAGAGAGCGGAACGAGAAGAAGAAGGGTGAAAGAGAGCGACACGAGATGAAGGAGGGTGAACGAGAGCGAAAAGAGACAAAGGAGGGTGAAAGAGGGCGAAACGAGACGAAGGCAGGTGGAACAGAGTGAAACAAGACGAAGGAGGGTGAAAGAGAGCGAAACGAGACGAAGGAGGGTGAAAGAGAGCAAAACGAGATGAAGGAGAGTGAAACAGAGCGAAACGAGACTAAGGAGGATGAAAGAGAGCGAAATGAGATGAAGGAGGGTGAAAGAGACTGAAAAGAGACAAAGGATGGTGAAAGAGGGCGAAACGAGACTAAGGAGGATGAAAGAGAGCGAAATGAGATGAAGGAGGGTGAAAGAGACTGAAAAGAGACAAAGGAGGGTGAAAGAGGGCGAAACGAGACGAAGGCGAGTGGAACAGAGCGAAACAAGACGAAGGAGGGTGAAAGAGACCGAAACGAGACGAAGGCGGGTGAAAGAGAGCGAAACGAGATGATGGAGGGTAAAAGAGAGCGAAACGAGATGAAGGAGAGTCAAAGAGAGCGAAACGAGACGAAGGAGGGTGACAGAGAGCGGAACGAGATGAAGGAGAGTGAAAGAGAGCGAATAGAGACAAAGTAGGGTGAAAGAGGGCGAAACGAGACGAAGGCGGGTGGAACAGAGCGAAACAAGACGAAGGAGGGTGAAAGAGAGCGAAACGAGACGAAGGTGGGTGAAAGAGAGCAAAACGAGATGAAGGAGTGTGAAACAGAGCGAAACGAGACGAACGAGGATGAAAGAGAGCGAAACGAGATGAAGGAGGGTGAAAGAGAGTGAAAAGAGACAAAGGAGGGTGAAAGAGGGCGAAACGAGACGAAGGCGGGTGGAACAGAGCGAAACAAGACGAAGGAGGGTGAAAGAGAGCAAAACGAGACGAAGGAGGGTGAAAGAGAGCGAAACGAGATGAAGGAGGGTGAAAGATAGCGAAACGAGATGAAGGAGGGTGAAAGAGAGCGAAACGAGATGAAGGAGGGTGAAAGAGAGCAAAACGAGACGAAGGAGAGTGAAACAGAGCGAAACGAGACTAAGTAGGATGAAAGAGAGCGAAATGAGATGAAGGCAGGTGGAACAGAGTGAAACAAGATGAAGGAGGGTGAAAGAGAGCGAAACGAGACGAAGGAGGGTGAAAGAGAGCAAAACGAGACGAAGGAGAGTGAAACAGAGCGAAACGAGACTAAGGAAGATGAAAGAGAGCGAAATGAGATGAAGGAGGGTGAAAGAGACTGAAAAGAGACAAAGAAGGGTGAAAGAGGGCGAAACGAGACGAAGGCGAGTGGAACAGAGCGAAACAAGACGAAGGAGGGTGAAAGAGACCGAAACGAGACGAAGGCGGGTGAAAGAGAGCGAACCGAGATGATGGAGGGTAAAAGAGAGCGAAACGAGATGAAGGAGAGTCAAAGAGAGCAAAACGAGACGAAGGAGGGTGAAAGAGAGCGAAACGAGATGAAGGAGAGTGAAAGAGAGCGAATAGAGACAAAGGAGGGTGAAAGAGGGCGAAACGAGACGAAGGAGGGTGAAAGAGAGCGAAACGAGACGAAGGAGGGCGAAAGAGAGCAAAACGAGACGAAGGAGTGTGAAACAGAGCGAAACGAGACGAACGAGGATGAAAGAGAGCGAAACGAGATGAAGGAGGGTGAAAGAGAGTGAAAAGAGACAAAGGAGGGTGAAAGAGGGCGAAACGAGACGAAGGCGGGTGAAAGAGAGCGAAACGAGATGAAGGAGGGTGAAAGAGAGCGAAACGAGACGACGGAGGGTGAAAGAGAGCGAAACGAGACGAAGGAGGGTGAAAGAGAGCGAAACGAGATGAAGGAGGGTGAAAGAGAGCGAAACGAGACTAAGGAGGGTGAAAGAGAGCAAAACGAAAAGAAGGAGGGTGAAAGAGAGCGAAACGAGACGAAGGAGGGTGAAAGAGAGCGAAACGAGATGAAGGAGGGTGAAAGAGAGCGAAACGAGACGACGGAGGGTGAAAGAGAGCGAAACGAGACGAAGGAGGGTGAAAGAGAGCGAAACGAGATGAAGGAGGGTGAAAGAGAGCGAAACGAGACGAAGAAAGTGAAAGAGAGCGGAACGAGACGAAGGAGGGTGAAAGAGACCGAAACGAGACGAAGACGTGTGAAAGAGAGCGAAACGAGATGAAGGAGGGTGAAAGAGAGCGAAACGAGAAGAAGGAGGGTGAAAGAGAGTGAAACGAGACGAAGGAGGGTGAAAGAGAGCGAAACGAGATGAAGGAGTGTCAATGAGAGTGAAACGAGACGAAGGAGGGTGAAAGACAGCGAAACGAGACGAAGGAGGGTGAAAGATAGCGAAAGGAGTCGAAGGAGGGTGAAAGAGAACGGAACGAGACGAAGGAGGATGAAAGAGACCGAAACGAGGCGAACGAGGGTGAAAGAGAGCGTAACGAGATGAAGGTGGGTGAAAGAGATCGAAACAAGACAAAGGAGGGTGAAAGAGACCGAAACGAGACGAAGGAGGGTGAAAGAGAGTGAAAAGAGACGAAGGAGGGTGAAAGAGAGCGAAACGAGAAGAAGAAGGGTGAAAGAGAGCGAAACGAGATGAAGGAGAGTCAAAGAGAGCAAAACGAGACGAAGGAGGGTGAAAGAGAGCGAAACGAGATGAAGGAGAGTGAAAGAGAGCGAATAGAGACAAAGGAGGGTGAAAGAGGGCGAAACGAGACGAAGGAGGGTGAAAGAGAGCGAAACGAGACGAAGGAGGGCGAAAGAGAGCAAAACGAGACGAAGGAGTGTGAAACAGAGCGAAACGAGACGAACGAGGATGAAAGAGAGCGAAACGAGATGAAGGAGGGTGAAAGAGAGTGAAAAGAGACAAAGGAGGGTGAAAGAGGGCGAAACGAGACGAAGGCGGGTGAAAGAGAGCGAAACGAGATGAAGGAGGGTGAAAGAGAGCGAAACGAGACGACGGAGGGTGAAAGAGAGCGAAACGAGACGAAGGAGGGTGAAAGAGAGCGAAACGAGATGAAGGAGGGTGAAAGAGAGCGAAACGAGACTAAGGAGGGTGAAAGAGAGCAAAACGAAAAGAAGGAGGGTGAAAGAGAGCGAAACGAGACGAAGGAGGGTGAAAGAGAGCGAAACGAGATGAAGGAGGGTGAAAGAGAGCGAAACGAGACGACGGAGGGTGAAAGAGAGCGAAACGAGACGAAGGAGGGTGAAAGAGAGCGAAACGAGATGAAGGAGGGTGAAAGAGAGCGAAACGAGACGAAGAAAGTGAAAGAGAGCGGAACGAGACGAAGGAGGGTGAAAGAGACCGAAACGAGACGAAGACGTGTGAAAGAGAGCGAAACGAGATGAAGGAGGGTGAAAGAGAGCGAAACGAGAAGAAGGAGGGTGAAAGAGAGTGAAACGAGACGAAGGAGGGTGAAAGAGAGCGAAACGAGATGAAGGAGTGTCAATGAGAGTGAAACGAGACGAAGGAGGGTGAAAGACAGCGAAACGAGACGAAGGAGGGTGAAAGATAGCGAAAGGAGTCGAAGGAGGGTGAAAGAGAACGGAACGAGACGAAGGAGGATGAAAGAGACCGAAACGAGGCGAAAGAAGGTGAAAGAGAGCGTAACGAGATGAAGGTGGGTGAAAGAGATCGAAACAAGACAAAGGAGGGTGAAAGAGACCGAAACGAGACGAAGGAGGGTGAAAGAGAGTGAAAAGAGACGAAGGAGGGTGAAAGAGAGCGAAACGAGAAGAAGAAGGGTGAAAGAGAGCGAAACGAGATGAAGGAGGGTGAAAGAGAGCGAAAAGAGACAAAGGAGGGTGAAAGAGGGCGAAACGGGACGAAGGCAGGTGGAACAGAGTGAAACAAGACGAAGGAGGGTGAAAGAGAGCGAAACGAGACGAAGGAGGGTGAAAGAGAGCAAAACGAGACGAAGGAGAGTGAAACAGAGCGAAGCGAGACTAAGGAGGATGAAAGAGAGCGAAATGAGATGAAGGAGGGTGAAAGAGAGTGAAAAGAGACAAAGGAGGGTGAAAGAGGGCGAAACGAGACGAAGGCGAGTGGAACAGAGCGAAACAAGACGAAGGAGGGTGAAAGAGAGTGAAACGAGACAAAGGAGGGTGAAAGAGAGCGAAACAAGACAAAGGAGGGTGAAAGAGAGCACAACGAGACGAAGGAGTGTGAAACAGAGCGAAACGAGACGAAGGAGGATGAAAGAGAGCTAAACGAGACGAAGGAGGGTGAAAGAGAGCGAAACGAGAAGAAGGAGGGTGAAAGAGAGCGAAACGAGACGAAGGAGGGTGAAAGAGAGCGAAACGAGACGAAGGAGGGTGAAAGAGAGCGAAACGAGACGAAGGAGGGTGAAAGAGAGCGAAACGAGATGAACGAGGGTGAAAGAGAGCGAAACGAGACCAAGGAGGGTGAAAGAGAGCGAAACGAGATGAAGGAGGGTGAAAGAGAGCGAAACGAGACGAAGAAAGTGAAAGAGAGTCAAACGAGACGAAGGAGGGTGAAAGAGAGCGAAACGAGATGAAGGAGTGTCAAAGAGAGCGAAACGAGATGAAGGAGGGTGAAAGAGAGCGAAACGAGACGAAGGAGGGTGAAAGAGAGCGAAAGGAGTCGAAGGAGGGTGAAAGAGAGCGGAACGAGAAGAAGAAGGGTGAAAGAGAGCGACACGAGATGAAGGAGGGTGAAAGAGAGCGAAAAGAGACAAAGGAGGGTGAAAGAGGGCGAAACGAGACGAAGGCAGGTGGAACAGAGTGAAACAAGACGAAGGAGGGTGAAAGAGAGCGAAACGAGGCGAAGGAGGGTGAAAGAGAGCAAAACGAGACGAAGGAGAGTGAAACAGAGCGAAACGAGACTAAGGAGGATGAAAGAGAGCGAAATGAGATGAAGGAGGGTGAAAGAGACTGAAAAGAGACAAAGGATGGTGAAAGAGGGCGAAACGAGACGAAGGCGAGTGGAACAGAGCGAAACAAGACGAAGGAGGGTGAAAGAGACCGAAACGAGACGAAGGCGGGTGAAAGAGAGCGAAACGAGATGATGGAGGGTAAAAGAGAGCGAAACGAGATGAAGGAGAGTCAAAGAGAGCGAAACGAGACGAAGGATGGTGACAGAGCGCGAAACGAGATGAAGGAGAGTGAAAGAGAGCGAATAGAGACAAAGGAGGGTGAAAGAGGGCGAAACGAGACGAAGGCGGGTGGAACAGAGCGAAACAAGACGAAGGAGGGTGAAAGAGAGCGAAACGAGACGAAGGTGGGTGAAAGAGAGCAAAACGAGACGAAGGAGTGTGAAACAGAGCGAAACGAGACGAACGAGGATGAAAGAGAGCGAAACGAGATGAAGGAGGGTGAAAGAGGGCGAAACGAGACGAAGGCGGGTGGAACAGAGCGAAACAAGACGAAGGAGGGTGAAAGAGAGCAAAACGAGACGAAGGAGGGTGAAAGAGAGCGAAACGAGATGAAGGAGGGTGAAAGATAGCGAAACGAGACGAAGGAGGGTGAAAGAGAGCGAAACGAGATGAAGGAGGGTGAAAGAGAGCGAAACGAGATGAAGGAGGGTGAAAGAGAGCGAAACGAGACGAAGGAGGGTGAAAGAGAGCGAAACGAGACGAAGGAGGGTGAAAGAGAGCGAAACGAGATGAACGAGGGTGAAAGAGAGCGAAACGAGACCAAGGAGGGTGAAAGAGAGCGAAACGAGATGAAGGAGGGTGAAAGAGAGCGAAACGAGACGAAGAAAGTGAAAGAGAGTCAAACGAGACGAAGGAGGGTGAAAGAGAGCGAAACGAGATGAAGGAGTGTCAAAGAGAGCGAAACGAGATGAAGGAGGGTGAAAGAGAGCGAAACGAGACGAAGGAGGGTGAAAGAGAGCGAAAGGAGTCGAAGGAGGGTGAAAGAGAGCGGAACGAGAAGAAGAAGGGTGAAAGAGAGCGACACGAGATGAAGGAGGGTGAAAGAGAGCGAAAAGAGACAAAGGAGGGTGAAAGAGGGCGAAACGAGACGAAGGCAGGTGGAACAGAGTGAAACAAGACGAAGGAGGGTGAAAGAGAGCGAAACGAGACGAAGGAGGGTGAAAGAGAGCAAAACGAGACGAAGGAGAGTGAAACAGAGCGAAACGAGACTAAGGAGGATGAAAGAGAGCGAAATGAGATGAAGGAGGGTGAAAGAGACTGAAAAGAGACAAAGGATGGTGAAAGAGGGCGAAACGAGACGAAGGCGAGTGGAACAGAGCGAAACAAGACGAAGGAGGGTGAAAGAGACCGAAACGAGACGAAGGCGGGTGAAAGAGAGCGAAACGAGATGATGGAGGGTAAAAGAGAGCGAAACGAGATGAAGGAGAGTCAAAGAGAGCGAAACGAGACGAAGGATGGTGACAGAGCGCGAAACGAGATGAAGGAGAGTGAAAGAGAGCGAATAGAGACAAAGGAGGGTGAAAGAGGGCGAAACGAGACGAAGGCGGGTGGAACAGAGCGAAACAAGACGAAGGAGGGTGAAAGAGAGCGAAACGAGACGAAGGTGGGTGAAAGAGAGCAAAACGAGACGAAGGAGTGTGAAACAGAGCGAAACGAGACGAACGAGGATGAAAGAGAGCGAAACGAGATGAAGGAGGGTGAAAGAGGGCGAAACGAGACGAAGGCGGGTGGAACAGAGCGAAACAAGACGAAGGAGGGTGAAAGAGAGCAAAACGAGACGAAGGAGGGTGAAAGAGAGCGAAACGAGATGAAGGAGGGTGAAAGATAGCGAAACGAGACGAAGGAGGGTGAAAGAGAGCGAAACGAGATGAAGGAGGGTGAAAGAGAGCGAAACGAGATGAAGGAGGGTGAAAGAGAGCGAAACGAGAAGAAGGAGGGTGAAAGAGAGTGAAACGAGACGAAGGAGGGTGAAAGAGAGCGAAACGAGATGAAGGAGTGTCAATGAGAGCGAAACGAGACGAAGGAGGGTGAAAGAGAGCGAAACGAGACGTAGGAGGGTGAAAGAGAGCGAAAGGAGTCGAAGGAGGGTGAAAGAGAGCGGAACGAGACGAAGGAGGATGAAAGAGACCGAAACGAAGCGAAGGAGGTTGAAAGAGAGCGAAACGAGATGAAGGTGGGTGAAAGAGATCGAAACAAGACAAAGGAGGGTGAAAGAGACCGAAACGAGACGAAGGAGGGTGAAAGAGAGTGAAAAGAGACGAAGGAGGGTGAAAGAGGGCAAAACGAGAAGAAGAAGGGTGATAGAGAGCGAAACGAGATGAAGGAGGGTGAAAGAGAGCGAAAAGAGACAAAGGAGGGTGAAAGAGGGCGAAACGAGACGAAGGCAGGTGGAACAGAGTGAAACAAGACGAAGGAGGGTGAAAGAGAGCGAAACGAGACGAAGGAGGGTGAAAGAGAGCAAAACGAGACGAAGGAGAGTGAAACAGAGCGAAACGAGACTAAGGAGGATGAAAGAGAGCGAAACGAGATGAAGGAGGGTGAAAGAGAGTGAAAAGAGACAAAGGAGGGTGAAAGAGGGCGAAACGAGACGAAGGCGAGTGGAACAGAGCGAAACAAGACGAAGGAGGGTGAAAGAGAGCGAAACGAGACAAAGGAGGGTGAAAGAGAGCGAAACGAGACAAAGGAGGGTGAAAGAGAGCAAAACGAGACGAAGGAATGTGAAACAGAGCGAAACGAGACGGAGGAGGATGAAAGAGAGCTAAACGAGACGAAGGAGGGTGAAAGTGAGCGAAACGAGAAGAAGGAGGGTGAAAGAGAGCGAAACGAGACGAAGGAGGGTGAAAGAGAGCGAAACGAGATGAAGGAGGGTCAAAGAGAGCGAAACGAGACGAAGGAGGGTGAAAGAGAGCGAAGCGAGACGAAGGAGGGTGAAAGAGAGCGAAACGAGACGAACGAGGGTGAAAGAGAGTGAAAAGAGACAAAGGAGGGTGAAAGAGGGCGAAACGAGACGAAGGCGAGTAGAACAGAGCGAAACAAGACGAAGAAGGGTGAAAGAGAGCGAAACGAGACGAAAGAGGGTGAAAGAGAGCAAAACGAGACGAAGGAGTGTGAAACAGAGCGAAACGAGACGAAGGAGGATGAAAGAGAGCTAAACGAGACGAAGGAAGGTGAAAGAGAGTGAAACGAGAAGCAGGAGGGTGAAAGAGAGCGAAACGAGACGAAGGAGGGTCAAAGAGAGCAAAACGAGACGAAGGAGTGTGAAACAGAGCGAAACGAGACGAAGGAGGATGAAAGAGAGCTAAACGAGACGAAGGAGGGTGAAAGAGAGTGAAACGAGATGAAGGAGAGTCAAAGAGAGCGAAACGAGACAAAGGAGGGTGAAAGAGAGCGAAACGAGACGAAGGAGGGTGAAAGAGAGCGAAACGAGACGAACGAGGGTGAAAGAGAGCGAAACGAGATGAAGGAGGGGAAAGATAGCGAAACGAGACGAAGGAGGGTGAAAGAGAGTGAAACGAGACGAAGGAAGGTGAAAGAGAGCGAAACGAGACCAAAGAGGGTGAAAGAGAGCGAGACGAGATGAAGGAAGGTGAAAGAGAGCGAAACGAGATGAAGGAGGATGAAAGAGAGCGAAAGGAGTCGAAGGAGGGTGAAAGAGAATGGAACGAGACGAAGGAGGATGAAAGAGAGCGAAACGAGGCGCAGGAGGGTGAAAGAGAGCGAAACGAGAGGAAGGATGGTGAAAGAGAGCGAAACGAGAAGAAGGAGGGTGAAAGAGAGTGAAACGAGACGAAGGAGGGTGAAAGAGAGCAAAACGAGATGAAGGAGTGTCAAAGAGAGCGAAACGAGACGAAGGAGGGTGAAAGAGAGCGAAACGAGATGAAGGAGGATGAAAGAGAGCGAAAGGAGTCGAAGGAGGGTGAAAGAGAATGGAACGAGACGAAGGAGGATGAAAGAGACCGAAACGAGGCGCAGGAGGGTGAAAGAGAGCGAAACGAGAGGAAGGATGGTGAAAGAGAGCGAAACGAGACGAAGGAGGCTGAAAGGGAGCAAAACGAGATGAAGGAGGGTGAAAGAGAGTGAAAAGAGACAAAGGAGGGTGAAAGAGGGCGAAACGAGACGAAGGAGTGTGAAACAGAGCGAAACGAGACGAAGGAGGATGAAAGAGAGCTAAATGAGACGAAGGAGGGTCAAAGAGAGCGAAACGAGATGAAGGAGGGTCAAAGAGGGCGAAACGAGATGAAGGAGGGTGAAAAAGGGCGAAGCGAGACGAAGGGGCATAAAAGAGAGCGAAACGAGATGAAGGAGGGTGAAAGAGGGCGAAACGAGACGAAGGATGGTGAAAGAAAGCGAAACGAGACGAAGGAGTGTGAAAGAGAGTGAAACGAGACGAAGGAGGGTGAAAGAGGGTGAAACGAGACGAAGGCGGGTGGAACAGAGCGAAACCAGACGAAGGAGGGTGAAAGTGAGCGAAACGAGATGAAGGAGGGTGAAAGAGAGCAAAACGAGACGAAGGTGTGTGAAAGAGAGCGAACGAGACGATGGAGGGTGAAATAGAGCGAAACGAGAGGAAGGAGGGTGAAAGAGAGCGAAACGAGATGAAGGAGGGTGAAAGGGAGTGAAACGAGATGAAGGAGGATGAAAGAGAGTGAAAAGAGTCAAAGGAGGGTGAAAGAGGGCGAAACGAGACGAAGGCGGGTGGAACAGAGCGAAACAAGACGAAGGAGGGTGAAAGAGAGCGAAACAAGAAGAAGGAGGGTGAAAGAGAGCGAAACGAGACGAAGGAGGGTGAAAGAGAGTGAAACGAGATGAAGGAGGGTGAAAGAGAGCAAAACAGACGAAGGAGTGTGAAACAGAGCGAAACGAGACGAAGGAGGATGAAAGAGAGCGAAACGAGATGAAGGAGGGTGAAAGAGAGTGAAAAGAGACAAAGGAGGGTGAAAGAGGGCGAAACGAGACGAAGGCGGGTGGAACAGAGCGAAACAAGACGAAGGAGGGTGAAAGAGAGCGAAACGAGACGAAGGAGGGTGAAAGAGAGCGAAACGAGAAGAAGGAGGGTGAAAGAGAGCGAAACGAGACGAAGGAGGGTGAAAGAGAGCGAAACGAGATGAAGGAGGGTGAAAGAGAGCGTAACGAGACGGAGAAAGTGAAAGAGAGCGGAACGAGACGAAGGAGGGTGAAAGAGACCGAAACGAGAAGAAGGAGGGTGAAAGAGAGTGAAACGAGACGAAGGAGGGTGAAAGAGAGCGAAACGAGATGCAGGAGTGTCAAAGAGAGCGAAACGAGACGAAGGAGGGTGAAAGAGAGCGAAACGAGATGAAGGAGGGTGAAAGAGAGCGAAACGAGACGAAGAAAGTGAAAGAGAGCGGAACGAGACGAAGGAGGGTGAAAGAGACCGAAACGAGACGAAGACGTGTGAAAGAGAGCGAAACGAGATGAAGGAGGGTGAAAGAGAGCGAAACGAGAAGAAGGAGGGTGAAAGAGAGTGAAACAGGACGAAGGAGGGTGAAAGAGAGCGAAACGAGATGAAGGAGTGTCAAAGAGAGCGAAACGAGACGAAGGAGGGTGAAAGAGAGCGAAACGAGACGAAGGAGGGTGAAAGAGAGCGAAAGGAGTCGAAGGAGGGTGAAAGAGAGCGGAACGAGACGAAGGAGGATGAAAGAGACCGAAACGAGGCGAAGGAGGGTGAAAGAGAGCGAAACGAGATGAAGGTGGGTGAAAGAGATCGAAACAAGACAAAGGAGGGTGAAAGAGACCGAAACGAGACGAAGGAGGGTGAAAGAGAGTGAAAAGAGACGAAGGAGGGTGAAAGAGAGCGAAACGAGAAGAAGAAGGGTGAAAGAGAGCGAAACGAGATGAAGGAGGGTGAAAGAGAGCGAAAAGAGACAAAGGAAGGTGAAAGATGGCGAAACGAGACGAAGGCAGGTGGAACAGAGTGAAACAAGACGAAGAAGGGTGAAAGAGAGCGAAACGAGACGAAGGAGGGTGAAAGAGCGCAAAACGAGACGAAGGAGAGTGAAACAGAGCGAAACGAGACTAAGGAGGATGAAACAGAGCGAAACGAGATGAAGGAGGGTGAAAGAGAGTGAAAAGAGCCAAAGGAGGGTGAAAGAGGGCGAAACGAGACGAAGGCGAGTGGAACAGAGCGAAACAAGACGAAGCAGGGTGAAAGAGAGCGAAACGAGACGAAGGAGGGTGAAAGAGAGCAAAACGAGAAGAAGGAGTGTGAAACAGAGCGAAACGAGACAAAGGAGGGTGAAAGAGAGCGAAACGAGATGAAGGAGGGTCAAAGAGAGCGAAACGAGACGAAGGAGGGTGAAAGAGAGCGAAGCGAGACGAAGGAGGGTGAAAGAGAGCGAACCGAGACAAAGGAGGGTGAAAGAGAGCGAAACGAGACGAAGAAAGTGAAAGTGAGCGAAACGAGACGAAGGAGGGTGAAAGAGAGCGAAAGGAGACAAAGGAGGGTGAAAGAGAGCGAAACGAGACGAAGGAGGGTGAAAGAGAGCGAAAGGAGTCGAAGGAGGGTGAAAGAGAGCAAAACGAGATGAAGGAGAGTGAAACAGAGCGAAACGAGACTAAGGAGGATGAAAGAGAGCGAAACGAGATGAAGGAGGGTGAGAGACGTGAAAAGAGACAAAGGAGGGTGAAAGAGGGCGAAACGAGACGAAGGCGAGTGGAACAGAGCGAAACAAGATGAAGGCGGATGAAAGAGAGCTAAACGAGACGAAGGAGGGTGAAAGAGAGCGAAACGAGATGAAGGAGGGTGAAAGAGAGCGAAACGAGACGAAGGAGGGTGAAAGAGAGCGAAACGAGACGAAGGAGTGTGAAACAGTGCGAAACGAGACGAAGGAGGGTGAAAGAGAGCGAAACGAGATGAAGGAGGGTGAAAGAGAGTGAAAAGAGACAAAGGAGGGTGAAAGAGGGCGAAACGAGACGAAGGCGGGTGGAACAGAGCGAAACAAGACGAAGGAGGGTGAAAGAGAGCGAAACGAGACGAAGGAGGGTGAAAGAGAGCGAAACGAGATGAAGGAGGGTGAAAGAGAGCGAAACGAGACGAAGAAAGTGAAAGAGAGCGGAACGAGACGAAGGAGGGTGAAAGAGACCGAAACGAGATGAAGACGTGTGAAAGAGAGCGAAACGAGATGAAGGAGGGTGAAAGAGAGCGAAACGAGAAGAAGGAGGGTGAAAGAGAGTGAAACGAGACGAAGGAGGGTGAAAGAGAGCGAAACGAGATGAAGGAGTGTCAAAGAGAGCGAAACGAGATGAAGGAGGGTGAAAGAGAGCGAAACGAGACGAAGGAGGGTGAAAGAGAGCGAAAGGAGTCGAAGGAGGGTGAAGGAGAGCGGAACGAGAAGAAGAAGGGTGAAAGAGAGCCACACGAGATGAAGGAGGGTGAAAGAGAGCGAAAAGAGACAAAGGAGGGTGAAAGAGGGCGAAACGAGACTAAGGAGGATGAAAGAGAGCGAAATGAGATGAAGGAGGGTGAAAGAGACTGAAAAGAGACAAAGGAGGGTGAAAGAGGGCGAAACGAGACGAAGGCGAGTGGAACAGAGCGAAACAAGACGAAGGAGGGTGAAAGAGACCGAAACGAGACGAAGGCGGGTGAAAGAGAGCGAAACGAGATGATGGAGGGTAAAAGAGAGCGAAACGAGATGAAGGAGAGTCAAAGAGAGCGAAACGAGACGAAGGAGGGTGACAGAGAGCGGAACGAGATGAAGGAGAGTGAAAGAGAGCGAATAGAGACAAAGTAGGGTGAAAGAGGGCGAAACGAGACGAAGGCGGGTGGAACAGAGCGAAACAAGACGAAGGAGGGTGAAAGAGAGCGAAACGAGACGAAGGAGGGTGAAAGAGAGCAAAACGAGACGAAGGAGTGTGAAACAGAGCGAAACGAGACGAACGAGGATGAAAGAGAGCGCAACGAGATGAAGGAGGGTGAAAGAGAGTGAAAAGAGACAAAGGAGGGTGAAAGAGGGCGAAACGAGACGAAGGCGGGTGGAACAGAGCGAAACAAGACGAAGGAGGGTGAAAGAGAGCAAAACGAGACGAAGGAGGGTGAAAGAGAGCGAAACGAGAAGAAGGAGGGTGAAAGAGAGCGAAACGAGACGAAGGAGGGTGAAAGAGAGCGAAACGAGATGAAGGAGGGTGAAAGATAGCGAAACGAGACGAAGGCGGGGGAAAGAGAGTGAAACGAGACGAAGGAGGGTGAAAGAGAGCGAAACGAGATAAAGGAGTGTCAATGAGAGCGAAACGAGACGAAGGAGGGTGAAAGAGAGCGAAACGAGACGAATGAGGGTGAAAGAGAGCGAAAGGAGTCGAAGGAGGGTGAAAGAGAGCGGAACGAGACGAAGGAGGATGAAAGAGACCGAAACGAGGCAAAGGAGGGTGAAAGAGAGCGAAACGAGATGAAGGTGGGTGAAAGAGATCGAAACAAGACAAAGGAGGGTGAAAGAGACCGAAACGAGACGAAGCAGGGTGAAAGAGAGCGAAAAGAGACAAAGGAGGGTGAAAGAGTGCGAAACGAGACGAAGGCAGGTGGAACAGAGTGAAACAAGACGAAGGAGGGTGAAAGAGAGCGAAATGAGACGAAGGAGGGTGAAAGAGAGCAAAACGAGACGAAGGAGAGTGAAACAGAGCGAAACGAGACTAAGGAGGATGAAAGAGAGCGAAAAGAGATGAAGGAGGGTGAAAGAGAGTGAAAAGAGACAAAGGGGGGTGAAAGAGAGTGAAAAGAGACGAAGGAGGGTGAAAGAGAGCGAAACGAGACAAAGGAGGGTGAAAGAGAGCGAAACGAGACAAAGGAGTGTGAAAGAGAGCAAAACGAGACGAAGGAATGTGAAACAGAGCGAAACGAGACGGAGGAGGATGAAAGAGAGCTAAACGAGACGAAGGAGGGTGAAAGAGAGCGAAACGAGAAGAAGGAGGGTGAAAGAGAGCGAAACGAGACGAAGGAGGGTGAAAGAGAGCGAAACGAGATGAAGGAGGGTCAAAGAGAGCGAAACGAGACGAAGGAGGGTGAAAGAGAGCGAAGCGAGACGAAGGAGGGTGAAAGAGAGCGAAACGAGACGAATGAGGGTGAAAGAGAGCGAAACGAGACGAAGGAGGGGAAAGAGAGCGAAACGAGACGAAGGAGGGTGAAAGAGAGCGAAACGAGACGAAGAAAGTGAAAGTGAGCGAAACGAGACGAAGAAGGGTGAAAGAGAGCGAAACGAGACGAAGGAGGGTGAAAGAGAGTGAAACGAGACGAAGGAGGTTGAAAGAGAGCGAAAGGAGTCGAAGGAGGGTGAAAGAGAGCGGAACGAGACGAAGGAGGGTGAAAGAGAGCAAAACGAGATGAAGGAGTGTCAAAGAGAGCGAAACGAGACGAAGGAGGGTGAAAGACAGCGAAACGAGACGAAGGAGGGTGAAAGAGAGCGAAAGGAGTCGAAGGACGGTGAAAGAGAGCAAAACGAGAGGAAGGAGGGTGAAAGAGAACGAAACGAGACGAAGGAGGGTGAAAGGGAGCAAAACGAGATGAAGGAGGGGGAAAGCGAGAGAAACGAGATGTAGGAGGGTGAAAGAGAGCGGAACGAGACGAAGGAGGATGAAAGAGACCGAAACGAGGCGAAGGAGGGTGAAAGAGAGCGAAACGAGATGAAGGTGGGTGAAAGAGATCGAAACAAGACAAAGGAGGGTGAAAGAGAGTGAAAAGAGACGAAGGAGGGTGAAAGAGAGCGAAACGAGAAGAAGAAGGGTGAAAGACAGCGAAACGAGATGAAGGAGGTTGAAAGAGAGCGAAAAGAGACAAAGGAGGGTGAAAGAGGGCGAAACGAGACGAATGCAGGTGGAACAGAGTGAAACAAGACGAAGGAGGGTGAAAGAGAGCGAAACGAGACGAAGGAGAGTGAAACAGAACGAAACGAGACTAAGGAGGATGAAAGAGAGCGAAACGAGATGAAGGAGGGTGAAAAAGGGCGAAGCGAGACGAAGGAGCATAAAAGAGAGCGAAACGAGATGAAGGAGGGTGAAAGAGGGCGAAACGAGACGAAGGATGGTGAAAGAAAGCGAAACGAGACGAAGGAGGGTGAAAGAGAGCAAAACGAGACGAAGGAGAGTGAAACAGAGCGAAACGAGACTAAGGAGGATGAAAGAGAGCGAAATGAGATGAAGGCAGGTGGAACAGAGTGAAACAAGACGAAGGAGGGTGAAAGAGAGCGAAACGAGACGAAGGAGGGTGAAAGAGAGCAAAACGAGACGAAGGAGAGTGAAACAGAGCGAAACGAGACTAAGGAGGATGAAAGAGAGCGAAATGAGATGAAGGAGGGTGAAAGAGACTGAAAAGAGACAAAGAAGGGTGAAAGAGGGCGAAACGAGACGAAGGCGAGTGGAACAGAGCGAAACAAGACGAAGGAGGGTGAAAGAGACCGAAACGAGACGAAGGCGGGTGAAAGAGAGCGAACCGAGATGATGGAGGGTAAAAGAGAGCGAAACGAGATGAAGGAGAGTCAAAGAGAGCAAAACGAGACGAAGGAGGGTGAAAGAGAGCGAAACGAGATGAAGGAGAGTGAAAGAGAGCGAATAGAGACAAAGGAGGGTGAAAGAGGGCGAAACGAGACGAAGGAGGGTGAAAGAGAGCGAAACGAGACGAAGGAGGGCGAAAGAGAGCAAAACGAGACGAAGGAGTGTGAAACAGAGCGAAACGAGACGAACGAGAATGAAAGAGAGCGAAACGAGATGAAGGAGGGTGAAAGAGAGTGAAAAGAGACAAAGGAGGGTGAAAGAGGGCGAAACGAGACGAAGGCGGGTGGAACAGAGCGAAACAAGAAGAAGGAGGGTGAAAGAGAGCGAAACGAGACTAAGGAGGGTGAAAGAGTGCAAAACGAAAAGAAGGAGGGTGAAAGAGAGCGAAACGAGACGAAGGAGGGTGAAAGAGAGCGAAACGAGATGAAGGAGGGTGAAAGAGAGCGAAACGAGACGACGGAGGGTGAAAGAGAGCGAAACGAGACGAAGGAGGGTGAAAGAGAGCGAAACGAGATGAAGGAGGGTGAAAGAGAGCGAAACGAGACGAAGAAAGTGAAAGAGAGCGGAACAAGACGAAGGAGGGTGAAAGAGACCGAAACGAGACGAAGACGTGTGAAAGAGAGCGAAACGAGATGAAGGAGGGTGAAAGAGAGCGAAACGAGAAGAAGGAGGGTGAAAGAGAGTGAAACGAGACGAAGGAGGGTGAAAGAGAGCGAAACGAGATGAAGGAGTGTCAATGAGAGCGAAACGAGACGAAGGAGGGTGAAAGACAGCGAAACGAGACGAAGGAGGGTGAAAGAGAGCGAAAGGAGTCGAAGGAGGGTGAAAGAGAACGGAACGAGACGAAGGAGGATGAAAGAGACCGAAACGAGGCGAAAGAGGGTGAAAGAGAGCGAAACGAGATGAAGGTGGGTGAAAGAGATCGAAACAAGACAAAGGAGGGTGAAAGAGACCGAAACGAGACGAAGGAGGGTGAAAGAGAGTGAAAAGAGACGAAGGAGGGTGAAAGAGAGCGAAACGAGAAGAAGAAGGGTGAAAGAGAGCGAAACGAGATGAAGGAGGGTGAAAGAGAGCGAAAAGAGACAAAGGAGGGTGAAAGAGGGCGAAACGGGACGAAGGCAGGTGGAACAGAGTGAAACAAGACGAAGGAGGGTGAAAGAGAGCGAAACGAGACGAAGGAGGGTGAAAGAGAGCAAAACGAGACGAAGGAGAGTGAAACAGAGCGAAACGAGACTAAGGAGGATGAAAGAGAGCGAAATGAGATGAAGGAGGGTGAAAGAGAGTGAAAAGAGACAAAGGAGGGTGAAAGAGGGCGAAACGAGACGAAGGCGAGTGGAACAGAGCGAAACAAGACGAAGGAGGGTGAAAGAGAGTGAAACGAGACAAAGGAGGGTGAAAGAGAGCGAAACAAGACAAAGGAGGGTGAAAGAGAGCACAACGAGACGAAGGAGTGTGAAACAGAGCGAAACGAGACGAAGGAGGATGAAAGAGAGCTAAACGAGACGAAGGAGGGTGAAAGCGAGCGAAACGAGAAGAAGGAGGGTGAAAGAGAGCGAAACGAGACGAAGGAGGGTGAAAGAGAGCGAAACGAGATGAAGGAGGGTGAAAGAGAGCGAAACGAGACGAAGAAAGTGAAAGAGAGCGGAACGAGACGAAGGAGGGTGAAAGAGACCGAAACGAGACGAAGACGTGTGAAAGAGAGCGAAACGAGATGAAGGAGGGTGAAAGAGAGCGAAACGAGAAGAAGGAGGGTGAAAGAGAGTGAAACGAGACGAAGGAGGGTGAAAGAGAGCGAAACGAGATGAAGGAGTGTCAAAGAGAGCGAAACGAGATGAAGAAGGGTGAAAGAGAGCCACACGAGATGAAGGAGGGTGAAAGAGAGTGAAATGAGACAAAGGAGGGTGAAAGAGGGCGAAACGAGACTAAGGAGGATGAAAGAGAGCGAAATGAGATGAAGGAGGGTGAAAGAGACTGAAAAGAGACAAAGGAGGGTGAAAGAGGGCGAAACGAGACGAAGGCGAGTGGAACAGAGCGAAACAAGACGAAGGAGGGTGAAAGAGACCGAAACGAGACGAAGGCGGGTGAAAGAGAGCGAAACGAGATGATGGAGGGTAAAAGAGAGCGAAACGAGATGAAGGAGAGTCAAAGAGAGCGAAACGAGACGAAGGAGGGTGACAGAGAGCGGAACGAGATGAAGGAGAGTGAAAGAGAGCGAATAGAGACAAAGTAGGGTGAAAGAGGGCGAAACGAGACGAAGGCGGGTGGAACAGAGCGAAACAAGACGAAGGAGGGTGAAAGAGAGCGAAACGAGACGAAGGAGGGTGAAAGAGAGCAAAACGAGACGAAGGAGTGTGAAACAGAGCGAAACGAGACGAACGAGGATGAAAGAGAGCGCAACGAGATGAAGGAGGGTGAAAGAGAGTGAAAAGAGACAAAGGAGGGTGAAAGAGGGCGAAACGAGACGAAGGCAGGTGGAACAGAGCGAAACAAGACGAAGGAGGGTGAAAGAGAGCAAAACGAGACGAAGGAGGGTGAAAGAGAGCGAAACGAGAAGAAGGAGGGTGAAAGAGTGCGAAACGAGACGAAGGAGGGTGAAAGAGAGCGTAACGAGATGAAGGAGGGTGAAAGATAGCGAAACGAGACGAAGGCGGGGGAAAGAGAGTGAAACGAGACGAAGGAGGGTGAAAGAGAGCGAAACGAGATAAAGGAGTGTCAATGAGAGCGAAACGAGACGAAGGAGGGTGAAAGAGAGCGAAACGAGACGAATGAGGGTGAAAGAGAGCGAAAGGAGTCGAAGGAGGGTGAAAGAGAGCGGAACGAGACGAAGGAGGATGAAAGAGACCGAAACGAGGCAAAGGAGGGTGAAAGAGAGCGAAACGAGATGAAGGTGGGTGAAAGAGATCGAAACAAGACAAAGGAGGGTGAAAGAGACCGAAACGAGACGAAGGAGGGTGAAAGAGAGTGAAAAGAGACGAAGGAGGGTGAAAGAGAGCAAAACGAGAAGAAGAAGGGTGAAAGAGAGCGAAACGAGATGAAGGAGGGTGAAAGAGAGCGAAAAGAGACAAAGGAGGGTGAAAGAGTGCGAAACGAGACGAAGGCAGGTGGAACAGAGTGAAACAAGACGAAGGAGGGTGAAAGAGAGCGAAACGAGACGAAGGAGGGTGAAAGAGAGAAAAACGAGACGAAGGAGAGTGAAACAGAGCGAAACGAGACTAAGGAGGATGAAAGAGAGCGAAACGAGATGAAGGAGGGTGAAAGAGAGTGAAAAGAGACAAAGGGGGGTGAAAGAGAGTGAAAAGAGACGAAGGAGGGTGAAAGAGAGCGAAACGAGACAAAGGAGGGTGAAAGAGAGCGAAACGAGACAAAGGAGTGTGAAAGAGAGCAAAACGAGACGAAGGAATGTGAAACAGAGCGAAACGAGACGGAGGAGGATGAAAGAGAGCTAAACAAGACGAAGGAGGGTGAAAGAGAGCGAAACGAGAAGAAGGAGGGTGAAAGAGAGCGAAACGAGACGAAGGAGGGTGAAAGAGAGCGAAACGAGATGAAGGAGGGTCAAAGAGAGCGAAACGAGACGAAGGAGGGTGAAAGAGAGCGAAGCGAGACGAAGGAGGGTGAAAGAGAGCGAAACGAGACGAACGAGGGTGAAAGAGAGCGAAACGAGACGAAGGAGGGGAAAGAGAGCGAAACGAGACGAAGGAGGGTGAAAGAGAGCGAAACGAGACGAAGAAAGTGAAAGTGAGCGAAACGAGACGAAGAAGGGTGAAAGAGAGCGAAAGGAGACGAAGGAGGGTGTAAGAGAGTGAAACGAGACGAAGGAGGTTGAAAGAGAGCGAAAGGAGTCGAAGGAGGGTGAAAGAGAGCGGAACGAGACGAAGGAGGGTGAAAGAGACCGAAACGATACGTAGGCGGGTGAAAGAGAGCGAAACGAGATGAAGGAGGGTAAAAGAGAGCAAAACGAGATGAAGGAGTGTCAAAGAGAGCGAAACGAGACGAAGGAGGGTGAAAGACAGCGAAACGAGACGAAGGAGGGTGAAAGAGAGCGAAAGGAGTCGAAGGAGGGTGAAAGAGAGCAAAACGAGAGGAAGGAGGGTGAAAGAGAACGAAACGAGACAAAGGAGGGTGAAAGGGAGCAAAACGAGATGAAGGAGGGGGAAAGCGAGAGAAACGAGATGTAGGAGGGTGAAAGAGAGCGGAACGAGACGAAGGAGGATGAAAGAGACCGAAACGAGGCGAAAGAGGGTGAAAGAGAGCGAAACGAGATGAAGGTGGGTGAAAGAGATCGAAACAAGACAAAGGAGGGTGAAAGAGAGTGAAAAGAGACGAAGGAGGGTGAAAGAGAGCGAAACGAGAAGAAGAAGGGTGAAAGACAGCGAAACGAGATGAAGGAGGTTGAAAGAGAGCGAAAAGAGACAAAGGAGGGTGAAAGAGGGCGAAACGAGACGAATGCAGGTGGAACAGAGTGAAACAAGACGAAGGAGGGTGAAAGAGAGCGAAACGAGACGAAGGAGAGTGAAACAGAACGAAACGAGACTAAGGAGGATGAAAGAGAGCGAAACGAGATGAAGGAGGGTGAAAAAGGGCGAAGCGAGACGAAGGAGCATAAAAGAGAGCGAAACGAGATGAAGGAGGGTGAAAGAGGGCGAAACGAGACGAAGGATGGTGAAAGAAAGCGAAACGAGACGAAGGAGGGTGAAAGAGAGCAAAACGAGACGAAGGAGAGTGAAACAGAGCGAAACGAGACTAAGGAGGATGAAAGAGAGCGAAATGAGATGAAGGCAGGTGGAACAGAGTGAAACAAGACGAAGGAGGGTGAAAGAGAGCGAAACGAGACGAAGGAGGGTGAAAGAGAGCAAAACGAGACGAAGGAGAGTGAAACAGAGCGAAACGAGACTAAGGAGGATGAAAGAGAGCGAAATGAGATGAAGGAGGGTGAAAGAGACTGAAAAGAGACAAAGAAGGGTGAAAGAGGGCGAAACGAGACGAAGGCGAGTGGAACAGAGCGAAACAAGACGAAGGAGGGTGAAAGAGACCGAAACGAGACGAAGGAGTGTGAAACAGAGCGAAACGAGACGAACGAGGATGAAAGAGAGCGAAACGAGATGAAAGAGGGTGAAAGAGAGTGAAAAGAGACAAAGGAGGGTGAAAGAGGGCGAAACGAGACGAAGGCGGGTGGAACAGAGCGAAACAAGACGAAGGAGGGTGAAAGAGAGCGAAACGAGACTAAGGAGGGTGAAAGAGTGCAAAACGAAAAGAAGGAGGGTGAAAGAGAGCGTAACGAGACGAAGGAGGGTGAAAGAGAGCGAAACGAGATGAAGGAGGGTGAAAGAGAGCGAAACGAGACGACGGAGGGTGAAAGAGAGCGAAACGAGACGAAGGAGGGTGAAAGAGAGCGAAACGAGATGAAGGAGGGTGAAAGAGAGCGAAACGAGACGAAGAAAGTGAAAGAGAGCGGAACAAGACGAAGGAGGGTGAAAGAGACCGAAACGAGACGAAGACGTGTGAATGAGAGCGAAACGAGATGAAGGAGGGTGAAAGAGAGCGAAACGAGAAGAAGGAGGGTGAAAGAGAGTGAAACGAGACGAAGGAGGGTGAAAGAGAGCGAAACGAGATGAAGGAGTGTCAATGAGAGCGAAACGAGATGAAGGAGGGTGAAAGACAGCGAAACGAGACGAAGGAGGGTGAAAGAGAGCGAAAGGAGTCGAAGGAGGGTGAAAGAGAACGGAACGAGACGAAGGAGGATGAAAGAGACCGAAACGAGGCGAAAGAGGGTGAAAGAGAGCGAAACGAGATGAAGGTGGGTGAAAGAGATCGAAACAAGACAAAGGAGGGTGAAAGAGACCGAAACGAGACGAAGGAGGGTGAAAGAGAGTGAAAAGAGACGAAGGAGGGTGAAAGAGAGCGAAACGAGAAGAAGAAGGGTGAAAGAGAGCGAAACGAGATGAAGGAGGGTGAAAGAGAGCGAAAAGAGACAAAGGAGGGTGAAAGAGGGCGAAACGGGACGAAGGCAGGTGGAACAGAGTGAAACAAGACGAAGGAGGGTGAAAGAGAGCGAAACGAGACGAAGGAGGGTGAAAGAGAGCAAAACGAGACGAAGGAGAGTGAAACAGAGCGAAACGAGACTAAGGAGGATGAAAGAGAGCGAAATGAGATGAAGGAGGGTGAAAGAGAGTGAAAAGAGACAAAGGAGGGTGAAAGAGGGCGAAACGAGACGAAGGCGAGTGGAACAGAGCGAAACAAGACGAAGGAGGGTGAAAGAGAGTGAAACGAGACAAAGGAGGGTGAAAGAGAGCGAAACAAGACAAAGGAGGGTGAAAGAGAGCACAACGAGACGAAGGAGTGTGAAACAGAGCGAAACGAGACGAAGGAGGATGAAAGAGAGCTAAACGAGACGAAGGAGGGTGAAAGCGAGCGAAACGAGAAGAAGGAGGGTGAAAGAGAGCGAAACGAGACAAAGGAGGGTGAAAGAGAGCGAAACGAGACGAAGGAGGGTGAAAGAGAGCGAAACGAGACGAAGGAGGGTGAAAGAGAGCGAAACGAGATGAACGAGGGTGAAAGAGAGCGAAACGAGACGAAGGAGGGTGAAAGAGAGCGAAACGAGATGAAGGAGGGTGAAAGAGAGCGAAACGAGACGAAGAAAGTGAAAGAGAGTGAAACGAGACGAAGGAGGGTGAAAGAGAGCGAAACGAGATGAAGGACTGTCAAAGAGAGCGAAACGAGATGAAGGAGGGTGAAAGAGAGCGAAACGAGACGAAGGAGGGTGAAAGAGAGCGAAAGGAGTCGAAGGAGGGTGAAAGAGAGCGGAACGAGAAGAAGAAGGGTGAAAGAGAGCGACACGAGATGAAGGAGGGTGAAAGAGAGCGAAAAAGACAAAGGAGGGTGAAAGAGGGCGAAACGAGACGAAGGCAGGTGGAACAGAGTGAAACAAGACGAAGGAGGGTGAAAGAGAGCGAAACGAGACGAAGGAGGGTGAAAGAGAGCAAAACGAGATGAAGGAGAGTGAAACAGAGCGAAACGAGACTAAGGAGGATGAAAGAGAGCGAAATGAGATGAAGGAGGGTGAAAGAGACTGAAAAGAGACAAAGGATGGTGAAAGAGGGCGAAACGAGACGAAGGCGAGTGGAACAGAGCGAAACAAGACGAAGGAGGGTGAAAGAGACCGAAACGAGACGAAGGTAGGTGAAAGAGAGCGAAACGAGATGATGGAGGGTAAAAGAGAGCGAAACGAGATGAAGGAGAGTCAAAGAGAGCGAAACGAGACGAAGGATGGTGACTGAGCGCGAAACGAGATGAAGGAGAGTGAAAGAGAGCGAATAGAGACAAAGGAGGGTGAAAGAGGGCGAAACGAGACGAAGGCGGGTGGAACAGAGCGAAACAAGACGAAGGAGGGTGAAAGAGAGCGAAACGAGACGAAGGTGGGTGAAAGAGAGCGAAACGAGACGAAGGAGTGTGAAACAGAGCGAAACGAGACGAACGAGGATGAAAGAGAGCGAAACGAGATGAAGGAGGGTGAAAGAGAGTGAAAAGAGACAAAGGAGGGTGAAAGAGGGCGAAACGAGACGAAGGCGGGTGGAACAGAGCGAAACAAGACGAAGGAGGGTGAAAGAGAGCAAAACGAGACGAAGGAGGGTGAAAGAGAGCGAAACGAGATGAAGGAGGGTGAAAGATAGCGAAACGAGACGAAGGAGGGTGAAAGAGAGCGAAACGAGATGAAGGAGGGTGAAAGAGAGCGAAACGAGAAGAAGGAGGGTGAAAGAGAGCGAAACGAGAAGAAGGAGGGTGAAAGAGAGTGAAACGAGACGAAGGAGGGTGAAAGAGAGCGAAACGAGATGAAGGAGGGTGAAAGAGAGCGGAACGAGACGAAGGAAGATGAAAGAGACCGAAACGAGGCGAAAGAGGGTGAAAGAGAGCGAAACGAGATGAAGGTGGGTGAAAGAGATCGAAACAAGACAAAGGAGGGTGAAAGAGAGTGAAAAGAGACGAAGGAGGGTGAAAGAGAGCGAAACGAGAAGAAGAAGGGTGAAAGACAGCGAAACGAGATGAAGGAGGTTGAAAGAGAGCGAAAAGAGACAAAGGAGGGTGAAAGAGGGCGAAACGAGACGAATGCAGGTGGAACAGAGTGAAACAAGACGAAGGAGGGTGAAAGAGAGCGAAACGAGACGAAGGAGAGTGAAACAGAACGAAACGAGACTAAGGAGGATGAAAGAGAGCGAAACGAGATGAAGGAGGGTGAAAAAGGGCGAAGCGAGACGAAGGAGCATAAAAGAGAGCGAAACGAGATGAAGGAGGGTGAAAGAGGGCGAAACGAGACGAAGGATGGTGAAAGAAAGCGAAACGAGACGAAGGAGGGTGAAAGAGAGCAAAACGAGACGAAGGAGAGTGAAACAGAGCGAAACGAGACTAAGGAGGATGAAAGAGAGCGAAATGAGATGAAGGCAGGTGGAACAGAGTGAAACAAGACGAAGGAGGGTGAAAGAGAGCGAAACGAGACGAAGGAGGGTGAAAGAGAGCAAAACGAGACGAAGGAGAGTGAAACAGAGCGAAACGAGACTAAGGAGGATGAAAGAGAGCGAAATGAGATGAAGGAGGGTGAAAGAGACTGAAAAGAGACAAAGAAGGGTGAAAGAGGGCGAAACGAGACGAAGGCGAGTGGAACAGAGCGAAACAAGACGAAGGAGGGTGAAAGAGAGCGAAACGAGACTAAGGAGGGTGAAAGAGTGCAAAACGAAAAGAAGGAGGGTGAAAGAGAGCGTAACGAGACGAAGGAGGGTGAAAGAGAGCGAAACGAGATGAAGGAGGGTGAAAGAGAGCGAAACGAGACGACGGAGGGTGAAAGAGAGCGAAACGAGACGAAGGAGGGTGAAAGAGAGCGAAACGAGATGAAGGAGGGTGAAAGAGAGCGAAACGAGACGAAGAAAGTGAAAGAGAGCGGAACAAGACGAAGGAGGGTGAAAGAGACCGAAACGAGACGAAGACGTGTGAAAGAGAGCGAAACGAGATGAAGGAGGGTGAAAGAGAGCGAAACGAGAAGAAGGAGGGTGAAAGAGAGTGAAACGAGACGAAGGAGGGTGAAAGAGAGCGAAACGAGATGAAGGAGTGTCAATGAGAGCGAAACGAGACGAAGGAGGGTGAAAGACAGCGAAACGAGACGAAGGAGGGTGAAAGAGAGCGAAAGGAGTCGAAGGAGGGTGAAAGAGAACGGAACGAGACGAAGGAGGATGAAAGAGACCGAAACGAGGCGAAAGAGGGTGAAAGAGAGCGAAACGAGATGAAGGTGGGTGAAAGAGATCGAAACAAGACAAAGGAGGGTGAAAGAGACCGAAACGAGACGAAGGAGGGTGAAAGAGAGTGAAAAGAGACGAAGGAGGGTGAAAGAAAGCGAAACGAGAAGAAGAAGGGTGAAAGAGAGCGAAACGAGATGAAGGAGGGTGAAAGAGAGCGAAAAGAGACAAAGGAGGGTGAAAGAGGGCGAAACGGGACGAAGGCAGGTGGAACAGAGTGAAACAAGACGAAGGAGGGTGAAAGAGAGCGAAACGAGACGAAGGAGGGTGAAAGAGAGCAAAACGAGACGAAGGAGAGTGAAACAGAGCGAAACGAGACTAAGGAGGATGAAAGAGAGCGAAATGAGATGAAGGAGGGTGAAAGAGAGTGAAAAGAGACAAAGGAGGGTGAAAGAGGGCGAAACGAGACGAAGGCGAGTGGAACAGAGCGAAACAAGACGAAGGAGGGTGAAAGAGAGTGAAACGAGACAAAGGAGGGTGAAAGAGAGCGAAACAAGACAAAGGAGGGTGAAAGAGAGCACAACGAGACGAAGGAGTGTGAAACAGAGCGAAACGAGACGAAGGAGGATGAAAGAGAGCTAAACGAGACGAAGGAGGGTGAAAGCGAGCGAAACGAGAAGAAGGAGGGTGAAAGAGAGCGAAACGAGACAAAGGAGGGTGAAAGAGAGCGAAACGAGACGAAGGAGGGTGAAAGAGAGCGAAACGAGACGAAGGAGGGTGAAAGAGAGCGAAACGAGATGAACGAGGGTGAAAGAGAGCGAAACGAGACGAAGGAGGGTGAAAGAGAGCGAAACGAGATGAAGGAGGGTGAAAGAGAGCGAAACGAGACGAAGAAAGTGAAAGAGAGTGAAACGAGACGAAGGAGGGTGAAAGAGAGCGAAACGAGATGAAGGACTGTCAAAGAGAGCGAAACGAGATGAAGGAGGGTGAAAGAGAGCGAAACGAGACGAAGGAGGGTGAAAGAGAGCGAAAGGAGTCGAAGGAGGGTGAAAGAGAGCGGAACGAGAAGAAGAAGGGTGAAAGAGAGCGACACGAGATGAAGGAGGGTGAAAGAGAGCGAAAAGAGACAAAGGAGGGTGAAAGAGGGCGAAACGAGACGAAGGCAGGTGGAACAGAGTGAAACAAGACGAAGGAGGGTGAAAGAGAGCGAAACGAGACGAAGGAGGGTGAAAGAGAGCAAAACGAGATGAAGGAGAGTGAAACAGAGCGAAACGAGACTAAGGAGGATGAAAGAGAGCGAAATGAGATGAAGGAGGGTGAAAGAGACTGAAAAGAGACAAAGGATGGTGAAAGAGGGCGAAACGAGACGAAGGCGAGTGGAACAGAGCGAAACAAGACGAAGGAGGGTGAAAGAGACCGAAACGAGACGAAGGTAGGTGAAAGAGAGCGAAACGAGATGATGGAGGGTAAAAGAGAGCGAAACGAGATGAAGGAGAGTCAAAGAGAGCGAAACGAGACGAAGGATGGTGACTGAGCGCGAAACGAGATGAAGGAGAGTGAAAGAGAGCGAATAGAGACAAAGGAGGGTGAAAGAGGGCGAAACGAGACGAAGGCGGGTGGAACAGAGCGAAACAAGACGAAGGAGGGTGAAAGAGAGCGAAACGAGACGAAGGTGGGTGAAAGAGAGCAAAACGAGACGAAGGAGTGTGAAACAGAGCGAAACGAGACGAACGAGGATGAAAGAGAGCGAAACGAGATGAAGGAGGGTGAAAGAGAGTGAAAAGAGACAAAGGAGGGTGAAAGAGGGCGAAACGAGACGAAGGCGGGTGGAACAGAGCGAAACAAGACGAAGGAGGGTGAAAGAGAGCAAAACGAGACGAAGGAGGGTGAAAGAGAGCGAAACGAGATGAAGGAGGGTGAAAGATAGCGAAACGAGACGAAGGAGGGTGAAAGAGAGCGAAACGAGATGAAGGAGGGTGAAAGAGAGCGAAACGAGAAGAAGGAGGGTGAAAGAGAGCGAAACGAGAAGAAGGAGGGTGAAAGAGAGTGAAACGAGACGAAGGAGGGTGAAAGAGAGCGAAACGAGATGAAGGAGTGTCAATGAGAGCGAAACGAGACGAAGGAGGGTGAAAGAGAGCGAAACGAGACGAAGGAGGGTGAAAGAGAGCGAAAGGAGTCGAAGGAGGGTGAAAGAGAGCGGAACGAGACGAAGGAGGATGAAAGAGACCGAAACGAGGCGAAGGAGGTTGAAAGAGAGCGAAACGAGATGAAGGTGGGTGAAAGAGATCGAAACAAGACAAAGGAGGGTGAAAGAGACCGAAACGAGACGAAGGAGGGTGAAAGAGAGTGAAAAGAGACGAAGGAGGGTGAAAGAGGGCAAAACGAGAAGAAGAAGGATGAAAGAGAGCGAAACGAGATGAAGGAGGGTGAAAGAGAGTGAAAAGAGACAAAGGAGGGTGAAAGACGGCGAAACGAGACGAAGGCGAGTGGAACAGAGTGAAACAAGACGAAGGAGGGTGAAAGAGAGCGATACGAGACGAAGGAGGGTGAAAGTGAGCAAAACGAGACGAAGGAGAGTGAAACAAAGCGAAACGAGACTAAGGAGGATGAAAGAGAGCGAAACGAGATGAAGGAGGGTGAAAGAGAGTGAAAAGAGACAAAGGAGGGTGAAAGAGGGCGAAACGAGACGAAGGCGAGTGGAACAGAGCAAAACAAGACGAAGGAGGGTGAAAGAGAGCGAAACGAGACAAAGGAGGGTGAAAGAGAGCGAAACGAGACAAAGGAGGGTGAAAGAGAGCAAAACGAGACGAAGGAATGTGAAACAGAGCGAAACGAGACGGAGGAGGATGAAAGAGAGCTAAACGAGACGAAGGAGGGTGAAAGTGAGCGAAACGAGAAGAAGGAGGGTGAAAGAGAGCGAAACGAGACGAAGGAGGGTGAAAGAGAGCGAAACGAGATGAAGGAGGGTCAAAGAGAGCGAAACGAGACGAAGGAGGGTGAAAGAGAGCGAAGCGAGACGAAGGAGGGTGAAAGAGAGCGAAGCGAGACGAAGGAGGGTGAAAGAGAGCGAAACGAGACGAACGAGGGTGAAAGAGAGTGAAAAGAGACAAAGGAGGGTGAAAGAGGGCGAAACGAGACGAAGGCGAGTAGAACAGAGCGAAACAAGACGATGGAGGGTGAAAGAGAGCGAAACGAGACGAAAGAGGGTGAAAGAGAGCAAAACAAGACGAAGGAGTGTGAAACAGAGCGAAACGAGACGAAGGAGGATGAAAGAGAGCTAAACGAGACGAAGGAAGGTGAAAGAGAGTGAAACGAGAAGCAGGAGGGTGAAAGAGAGCGAAACGAGACGAAGGAGGGTGAAAGAGAGCAAAACGAGACGAAGGAGTGTGAAACAGAGCGAAACGAGACGAAGGAGGATGAAAGAGAGCTAAACGAGACGAAGGAGGGTGAAAGAGAGTGAAACGAGAAGCAGGAGGGTGAAAGAGAGTGAAACGAGACGAAGGAGAGTGAAAGAGAGCGAAACGAGATGAAGGAGAGTCAAAGAGAGCGAAACGAGACAAAGGAGGGTGAAAGAGAGCGAAACGAGACGAAGGAGGGTGAAAGAGAGCGAAACGAGACGAACGAGGGTGAAAGAGAGCGAAACGAGATGAAGGAGGGGAAAGATAGCGAAACGAGACGAAGGAGGGTGGAAGAGAGTGAAACGAGACGAAGGAAGGTGAAAGAGAGCGAAACGAGACCAAAGAGGGTGAAAGAGAGCGAGACGAGATGAAGGAAGGTGAAAGAGAGTGAAACGAGACAAAGGAGGGTGAAAGGGAGTGAAACGAGATGAAGGAGGGTGAAAGAGTGCGAAACGAGACGAAGGAGGGTGAAAGAGAGCGAAAGGAGTCGAAGGAGGGTGAAAGAGAGCGGAACGAGACGAAGGAGGGTGAAAGAGACCGAAACGAGACGAAGGAGGGTGAAAGAGAGCGAAACGAGATGAAGGAGGGTGAAAGAGAGCGAAACGAGAAGAAGGAGGGTGAAAGAGAGTGAAACGAGACGAAGGAGGGTGAAAGAGAGCAAAACGAGATGAAGGAGTGTCAAAGAGAGCGAAACGAGACGAAGGAGGGTGAAAGAGAGCGAAACGAGATGAAGGAGGATGAAAGAGAGCGAAAGGAGTCGAAGGAGGGTGAAAGAGAATGGAACGAGACGAAGGAGGATGAAAGAGACCGAAACGAGGCGCAGGAGGGTGAAAGAGAGCGAAACGAGAGGAAGGATGGTGAAAGAGAGCGAAACGAGACGAAGGAGGCTGAAAGGGAGCAAAACGAGATGAAGGAGGGTGAAAGAGAGCGAAAAGAGACAAAGGAGGGTGAAAGAGGGCGAAACGAGACGAAGGAGTGTGAAACAGAGCGAAACGAGACGAAGGAGGATGAAAGAGAGCTAAATGAGACGAAGGAGGGTCAAAGAGAGCAAAACGAGATGAAGGAGGGTCAAAGAGGGCGAAACGAGATGAAGGAGGGTGAAAAAGGGCGAAGCGAGACGAAGGAGCATAAAAGAGAGCGAAACGAGATGAAGGAGGGTGAAAGAGGGCGAAACGAGACGAAGGATGGTGAAAGAAAGTGAAACGAGACGAAGGAGTGTGAAAGAGAGTGAAACGAGACGAAGGAGGGTGAAAGAGGGTGAAACGAGACGAAGGCGGGTGGAACAGAGCGAAACAAGACGAAGGAGGGTGAAAGTGAGCGAAACGAGACGAAGGAGGGTGAAAGAGAGCAAAACGAGACGAATTTGTGTGAAAGAGAGCGGAACGAGACGATGGAGGGTGAAATAGAGCGAAACGAGAGGAAGGAGGGTGAAAGAGAGCGAAACGAGATGAAGGAGGGTGAAAGGGAGTGAAACGAGATGAAGGAGGATGAAAGAGAGTGAAAAGAGTCAAAGGAGGGTGAAAGAGGGCGAAACGAGACGAAGGCGGGTGGAACAGAGCGAAACAAGACGAAGGAGGGTGAAAGAGAGCGAAACAAGAAGAAGGAGGGTGAAAGAGAGCGAAACGAGACGAAGGAGGGTGAAAGAGAGTGAAACGAGATGAAGGAGGGTGAAAGAGAGCAAAACAGACGAAGGAGTGTGAAACAGAGCGAAACGAGACGAAGGAGGATGAAAGAGAGCGAAACGAGATGAAGGAGGGTGAAAGAGAGTGAAAAGAGACAAAGGAGGGTGAAAGAGGGCGAAACGAGACGAAGGCGGGTGGAACAGAGCGAAACAAGACGAAGGAGGGTGAAAGAGAGCGAAACGAGAAGAAGGAGGGTGAAAGAGAGTGAAACGAGACGAAGGAGGGTGAAAGAGAGCGAAACGAGATGAAGGAGTGTCAAAGAGAGCGAAACGAGACGAAGGAGGGTGAAAGAGAGCGAAACGAGATGAAGGAGGGTGAAAGAGAGCGAAACGAGACGAAGAAAGTGAAAGAGAGCGGAACGAGACGAAGGAGGGTGAAAGAGACCGAAACGTGACGAAGACGTGTGAAAGAGAGCGAAACGAGATGAAGGAGGGTGAAAGAGAGCGAAACGAGAAGAAGGAGGGTGAAAGAGAGTGAAACGCGACGAAGGAGGGTGAAAGAGAGCGAAACGAGATGAAGGAGTGTCAAAGAGAGCGAAACGAGACGAAGGAGGGTGAAAGAGAGCAAAACGAGACGAAGGAGGGTGAAAGAGAGCGAAAGGAGTCGAAGGAGGGTGAAAGAGAGCGGAACGAGACGAAGGAGGATGAAAGAGACCGAAACGAGGCGAAGGAGGGTGAAAGAGAGCGAAACGAGATGAAGTTGGGTGAAAGAGATCGAAACAAGACAAAGGAGGGTGAAAGAGACCGAAACGAGACGAAGGAGGGTGAAAGAGAGTGAAAAGAGACGAAGGAGGGTGAAAGAGAGCGAAACGAGAAGAAGGGGGAAAGAGAGCGAAACGAGATGAAGGAGGGTGAAAGAGAGCGAAAAGAGACAAAGGAAGGTGAAAGATGGCGAAACGAGACGAAGGCAGGTGGAACAGAGTGAAACAAGACGAAGAAGGGTGAAAGAGAGCGAAACGAGACGAAGGAGGGTGAAAGAGAGCAAAACGAGACGAAGGAGAGTGAAACAGAGCGAAACGAGACTAAGGAGGATGAAACAGAGCGAAACGAGATGAAGGAGGGTGAAAGAGAGTGAAAAGAGACAAAGGAGGGTGAAAGAGGGCGAAACGAGACAAAGGCGAGTGGAACAGAGCGAAACAAGACGAAGCAGGGTGAAAGAGAGCGAAACGAGACGAAGGAGGGTCAAAGAGAGCAAAACGAGACGAAGGAGTGTGAAACAGAGCGAAACGAGACAAAGGAGGATGAAAGAGAGCTAAACGAGACGAAGGAGGGTGAAAGAGAGCGAAATGAGAAGAAGGAGGGTGAAAGAGAGCGAAACGAGACGAAGGAGGGTGAAAGAGAGCGAAACGAGATGAAGGAGGGTCAAAGAGAGCGAAACGAGACGAAGGAGGGTGAAAGAGAGCGAAGCGAGACGAAGGAGGGTGAAAGAGAGCGAACCGAGACAAAGGAGGGTGAAAGAGAGCGAAACGAGACGAAGAAAGTGAAAGTGAGCGAAACGAGACGAAGGAGGGTGAAAGAGAGCGAAAGGAGACAAAGGAGGGTGAAAGAGAGCGAAACGAGACGAAGGAGGGTGAAAGAGAGCGAAAGGAGTCGAAGGAGGGTGAAAGAGAGCAAAACGAGACGAAGGAGAGTGAAACAGAGCGAAACGAGACTAAGGAGGGTGAAAGAGAGCGAAACGAGACAAAGGAGGGTGAAAGAGAGCAAAACGAGACGAAGGAGTGTGAAACAGAGCGAAACGAGACGAAGGCGGATGAAAGAGAGCTAAACGAGACGAAGGAGGGTGAAAGAGAGCGAAACGAGAAGAAGGAGGGTGAAAGAGAGCGAAACGAGACGAAGGAGGGTGAAAGAGAGCGAAACGAGACGAAGGAGTGTGAAACAGAGCGAAACGAGACGAAGGAGGATGAAAGAGAGCGAAACGAGATGAAGGAGGGTGAAAGAGAGTGAAAAGAGACAAAGGAGGGTGAAAGAGGGCGAAACGAGACGAAGGCGGGTGGAACAGAGCGAAACAAGACGAAGGAGGGTGAAAGAGAGCGAAACGAGACGAAGGAGGGTGAAAGAGAGCGAAACGAGATGAAGGAGGGTGAAAGAGAGCGAAATGAGACGAAGAAAGTGAAAGAGAGCGGAACGAGACGAAGACGTGTGAAAGAGAGCGAAACGAGATGAAGGAGGGTGAAAGAGAGCGAAACGAGAAGAAGGAGGGTGAAAGAGAGTGAAACGAGACGAAGGAGGGTGAAAGAGAGCGAAACGAGATGAAGGAGTGTCAAAGAGAGCGAAACGAGATGAAGGAGGGTGAAAGAGAGCGAAACGAGACGAAGGAGGGTGAAAGAGAGTGAAAGGAGTCGAAGGAGGGTGAAAGAGAGCGGAACGAGAAGAAGAAGGGTGAAAGAGAGCCACACGAGATGAAGGATGGTGAAAGAGAGCGAAAAGAGACAAAGGAGGGTGAAAGAGGGCGAAACGAGACTAAGGAGGATGAAAGAGAGCGAAATGAGATGAAGGAGGGTGAAAGAGACTGAAAAGAGACAAAGGAGGGTGAAAGAGGGCGAAACGAGACGAAGGCGAGTGGAACAGAGCGAAACAAGATGAAGGAGGGTGAAAGAGACCGGAACGAGACGAAGGCGGGTGAAAGAGAGCGAAACGAGATGATGGAGGGTAAAAGAGAGCGAAACGAGATGAAGGAGAGTCAAAGAGAGCGAAACGAGACGAAGGAGGGTGACAGAGAGCGGAACGAGATGAAGGAGAGTGAAAGAGAGCGAATAGAGACAAAGTAGGGTGAAAGAGGGCGAAACGAGATGAAGGCGGGTGGAACAGAGCGAAACAAGACGAAGGAGGGTGAAAGAGAGCGAAACGAGACGAAGGAGGGTGAAAGAGAGCAAAACGAGACGAAGGAGTGTGAAACAGAGCGAAACGAGACGAACGAGGATGAAAGAGAGCGCAACGGGATGAAGGAGGGTGAAAGAGAGTGAAAAGAGACAAAGGAGGGTGAAAGAGGGCGAAACGAGACGAAGGCGGGTGGAACAGAGCGAAACAAGACGAAGGAGGGTGAAAGAGAGCAAAACGAGACGAAGGAGGGTGAAAGAGAGCGAAACGAGAAGAAGGAGGGTGAAAGAGAGCGAAACGAGACGAAGGAGGGTGAAAGAGAGCGAAACGAGATGAAGGAGGGTGAAAGATAGCGAAACGAGACGAAGGCGGGGGAAAGAGAGTGAAACGAGACGAAGGAGGGTGAAAGAGAGCGAAACGAGATATAGGAGTGTCAATGAGAGCGAAACGAGACGAAGGAGGGTGAAAGAGAGCGAAACGAGACGAATGAGGGTGAAAGAGAGCGAAAGGAGTCGAAGGAGGGTGAAAGAGAGCGGAACGAGACGAAGGAGGATGAAAGAGACCGAAACGAGGCAAAGGAGGGTGAAAGAGAGCGAAACGAGATGAAGGTGGGTGAAAGAGATCGAAACAAGACAAAGGAGGGTGTAAGAGACCGAAACGAGACGAAGGAGGGTGAAAGAGAGTGAAAAGAGACGAAGGAGGGTGAAAGAGAGCAAAACGAGAAGAAGAAGGGTGAAAGAGAGCGAAACGAGATGAAGGAGGGTGAAAGAGAGCAAAACGAGACGAAGGAGAGTGAAACAGAGCGAAACGAGACTAAGGAGGATGAAAGAGAGCGAAACGAGATGAAGGAGGGTGAAAGAGAGTGAAAAGAGACAAAGGGGGGTGAAAGAGAGTGAAAAGAGACGAAGGAGGGTGAAAGAGAGCGAAACGAGACAAAGGAGGGTGAAAGAGAGCGAAACGAGACAAAGGAGTGTGAAAGAGAGCAAAACGAGACGAAGGAATGTGAAACAGAGCGAAACGAGACGGAGGAGGATGAAAGAGAGCTAAACGAGATGAAGGAGGGTCAAAGAGAGCGAAACGAGAAGAAGGGGGAAAGAGAGCGAAACGAGAAGAAGGAGGGTGAAAGAGAGCGAAACGAGATGAAGGAGGGTCAAAGAGAGCGAAACGAGAAGAAGGGGGAAAGAGAGCGAAACGAGAAGAAGGAGGGTGAAAGAGAGTGAAACGAGATGAAGGAGGGTGAAAGAGAGCGAAACGAGAAGAAGGAGGGTGAAAGAGAGTGAAACGCGACGAAGGAGGGTGAAAGAGAGCGAAACGAGATGAAGGAGTGTCAAAGAGAGCGAAACGAGACGAAGGAGGGTGAAAGAGAGCAAAACGAGACGAAGGAGGGTGAAAGAGAGCGAAAGGAGTCGAAGGAGGGTGAAAGAGAGCGGAACGAGACGAAGGAGGATGAAAGAGACCGAAACGAGGCGAAGGAGGGTGAAAGAGAGCGAAACGAGATGAAGTTGGGTGAAAGAGATCGAAACAAGACAAAGGAGGGTGAAAGAGACCGAAACGAGACGAAGGAGGGTGAAAGAGAGTGAAAAGAGACGAAGGAGGGTGAAAGAGAGCGAAACGAGAAGAAGGGGGAAAGAGAGCGAAACGAGATGAAGGAGGGTGAAAGAGAGCGAAAAGAGACAAAGGAAGGTGAAAGATGGCGAAACGAGACGAAGGCAGGTGGAACAGAGTGAAACAAGACGAAGAAGGGTGAAAGAGAGCGAAACGAGACGAAGGAGGGTGAAAGAGAGCAAAACGAGACGAAGGAGAGTGAAACAGAGCGAAACGAGACTAAGGAGGATGAAACAGAGCGAAACGAGATGAAGGAGGGTGAAAGAGAGTGAAAAGAGACAAAGGAGGGTGAAAGAGGGCGAAACGAGACAAAGGCGAGTGGAACAGAGCGAAACAAGACGAAGCAGGGTGAAAGAGAGCGAAACGAGACGAAGGAGGGTCAAAGAGAGCAAAACGAGACGAAGGAGTGTGAAACAGAGCGAAACGAGACAAAGGAGGATGAAAGAGAGCTAAACGAGACGAAGGAGGGTGAAAGAGAGCGAAATGAGAAGAAGGAGGGTGAAAGAGAGCGAAAGGAGTCGAAGGAGGGTGAAAGAGAGCAAAACGAGACGAAGGAGAGTGAAACAGAGCGAAACGAGACTAAGGAGGGTGAAAGAGAGCGAAACGAGACAAAGGAGGGTGAAAGAGAGCAAAACGAGACGAAGGAGTGTGAAACAGAGCGAAACGAGACGAAGGCGGATGAAAGAGAGCTAAACGAGACGAAGGAGGGTGAAAGAGAGCGAAACGAGAAGAAGGAGGGTGAAAGAGAGCGAAACGAGACGAAGGAGGGTGAAAGAGAGCGAAACGAGACGAAGGAGTGTGAAACAGAGCGAAACGAGACGAAGGAGGATGAAAGAGAGCGAAACGAGATGAAGGAGGGTGAAAGAGAGTGAAAAGAGACAAAGGAGGGTGAAAGAGGGCGAAACGAGACGAAGGCGGGTGGAACAGAGCGAAACAAGACGAAGGAGGGTGAAAGAGAGCGAAACGAGACGAAGGAGGGTGAAAGAGAGCGAAACGAGATGAAGGAGGGTGAAAGAGAGCGAAATGAGACGAAGAAAGTGAAAGAGAGCGGAACGAGACGAAGACGTGTGAAAGAGAGCGAAACGAGATGAAGGAGGGTGAAAGAGAGCGAAACGAGAAGAAGGAGGGTGAAAGAGAGTGAAACGAGACGAAGGAGGGTGAAAGAGAGCGAAACGAGATGAAGGAGTGTCAAAGAGAGCGAAACGAGATGAAGGAGGGTGAAAGAGAGCGAAACGAGACGAAGGAGGGTGAAAGAGAGTGAAAGGAGTCGAAGGAGGGTGAAAGAGAGCGGAACGAGAAGAAGAAGGGTGAAAGAGAGCCACACGAGATGAAGGATGGTGAAAGAGAGCGAAAAGAGACAAAGGAGGGTGAAAGAGGGCGAAACGAGACTAAGGAGGATGAAAGAGAGCGAAATGAGATGAAGGAGGGTGAAAGAGACTGAAAAGAGACAAAGGAGGGTGAAAGAGGGCGAAACGAGACGAAGGCGAGTGGAACAGAGCGAAACAAGATGAAGGAGGGTGAAAGAGACCGAAACGAGACGAAGGCGGGTGAAAGAGAGCGAAACGAGATGATGGAGGGTAAAAGAGAGCGAAACGAGATGAAGGAGAGTCAAAGAGAGCGAAACGAGACGAAGGAGGGTGACAGAGAGCGGAACGAGATGAAGGAGAGTGAAAGAGAGCGAATAGAGACAAAGTAGGGTGAAAGAGGGCGAAACGAGATGAAGGCGGGTGGAACAGAGCGAAACAAGACGAAGGAGGGTGAAAGAGAGCGAAACGAGACGAAGGAGGGTGAAAGAGAGCAAAACGAGACGAAGGAGTGTGAAACAGAGCGAAACGAGACGAACGAGGATGAAAGAGAGCGCAACGGGATGAAGGAGGGTGAAAGAGAGTGAAAAGAGACAAAGGAGGGTGAAAGAGGGCGAAACGAGACGAAGGCGGGTGGAACAGAGCGAAACAAGACGAAGGAGGGTGAAAGAGAGCAAAACGAGACGAAGGAGGGTGAAAGAGAGCGAAACGAGAAGAAGGAGGGTGAAAGAGAGCGAAACGAGACGAAGGAGGGTGAAAGAGAGCGAAACGAGATGAAGGAGGGTGAAAGATAGCGAAACGAGACGAAGGCGGGGGAAAGAGAGTGAAACGAGACGAAGGAGGGTGAAAGAGAGCGAAACGAGATATAGGAGTGTCAATGAGAGCGAAACGAGACGAAGGAGGGTGAAAGAGAGCGAAACGAGACGAATGAGGGTGAAAGAGAGCGAAAGGAGTCGAAGGAGGGTGAAAGAGAGCGGAACGAGACGAAGGAGGATGAAAGAGACCGAAACGAGGCAAAGGAGGGTGAAAGAGAGCGAAACGAGATGAAGGTGGGTGAAAGAGATCGAAACAAGACAAAGGAGGGTGTAAGAGACCGAAACGAGACGAAGGAGGGTGAAAGAGAGTGAAAAGAGACGAAGGAGGGTGAAAGAGAGCAAAACGAGAAGAAGAAGGGTGAAAGAGAGCGAAACGAGATGAAGGAGGGTGAAAGAGAGCAAAACGAGACGAAGGAGAGTGAAACAGAGCGAAACGAGACTAAGGAGGATGAAAGAGAGCGAAACGAGATGAAGGAGGGTGAAAGAGAGTGAAAAGAGACAAAGGGGGGTGAAAGAGAGTGAAAAGAGACGAAGGAGGGTGAAAGAGAGCGAAACGAGACAAAGGAGGGTGAAAGAGAGCGAAACGAGACAAAGGAGTGTGAAAGAGAGCAAAACGAGACGAAGGAATGTGAAACAGAGCGAAACGAGACGGAGGAGGATGAAAGAGAGCTAAACGAGATGAAGGAGGGTCAAAGAGAGCGAAACGAGAAGAAGGGGGAAAGAGAGCGAAACGAGAAGAAGGAGGGTGAAAGAGAGCGAAACGAGATGAAGGAGGGTCAAAGAGAGCGAAACGAGAAGAAGGGGGAAAGAGAGCGAAACGAGAAGAAGGAGGGTGAAAGAGAGTGAAACGAGATGAAGGAGGGTGAAAGAGAGCGAAACGAGAAGAAGGAGGGTGAAAGAGAGTGAAACGCGACGAAGGAGGGTGAAAGAGAGCGAAACGAGATGAAGGAGTGTCAAAGAGAGCGAAACGAGACGAAGGAGGGTGAAAGAGAGCAAAACGAGACGAAGGAGGGTGAAAGAGAGCGAAAGGAGTCGAAGGAGGGTGAAAGAGAGCGGAACGAGACGAAGGAGGATGAAAGAGACCGAAACGAGGCGAAGGAGGGTGAAAGAGAGCGAAACGAGATGAAGTTGGGTGAAAGAGATCGAAACAAGACAAAGGAGGGTGAAAGAGACCGAAACGAGACGAAGGAGGGTGAAAGAGAGTGAAAAGAGACGAAGGAGGGTGAAAGAGAGCGAAACGAGAAGAAGGGGGAAAGAGAGCGAAACGAGATGAAGGAGGGTGAAAGAGAGCGAAAAGAGACAAAGGAAGGTGAAAGATGGCGAAACGAGACGAAGGCAGGTGGAACAGAGTGAAACAAGACGAAGAAGGGTGAAAGAGAGCGAAACGAGACGAAGGAGGGTGAAAGAGAGCAAAACGAGACGAAGGAGAGTGAAACAGAGCGAAACGAGACTAAGGAGGATGAAACAGAGCGAAACGAGATGAAGGAGGGTGAAAGAGAGTGAAAAGAGACAAAGGAGGGTGAAAGAGGGCGAAACGAGACAAAGGCGAGTGGAACAGAGCGAAACAAGACGAAGCAGGGTGAAAGAGAGCGAAACGAGACGAAGGAGGGTCAAAGAGAGCAAAACGAGACGAAGGAGTGTGAAACAGAGCGAAACGAGACAAAGGAGGATGAAAGAGAGCTAAACGAGACGAAGGAGGGTGAAAGAGAGCGAAATGAGAAGAAGGAGGGTGAAAGAGAGCGAAACGAGACGAAGGAGGGTGAAAGAGAGCGAAACGAGATGAAGGAGGGTCAAAGAGAGCGAAACGAGACGAAGGAGGGTGAAAGAGAGCGAAGCGAGACGAAGGAGGGTGAAAGAGAGCGAACCGAGACAAAGGAGGGTGAAAGAGAGCGAAACGAGACGAAGAAAGTGAAAGTGAGCGAAACGAGACGAAGGAGGGTGAAAGAGAGCGAAAGGAGACAAAGGAGGGTGAAAGAGAGCGAAACGAGACGAAGGAGGGTGAAAGAGAGCGAAAGGAGTCGAAGGAGGGTGAAAGAGAGCAAAACGAGATGAAGGAGAGTGAAACAGAGCGAAACGAGACTAAGGAGGGTGAAAGAGAGCGAAACGAGACAAAGGAGGGTGAAAGAGAGCAAAACGAGACGAAGGAGTGTGAAACAGAGCGAAACGAGACGAAGGCGGATGAAAGAGAGCTAAACGAGACGAAGGAGGGTGAAAGAGAGCGAAACGAGAAGAAGGAGGGTGAAAGAGAGCGAAACGAGACGAAGGAGGGTGAAAGAGAGCGAAACGAGACGAAGGAGTGTGAAACAGAGCGAAACGAGACGAAGGAGGATGAAAGAGAGCGAAACGAGATGAAGGAGGGTGAAAGAGAGTGAAAAGAGACAAAGGAGGGTGAAAGAGGGCGAAACGAGACGAAGGCGGGTGGAACAGAGCGAAACAAGACGAAGGAGGGTGAAAGAGAGCGAAACGAGACGAAGGAGGGTGAAAGAGAGCGAAACGAGATGAAGGAGGGTGAAAGAGAGCGAAATGAGACGAAGAAAGTGAAAGAGAGCGGAACGAGACGAAGACGTGTGAAAGAGAGCGAAACGAGATGAAGGAGGGTGAAAGAGAGCGAAACGAGAAGAAGGAGGGTGAAAGAGAGTGAAACGAGACGAAGGAGGGTGAAAGAGAGCGAAACGAGATGAAGGAGTGTCAAAGAGAGCGAAACGAGATGAAGGAGGGTGAAAGAGAGCGAAACGAGACGAAGGAGGGTGAAAGAGAGCGAAAGGAGTCGAAGGAGGGTGAAAGAGAGCGGAACGAGAAGAAGAAGGGTGAAAGAGAGCCACACGAGATGAAGGAGGGTGAAAGAGAGCGAAAAGAGACAAAGGAGGGTGAAAGAGGGCGAAACGAGACGAAGGAGGATGAAAGAGAGCGAAATGAGATGAAGGAGGGTGAAAGAGACTGAAAAGAGACAAAGGAGGGTGAAAGAGGGCGAAACGAGACGAAGGCGAGTGGAACAGAGCGAAACAAGATGAAGGAGGGTGAAAGAGACCGAAACGAGACGAAGGCGGGTGAAAGAGAGCGAAACGAGATGATGGAGGGTAAAAGAGAGCGAAACGAGATGAAGGAGAGTCAAAGAGAGCGAAACGAGACGAAGGAGGGTGACAGAGAGCGGAACGAGATGAAGGAGAGTGAAAGAGAGCGAATAGAGACAAAGTAGGGTGAAAGAGGGCGAAACGAGACGAAGGCGGGTGGAACAGAGCGAAACAAGACGAAGGAGGGTGAAAGAGAGCGAAACGAGACGAACGAGGATGAAAGAGAGCGCAACGGGATGAAGGAGGGTGAAAGAGAGTGAAAAGAGACAAAGGAGGGTGAAAGAGGGCGAAACGAGACGAGGGCGGGTGGAACAGAGCGAAACAAGACGAAGGAGGGTGAAAGAGAGGAAAACGAGACGAAGGAGGGTGAAAGAGAGCGAAACGAGACGAAGGAGGGTGAAAGAGAGCGAAACGAGATGAAGGAGGGTGAAAGATAGCGAAACGAGACGAAGGCGGGGGAAAGAGAGTGAAACGAGACGAAGGAGGGTGAAAGAGAGCGAAACGAGATATAGGAGTGTCAATGAGAGCGAAACGAGACGAAGGAGGGTGAAAGAGAGCGAAACGAGACGAATGAGGGTGAAAGAGAGCGAAAGGAGTCGAAGGAGGGTGAAAGAGAGCGGAACGAGACGAAGGAGGATGAAAGAGACCGAAACGAGGCAAAGGAGGGTGAAAGAGAGCGAAACGAGATGAAGGTGGGTGAAAGAGATCGAAACAAGACAAAGGAGGGTGAAAGAGACCGAAACGAGACGAAGGAGGGTGAAAGAGAGTGAAAAGAGACGAAGGAGGGTGAAAGAGAGCAAAACGAGAAGAAGAAGGGTGAAAGAGAGCGAAACGAGATGAAGGAGGGTGAAAGAGAGCGAAAAGAGACAAAGGAGGGTGAAAGAGTGCGAAACGAGACGAAGGCAGGTGGAACAGAGTGAAACAAGACGAAGGAGGGTGAAAGAGAGCGAAACGACACGAAGGAGGGTGAAAGAGAGCAAAACGAGACGAAGGAGAGTGAAACAGAGCGAAACGAGACTAAGGAGGATGAAAGAGAGCGAAACGAGATGAAGGAGGGTGAAAGAGAGTGAAAAGAGACAAAGGGGGGTGAAAGAGAGTGAAAAGAGACGAAGGAGGGTGAAAGAGAGCGAAACGAGACAAAGGAGGGTGAAAGAGAGCGAAACGAGACAAAGGAGTGTGAAAGAGCAAAACGAGACGAAGGAATGTGAAACAGAGCGAAACGAGACGGAGGAGGATGAAAGAGAGCTAAACGAGACGAAGGAGGGTGAAAGAGAGCGAAACAAGAAGAAGGAGGGTGAAGGAGAGCGAAACTAGACGAAGGAGGGTGAAAGAGAGCGAAACGAGATGAAGGAGGGTCAAAGAGAGCGAAACGAGACGAAGGAGGGTGAAAGAGAGCGAAGCGAGACGAAGGAGGGTGAAAGAGAGCGAAACGAGACGAACGAGGGTGAAAGAGAGCGAAACGAGACGAAGGAGGGGAAAGAGAGCGAAACGAGACGAAGGAGGGTGAAAGAGAGCGAAACGAGACGAAGAAAGTGAAAGTGAGCGAAACGAGACGAAGAAGGGTGAAAGAGAGCGAAAGGAGACGAAGGAGGGTGAAAGAGAGTGAAACGAGACGAAGGAGGTTGAAAGAGAGCGAAAGGAGTCGAAGGAGGGTGAAAGAGAGCGGAACGAGACGAAGGAGGGTGAAAGAGACCGAAACGAGACGAAGGCGGGTGAAAGAGAGCGAAACGAGATGAAGGAGGGTAAAAGAGAGCAAAACGAGATGAAGGAGTGTCAAAGAGAGCGAAACGAGACGAAGGAGGGTGAAAGACAGCGAAACGAGACGAAGGAGGGTGAAAGAGAGCGAAAGGAGTCGAAGGAGGGTGAAAGAGAGCAAAACGAGAGGAAGGAGGGTGAAAGAGAACGAAACGAGACGAAGGAGGGTGAAAGGGAGCAAAACGAGATGAAGGAGGGGGAAAGCGAGAGAAACGAGATGTAGGAGGGTGAAAGAGAGCGGAACGAGACGAAGGAGGATGAAAGAGACCGAAACGAGGCGAAGGAGGGTGAAAGAGAGCGAAACGAGATGAAGGTGGGTGAAAGAGATCGAAACAAGACAAAGGAGGGTGAAAGAGAGTGAAAAGAGACGAAGGAGGGTGAAAGAGAGCGAAACGAGAAGAAGAAGGGTGAAAGACAGCGAAACGAGATGAAGGAGGTTGAAAGAGAGCGAAAAGAGACAAAGGAGGGTGAAAGAGGGCGAAACGAGACGAATGCAGGTGGAACAGAGTGAAACAAGACGAAGGAGGGTGAAAGAGAGCGAAACGAGACGAAGGAGAGTGAAACAGAACGAAACGAGACTAAGGAGGATGAAAGAGAGCGAAACGAGATGAAGGAGGGTGAAAGAGAGTGAAAAGAGACAAAGGAGGGTGAAAGAGGGCGAAACGAGACGAAAGCGAGTGGAACACAGCGAAACAAGACGAAGGAGGGTGAAAGAGAGCGAAACGAGACGAAAGAGGGTGAAAGAGAGCAAAACGAGACGAAGGATTGTGAAACAGAGCGAAACGAGACGAAGGAGGATGAAAGAGAGCTAAACGAGACGAAGGAGGGTGAAAGAGAGCGAAACGAGAAGCAGGAGGGTGAAAGAGAGCGAAACGAGACGAAGGAGGGTGAAAGAGAGCGAAACGAGATGAAGGAGGGTCAAAGAGAGCGAAACGAGACAAAGGAGGGTGAAAGAGAGCGAAACGAGACGAAGGAGGGTGAAAGAGAGCGAAACGAGACGAACGAGGGTGAAAGAGAGCGAAACGAGATGAAGGAGGGGAAAGATAGCGAAACGAGACGAAGGAGGGTGAAAGAGAGCGAAACGAGACGAAGAAAGTGAAAGTGAGCGAAACGAGACGAAGGAGGGTGAAAGAGAGCGAAAGGAGAGGAAGGAGGGTGAAAGGGAGCGAAACGAGACGAAGGAGGGTGAAAGAGTGCGAAAGGAGTCGAAGGAGGGTGAAAGAGAGCGAAACGAGATGAAGGAGGGTAAAAGAGAGCAAAACGAGATGAAGGAGTGTCAAAGAGAGCGAAACGAGATGAAGGAGGGTGAAAGAGAGCGAGACGAGACGAAGGAGGGTGAAAGAGAGCGAAACGAGACGAATGCAGGTGGAACAGAGTGAAACAAGACGAAGGAGGGTGAAAGAGAGCGAAACGAGACGAAGGAGAGTGAAACAGAACGAAACGAGACTAAGGAGGATGAAAGAGAGCGAAACGAGATGAAGGAGGGTGAAAGAGAGTGAAAAGAGACAAAGGAGGGTGAAAGAGGGCGAAACGAGACGAAAGCGAGTGGAACACAGCGAAACAAGACGAAGGAGGGTGAAAGAGAGCGAAACGAGACGAAAGAGGGTGAAAGAGAGCAAAACGAGACGAAGGATTGTGAAACAGAGCGAAACGAGACGAAGGAGGATGAAAGAGAGCTAAACGAGACGAAGGAGGGTGAAAGAGAGCGAAACGAGAAGCAGGAGGGTGAAAGAGAGCGAAACGAGACGAAGGAGGGTGAAAGAGAGCGAAACGAGATGAAGGAGGGTCAAAGAGAGCGAAACGAGACAAAGGAGGGTGAAAGAGAGCGAAACGAGACGAAGGAGGGTGAAAGAGAGCGAAACGAGACGAACGAGGGTGAAAGAGAGCGAAACGAGATGAAGGAGGGGAAAGATAGCGAAACGAGACGAAGGAGGGTGAAAGAGAGCGAAACGAGACGAAGAAAGTGAAAGTGAGCGAAACGAGACGAAGGAGGGTGAAAGAGAGCGAAAGGAGAGGAAGGAGGGTGAAAGGGAGCGAAACGAGACGAAGGAGGGTGAAAGAGTGCGAAAGGAGTCGAAGGAGGGTGAAAGAGAGCGAAACGAGATGAAGGAGGGTAAAAGAGAGCAAAACGAGATGAAGGAGTGTCAAAGAGAGCGAAACGAGATGAAGGAGGGTGAAAGAGAGCGAGACGAGACGAAGGAGGGTGAAAGAGAGCGAAAGGAGTCGAAGGAGGGTGAAAGAGAGCGAAACGAGATGAAGGAGGGTGAAAGAGAGCGAAACGAGATGAAGGTGTGTCAAAGAGAGCGAAACGAGACGAAGGAGGGTGAAAGAGAGCGAAACGAGACGAAGGAGGGTGAAGGAGAGCGAAAGGAGTCGAAGGAGGGTGAAAGAGAGCGGAACGAGACGAAATAGGATGAAAGAGACCGAAACGAGGCGAAGGAGGGTGAGAGAGAGCGAAACGAGATGAAGGTGGTTGAAAGAGATCGAAACAAGACGAAGGAGGGTGAAAGAGACCGAAACGAGACGAAGGAGGGTGAAAGAGAGTGAAACGAGACGAAAGAGGGTGAAAGAGAGCGAAACGAGAAGAAGGAGGGTGAAAGAGAGCGAAACGAGACGAAGGAAGGTGAAAGAGAGCGAAACGAGACCAAAGAGGGTGAAAGAGAGAGAAACGAGATGAAGGAAGGTGAAAGAGAGTGAAACGAGACAAAGGAGGGTGAAAGGGAGCGAAACGAGATGAAGGAGGGAGAAAGAGTGCGAAAGGAGTCGAAGGAGGGTGAAAGAGAGCGGAAAAAGACGAAGGAGGGTGAAAGAGACCGAAACGAGACGAAGGAGGGTGAAAGAGAGTGAAACGAGACGAAGGATGGTGAAAGAGAGCAAAACGAGATGAAGGAGTGTCAAAGAGAGCGAAACGAGACGAAGGAGGGTGAAAGAGAGCGAAACGAGATGAAGGAGGATGAAAGAGAGCGAAAGGAGTCGAAGGAGGGTGAAATAGAATGGAACGAGATGAAGGAGGGTGAAAGCGAGTGAAAAGAGACAAAGGAGGGTGAAAGAGGGCGAAACGAGACGAAGGCGAGTGGAACACAGCGAAACAAGACGAAGGAGGGTGAAAGAGAGCGAAACGAGACGAAAGAGGATGAAAGAGAGCAAAACGAGACGAAGGATTGTGAAACAGAGCGAAACGAGACGAAGGAGGATGAAAGAGAGCTAAACGAGACGAAGGAGGGTGAAAGAGAGCGAAACGAGAAGCAGGAGGGTGAAAGAGAGCGAAACGAGACGAAGGAGGGTGAAAGAGAGCGAAACGAGATGAAGGAGGGTCAAAGAGAGCGAAACGAGACAAAGGAGGGTGAAAGAGAGCGAAACGAGACGAAGGAGGGTGAAAGAGAGCGAAACGAGACGAACGAGGGTGAAAGAGAGCAAAACGAGATGAAGGAGGGGAAAGATAGCGAAACGAGACGAAGGAGGGTGAAAGAGAGCGAAACGAGACGAAGAAAGTGAAAGTGAGCGAAACGAGACGAAGGAGGGTGAAAGAGAGCGAAAGGAGAGGAAGGAGGGTGAAAGAGAGCGAAACGAGACGAAGGAGGGTGAAAGAGAGCGAAAGGAGTCGAAGGAGGGTGAAAGAGAGCGAAACGAGATGAAGGAGGGTAAAAGAGAGCGAAACGAGATGAAGGAGTGTCAAAGAGAGCGAAACGAGATGAAGGAGGGTGAAAGGGAGCGAGACGAGATGAAGGAGGGTGAAAGAGAGCGAAAGGAGTCGAAGGAGGGTGAAAGAGAGCGAAACGAGATGAAGGAGGGTGAAAGAGAGCGAAACGAGATGAAGGAGTGTCAAAGAGAGCGAAACGAGACGAAGGAGGGTGAAAGAGAGCGAAACGAGACGAAGGAGGGTGAAGGAGAGCGAAAGGAGTCGAAGGAGGGTGAAAGAGAGCGGAACGAGACGAAGGAGGATGAAAGAGACCGAAACGAGGCGAAGGAGGGTGAGAGAGAGCGAAACGTAATGAAGGTGGTTGAAAGAGATCGAAACAAGACGAAGGAGGGTGAAAGAGACCGAAACGAAACGAAGGAGGGTGAAAGAGAGTGAAACGAGACGAAGGAGGGTGAAAGAGAGCGAAACGAGAAGAAGGAGGGTGAAAGAGAGCGAAACGAGACGAAGGAGGGTGAAGGAGAGCGAAAGGAAATGAAGGAGGGTGGAAGAGAGCGAAACGAGACGAAGGAGGGTGAAAGAGAGTGAAACGAGACGAAGGAAGGTGAAAGAGAGCGAAACGAGAACAAAGAGGGTGAAAGAGAGAGAAACGAGATGAAGGAAGGTGAAAGAGAGTGAAACGAGACAAAGGAGGGTGAAAGGGAGCGAAACGAGATGAAGGAGGGAGAAAGAGTGCGAAACGAGATGAAGGAGGGTGGAAGAGAGCGAAAGGAGTCGAAGGAGGGTGAAAGAGAGCGGAACGAGACGAAGGAGGGTGAAAGAGACCGAAAAGAGACGAAGGAGGGTGAAAGAGAGTGAAACGAGACGAAGGATGGTGAAAGAGAGCAAAACGAGATGAAGGAGTGTCAAAGAGAGCGAAACGAGACGAAGGAGGGTGAAAGAGAGCGAAACGAGATGAAGGAGGATGAAAGAGAGCGAAAGGAGTCGAAGGAGGGTGAAAGAGAATGGAACGAGACGAAGGAGGATGAAAGAGACCGAAACGAGGCGAAGGAGGGTGAAAGAGAGCGAAACGAGAGGAAGGATGGTGAAAGAGAGCGAAACGAGACGAAGGAGGCTGAAAGGGAGCAAAACGAGATGAAGAAGGGTGAAAGAGAGCGAAAAGAGACAAAGGAGGGTGAAAGAGGGCGAAACGAGACGAAGGAGTGTGAAACAGAGCGAAACGAGACGAAGGAGGATGAAAGAGAGCTAAACGAGACGAAGGAGGGTCAAAGAGAGCGAAACGAGATGAAGGAGGGTCAAAGAGGGCGAAACGAGATGAAGGAGGGTGAAAAAGGGCGAAGCGATACGAAGGAGCATAAAAGTGAGCGAAACGAGATGAAGGAGGGTGAAAGAGGGCGAAACGAGACGAAGGATGGTGAAAGAAAGCGAAACGAGACGAAGGAGTGTGAAAGACAGTGATACGAGACGAAGGAGGGTGAAAGAGGGTGAAACGAGACGAAGGCGGGTGGAACAGAGCGAAACAAGACGAAGGAGGGTGAAAGTGAGCGAAACGAGACGAAGGAGGGTGAAAGAGAGCAAAACGAGACGAAGGTGTGTGAAAGAGAGCGGAACGAGACGATGGAGTGTGAAATAGAGCGAAACGAGAGGAAGGAGGGTGAAAGAGAGCGAAACGAGACGAAGGAGGGTGAAAGGGAGCGAAACGAGATGAAGGAGGATGAAAGAGAGTGAAAAGAGACAAAGGAGGGTGAAAGAGGGCGAAACGAGACGAAGGCGGGTGGAACAGAGCGAAAAAAGAAGAAGGAGGGTGAAAGAGAGCTAAAACGAGAAGAAGGAGGGTGAAAGAGAGCGAAACGAGACGAAGGAGGGTGAAAGAGAGCGAAACGAGATGAAGGAGGGTGAAAGAGAGCAAAACAGACGAAGGAGTGTGAAACAGAGCGAAACGAGACGAAGGAGGATGAAAGAGAGCGAAACGAGATGAAGGAGGGTGAAAGAGAGTGAAAAGAGACAAAGGAGGGTGAAAGAGGGCGAAACGAGACGAAGGCGGGTGGAACAGAGCGAAACAAGACGAAGGAGGGTGAAAGAGAGCGAAACGAGACGAAGGTGGGTGAAAGAGAGCGAAACGAGAAGAAGGAGGGTGAAAGAGAGCGAAACGAGACGAAGGAGGGAGAAAGAGAGCTAAACGAGATGAAGGAGGGTGAAAGAGAGCGTAACGAGACGGAGAAAGTGAAAGAGAGCGGAATGAGACGAAGGAGGGTGAAAGAGACCGAAACGAGACGAAGACGTGTGAAAGAGAGTGAAACAAGATGAAGGAGGGTGAAAGAGAGTGAAACGAGAAGAAGGAGGGTGAAAGAGAGTGAAACGAGACGAAGGAGGGTGAAAGAGAGCGAAACGAGATGAAGGAGTGTCAAAGAGAGCGAAACGAGACGAAGGAGGGTGAAAGAGAGCGAAACGAGATGAAGGAGGTTGAAAGAGAGCGAAACGAGACGAAGAAAGTGAAAGAGAGCGGAACGAGACGAAGGAGGGTGAAAGAGACCGAAACGAGACGAAGACGTGTGAAAGAGAGCGGAACGAGATGAAGGAGGGTGAAAAAGAGCGAAACGAGAAGAAGGAGGGTGAAAGAGAGTGAAACGAGACGAAGGAGGGTGAAAGAGAGCGAAACGAGATGAAGGAGTGTCAAAGAGAGCGAAACGAGACGAAGGAGGGTGAAAGAGAGCGAAACGAGACGAAGGAGGGTGAAAGAGAGCGAAAGGAGTCGAAGGAGGGTGAAAGAGAGTGAAACGAGACGAAGGAGGGTGAAAGAGAGCGAAACTAGATGAAGGAGTGTCAAAGAGAGCGAAACGAGACGAAGGAGGGTGAAAGAGAGCGAAACGAGATGAAGGAGGTTGAAAGAGAGCGAAACGAGACGAAGAAAGTGAAAGAGAGCGGAACGAGACGAAGGAGGGTGAAAGAGACCGAAACGAGACGAAGACGTGTGAAAGAGAGCGAAACGAGATGAAGGAGGGTGAAAAAGAGCGAAACGAGATGAAGGAGTGTCAAAGAGAGCGAAACGAGACGAAGGAGGGTGAAAGAGAGCGAAACGAGACGAAGGAGGGTGAAAGAGAGCGAAACGAGATGAAGGAGTGTCAAAGAGAGCGAAACGAGACGAAGGAGGGTGAAAGAGAGCGAAACGAGACGAAGGAGGGTGAAAGAGAGCGAAAGGAGTCGAAGGAGGGTGAAAGAGAGCGGAACGAGATGAAGGAGGATGAAAGAGACCGAAACGAGGCGAAGGAGGGTGAAAGAGAGCGAAACGAGATGAAGGTGGGTGAAAGAGATCGAAACAAGACAAAGGAGGGTGAAAGAGACCGAAACGAGACGAAGGAGGGTGAAAGAGAGTGAAAAGAGACGAAGGAGGGTGAAAGAGAGCGAAACGAGAAGAAGACGGGTGAAAGAGAGCGAAACGAGATGAAGGAGGGTGAAAGAGAGCGAAAAGAGACAAAGGAAGGTGAAAGAGGGCGAAACGAGACGAAGGCAGGTGGAACAGAGTGAAACAAGACGAAGAAGGGTGAAAGAGAGCGAAACGAGACGAAGGAGGGTGAAAGAGAGCAAAACGAGACGAAGGAGAGTGAAACAGAGCGAAACGAGACTAAAGAGGATGAAAGAGAGCGAAACGAGATGAAGGAGGGTGAAAGAGAGTGAAAAGAGACAAAGGAGGGTGAAAGAGGGCGAAACGAGACGAAGGCGAGTGGAACAGAGCGAAACAAGACGAAGCAGGGTGAAAGAGAGCGAAACGAGACGAAGGAGGGTGAAAGAGAGCGAAGCTAGACGAAGGAGGGTGAAAGAGAGCAAAACGAGACGAACGAGGGTGAAAGAGAGCAAAACGAGACGAAGGAGGGGAAAGAGAGCGAACCGAGACGAAGGAGGGTGAAAGAGAGCGAAACGAGACGAAGAAAGTGAAAGTGAGCGAAACGAGACGAAGGAGGGTGAAAGAGAGCGAAAGGAGACGAAGGAGGGTGAAAGAGAGCGAAACGAGACGAAAGAGGGTGAAAGAGAGCGAAAGGAGTCGAAGGAGGGTGAAAGAGAGCGGAACGAGACGAAGGAGGGTGAAAGAGACCGAAACGAGACGAAGGCGGGTGAAAGAGATCGAAACGAGATGAAGGAGGGTAAAAGAGAGCGAAACGAGATGAAGGAGTGTCAAAGAGAGCGAAACGAGATGAAGGAGGGTGAAAGAGAGCGAAACGAGATGAAGGAGAGTGAAAGAGAGCGAATAGAGACAAAGGAGGTTGAAAGAGGGCGAAACGAGACGAAGGCGGGTGGAACAGAGCGAAACAAGATGAAGGAGGGTGAAAGAGAGCGAAACGAGACGAAGGAGGGTGAAAGAGAGCAAAACGAGACGAAGTAGTGTGAAACAGAGCGAAACGAGACGAAGGAGGATGAAAGAGAGCGAAACGAGATGAAGGAGGGTGAAAGAGAGTGAAAAGAGACAAAGGAGGGTGGAAGAGGGCGAAACGAGACGAAGGCGGGTGGAACAGAGCGAAACAAGACGAAGGAGGGTGAAAGAGAGCGAAACGAGACGAAGGAGGGTGAAAGAGAGCAAAACGAGACGAAGGTGTGTGAAAGAGAGCGGAACGAGACGATGGAGGGTGAAATAGAGCAAAACGAGAGGAAGGAGGGTGAAAGAGAGCGAAACGAGACGAAGGAGGGTGAAAGGGAGCGAAACGAGATGAAGGAGGATGAAAGTGACTGAAAAGAGACAAAGGAGGGTGAAAGAGGGCGAAACGAGACGAAGGCGGGTGGAACAGAGCGAAGCAAGACGAAGGAGGGTGAAAGAGAGCGAAACGAGAAGAAGGAGGGTGAAAGAGAGCGAAACGAGACGAAGGAGGGTGAAAGAGAGCGAAACGAGATGAAGGAGGGTGAAAGAGAGCAAAACAGACGAAGGAGTGTGAAACAGAGCGAAACGAGGCGAAGGAGGATGAAAGAGAGCGAAACGAGACGAAGGAGGGTGAAAGAGAGCGAAACGAGAAGAAGGAGGGTGAAAGAGAGCGAAACGAGATGAGGGAGGGTGAAAGAGAGCGAAACGAGATGAAGGAGGGTGAAAGAGAGCGTAACGAGTCGGAGAAAGTGAAAGAGAGCGGAATGAGACGAAGGAGGGTGAAAGAGACCGAAACGAGACGAAGACGTGTGAAAGAGACTGAAACAAGATGAAGGAGGGTGAAAGAGAGTGAAACGAGAAGAAGGAGGGTGAAAGAGAGTGAAACGAGACGAAGGAGGGTGAAAGAGAGCGAAACGAGATGAAGGAGTGTCAAAGAGAGCGAAACGAGACGAAGGAGGGTGAAAGAGAGCGAAACGAGATGAAGGAGGTTGAAAGAGAGCGAAACGAGACGAAGAAAGTGAAAGAGAGCGGAACGAGACGAAAGAGGGTGAAAGAGACCTAAACGAGACGAAGACGTGTGAAAGAGACCGAAACGAGATGAAGGAGGGTGAAAGAGAGCGAAACGAGAAGAAGGAGGGTGAAAGAGAGTGAAACGAGACGAAGGAGGGTGAAGGAGAGTGAAAAGAGACAAAGGAGGGTGGAAGAGGGCGAAACGAGACGAAGGCGGGTGGAACAGAGCGAAACGAGACGATGGAGGGTGAAATAGAGCAAAACGAGAGGAAGGAGGATGAAAGAGCGAAACGAGACGAAGGAGGGTGAAAGGGAGCGAAACGAGATGAAGGAGGATGAAAGAGAGTGAAAAGAGACAAAGGAGGGTGAAAGAGGGCGAAACGAGACGAAGGCGGGTGGAACAGAGCGAAGCAAGACGAAGGAGGGTGAAAGAGAGCGAAACGAGAAGAAGGAGGGTGAAAGAGAGCGAAACGAGACGAAGGAGGGTGAAAGAGAGCGAAACGAGATGAAGGAGGGTGAAAGAGAGCAAAACAGACGAAGGAGTGTGAAACAGAGCGAAACGAGACGATGGAGGATGAAAGAGAGCGAAACGAGATGAAGGAGGGTGAAAGAGAGTGAAAAGAGACAAAGGAGGGTGAAAGAGGGCGAAACGAGACGAAGGCGGGTGGAACAGAGCGAAACAAGACGAAGGAGGGTGAAAGAGAGCGAAACGAGACGAAGGAGGGTGAAAGAGAGCGAAACGAGAAGAAGGAGGGTGAAAGAGAGCGAAACGAGACGAGGGAGGGTGAAAGAGAGCGAAACGAGATGAAGGAGGGTGAAAGAGAGCGTAACGAGACGGAGAAAGTGAAAGAGAGCGGAATGAGACGAAGGAGGGTGAAAGAGACCGAAACGAGACGAAGACGTGTGAAAGAGAGTGAAACAAGATGAAGGAGGGTGAAAGAGAGTGAAACGAGACGAAGGAGGATGAAAGAGACCGAAACGAGGCGAAGGAGGGTGAAAGAGACCGAAACGAGATGAAGGTGGGTGAAAGAGATCGAAACAAGACAAAGGAGGGTGAAAGAGACCGAAACGAGACGAAGGAGGGTGAAAGAGAGCGAAAAGAGATGAAGGAGGGTGAAAGAGAGCGAAACGAGAAGAAGAAGGGTGAAAGAGAGCGAAACGAGATGAAGGTGGGTGAAAGAGATCGAAACAAGACAAAGGAGGGTGAAAGAGACCGAAACGAGACGAAGGAGGGTGAACGAGACCGAAACGAGACGAAGACGTGTGAAAGAGAGCGAAACGAGATGAAGGAGGGTGAAAGAGAGCGAAACGAGAAGAAGGAGGGTGAAAGAGAGTGAAACGAGACGAAGGAGGGTGAAAGAGAGCGAAACGAGATGAAGGAGTGTCAAATAGAGCGAAACGAGACGAAGGAGGGTGAAAGAGAGCGAAACAAGACGGAGGGTGAAAGAGAGCGAAAGGAGTCGAAGGAGGGTGAAAGAGAGCGGAACGAGACGAAGGAGGATGAAAGAGACCGAAACGAGGCGAAGGAGGGTGAAAGAGAGCGAAACGAGACGAAGGTGGGTGAAAGAGATCGAAACAAGACAAAGGAGGGTGAAAGAGACCGAAACGAGACGAAGGAGGGTGAAAGAGAGTGAAAAGAGACGAAGGAGGGTGAAAGAGAGCGAAACGAGAAGAAGAAGGGTGAAAGAGAGCGAAACGAGATGAAGGAGGGTGAAAGAGAGCGAAACGAGATGAAGGAGGGTGAAAGAGAGTGAAAAGAGACAAAGGAGGGTGAAAGAGGGCGAAACGAGACGAAGGCGGGTGGAACAGAGCGAAACAAGACGAAGGAGGGTGAAAGAGAGCGAAACGAGACGAAGGAGGGTGAAAGAGAGCGAAACGAGAAGAAGGAGGGTGAAAGAGAGCGAAACGAGACGAGGGAGGGTGAAAGAGAGCGAAACGAGATGAAGGAGGGTGAAAGAGAGCGTAACGAGACGGAGAAAGTGAAAGAGAGCGGAATGAGACGAAGGAGGGTGAAAGAGACCGAAACGAGACGAAGACGTGTGAAAGAGAGTGAAACAAGATGAAGGAGGGTGAAAGAGAGTGAAACGAGACGAAGGAGGATGAAAGAGACCGAAACGAGGCGAAGGAGGGTGAAAGAGACCGAAACGAGATGAAGGTGGGTGAAAGAGATCGAAACAAGACAAAGGAGGGTGAAAGAGACCGAAACGAGACGAAGGAGGGTGAAAGAGAGCGAAAAGAGATGAAGGAGGGTGAAAGAGAGCGAAACGAGAAGAAGAAGGGTGAAAGAGAGCGAAACGAGATGAAGGTGGGTGAAAGAGATCGAAACAAGACAAAGGAGGGTGAAAGAGACCGAAACGAGACGAAGGAGGGTGAACGAGACCGAAACGAGACGAAGACGTGTGAAAGAGAGCGAAACGAGATGAAGGAGGGTGAAAGAGAGCGAAACGAGAAGAAGGAGGGTGAAAGAGAGTGAAACGAGACGAAGGAGGGTGAAAGAGAGCGAAACGAGATGAAGGAGTGTCAAATAGAGCGAAACGAGACGAAGGAGGGTGAAAGAGAGCGAAACAAGACGGAGGGTGAAAGAGAGCGAAAGGAGTCGAAGGAGGGTGAAAGAGAGCGGAACGAGACGAAGGAGGATGAAAGAGACCGAAACGAGGCGAAGGAGGGTGAAAGAGAGCGAAACGAGACGAAGGTGGGTGAAAGAGATCGAAACAAGACAAAGGAGGGTGAAAGAGACCGAAACGAGACGAAGGAGGGTGAAAGAGAGTGAAAAGAGACGAAGGAGGGTGAAAGAGAGCGAAACGAGAAGAAGAAGGGTGAAAGAGAGCGAAACGAGATGAAGGAGGGTGAAAGAGAGCGAAAAGAGACAAAGGAAGGTGAAAGAGGGCGAAACGAGACGAAGGCAGGTGGAACAGAGTGAAACAAGACGAAGAAGGGTGAAAGAGAGCGAAACGAGACGAAGGAGGGTGAAAGAGAGCAAAACGAGACGAAGGAGAGTGAAACAGAGCGAAACGAGACTAAAGAGGATGAAAGAGAGCGAAACGAGATGAAGGAGGGTGAAAGAGAGTGAAAAGAGACAAAGGAGGGTGAAAGAGGGCGAAACGAGACGAAGGCGAGTGGAACAGAGCGAAACAAGACGAAGCAGGGTGAAAGAGAGCAAAACGAGACGAAGGAGGGTGAAAGAGAGCAAAACGAGACGAAGGAGTGTGAAACAGAGCGAAACGAGACAAAGGAGGATGAAAGAGAGCTAAACGAGACGAAGGAGGGTGAAAGAGAGCGAAACGAGAAGAAGGAGGGTGAAAGAGAGCGAAACGAGACGAAGGAGGGTGAAAGAGAGCGAAACGAGATGAAGGAGGGTCAAAGAGAGCGAAACGAGACGAAGGAGGGTGAAAGAGAGCGAAGCGAGACGAAGGAGGGTGAAAGAGAGTGAAAAGAGACAAAGGAGGGTGAAAGAGGGCGAAACGAGACGAAAGCGGGTGGAACAGAGCGAAACAAGACGAAGGAGGGTGAAAGAGAGCGAAACGAGACGAAGGACGGTGAAAGAGAGCGAAACGAGATGAAGGAGGGTGAAAGAGAGCGAAACGAGACGAAGGAGGGTGAAAGAGAGCGAAACGAGATGAAGGAGGGTGAAAGAGAGCGTAACGAGACGGAGAAAGTGAAAGAGAGCGGAATGAGACGAAGGAGGGTGAAAGAGAGTGAAACAAGATGAAGGAGGGTGAAGGAGAGTGAAACGAGAAGAAGGAGGGTGAAAGAGAGTGAAACGAGACGAAGGAGGGTGAAAGAGAGCGAAACGAGATGAAGGAGTGTCAAAGAGAGTGAAACGAGACGAAGGAGGGTGAAAGAGAGCGAAACGAGATGAAGGAGGGTGAAAGAGAGCGAAACGAGACGAAAAAAGTGAAAGAGAGCGGAACGAGACGAAGGAGGGTGAAAGAGACCGAAACGAGACGAAGACGTGTGAAAGAGAGCGAAACGAGATGAAGGAGGGTGAAAGAGACCGAAACGAGAAGAAGGAGGGTGAAAGAGAGTGAAACGAGACGAAGGAGGGTGAAAGAGAGCGAAACGAGATGAAGGAGTGTCAAAGAGAGCGAAACGAGACGAAGGAGGGTGAAAGAGAGCGAAACGAGACGAAGGAGGGTGAAAGAGAGCGAAAGGAGTCGAAGGAGTGTGAAAGAGAGCGGAACGAGACGAAGGAGGATGAAAGAGACCGAAACGAGGCGAAGGAGGGTGAAAGAGAGCGAAACGAGATGAAGGTGGGTGAAAGAGATCGAAACAAGACAAAGGAGGGTGAAAGAGACCGAAACGAGACGAAGGAGGGTGAAAGAGAGTGAAAAGAGACGAAGGAGGGTGAAAGAGAGCGAAAAGAGACAAAGGAAGGTGAAAGAGGGCGAAACGAGACGAAGGCAGGTGGAACAGAGTGAAACAAGACGAAGAAGGGTGAAAGAGAGCGAAACGAGACGAAGGAGGGTGAAAGAGAGCAAAACGAGACGAAGGAGAGTGAAACAGAGCGAAACGAGACTAAAGAGGATGAAAGAGAGCGAAACGAGATGAAGGAGGGTGAAAGAGAGTGAAAAGAGACAAAGGAGGGAGAAAGAGGGCGAAACGAGACGAAGGCGAGTGGAACAGAGCGAAACAAGACGAAGCAGGGTGAAAGAGAGCAAAACGAGACGAAGGAGGATCAAAGAGAGCGAAACGAGACGAAGGAGGGTGAAAGAGAGCGAAGCGAGACGAAGGAGGGTGAAAGAGAGCGAAACGAGACGAACGAGGGTGAAAGAGAGCGAAACGAGACGAAGGAGGGGAAAGAGAGCGAACCGAGACGAAGGAGGGTGAAAGAGAGCGAAACGAGACGAAGAAAGTGAAACTGAGCGAAACGAGACGAAGGAGGCTGAAAGAGAGCGAAAGGAGACGAAGGAGGGTGAAAGAGAGCGAAACGAGACGAAGGAGGGTGAAAGAGAGCGAAAGGAGTCGAAGGAGGGTGAAAGAGAGCGGAACGAGACGAAGGAGGGTGAAAGAGACCGAAACGAGACGAAGGCGGGTGGAAGAGATCGAAACGAGATGAAGGAGGGTAAAAGAGAGCGAAACGAGATGAAGGAGTGTCAAAGAGAGCGAAACGAGATGAAGGAGGGTGAAAGAGAGCGAAACGAGATGAAGGAGAGTGAAAGAGAGCGAATAGAGACAAAGGAGGGTGAAAGAGGGCGAAACGAGACGAAGGCGGGTGGAACAGAGCGAAACAAGACGAAGGAGGGTGAAAGAGAGCGAAACGAGACGAAGGAGGGTGAAAGAGAGCAAAACGAGACGAAGTAGTGTGAAACAGAGCGAAACGAGACGAAGAAGGATGAAAGAGAGCGAAACGAGATGAAGGAGGGTGAAAGAGAGTGAAAAGAGACAAAGGAGGGTGAAAGAGGGCGAAACGAGACGAAGGCGGGGGGAACAGAGCGAAACAAGACGAAAGAGGGTGAAAGAGAGCGAAACGAGACGAAGGGGGGTGAAAGAGAGCGAAACGAGAAGAAGGAGGGTGAAAGAGAGTGAAACGAGACGAAGGAGGGTGAAAGAGAGCGAAACGAGATGAAGGAGTGTCAAAGAGAGCGAAACGAGACGAAGGATGGTGAAAGAGAGCGAAACGAGACGAAGGAGGGTGAAAGAGAGCGAAAGGAGTCGAAGGAGGGTGAAAGAGAGCGGAACGATAGGAAGGAGGATGAAAGAGACCGAAACGAGGCGAAGGAGGGTGAAAGAGAGCGAAACGAGATGAAGGTGGGTGAAAGAGATCGAAACAAGACAAAGGAGGTTGAAAGAGACCGAAACGAGACGAAGGAGGGTGAAAGAGAGTGAAACGACACGAAGGAGGGTGAAAGAGAGCGAAACGAGATGAAGGAGTGTCAAATAGAGCGAAACGAGACGAAGGAGGGTGAAAGAGAGCGAAACAAGACGAAGGAGGGTGAAAGAGAGCGAAAGGAGTCGAAGGAGGGTGAAAGAGAGCGGAACGAGACGAAGGAGGATGAAAGATACCGAAACGAGGCGAAGGAGGGTGAAAGAGAGCGAAACGAGATGAAGGAGGGTGAAAGAGAGCGAAACGAGAAGAAGAAGGGTGAAAGAGAGCGAAACGAGATGAAGGAGGGTGAAAGAGAGCGAAAAGAGACAAAGGAAGGTGAAAGAGGGCGAAACGAGACGAAGGCAGGTGGAACAGAGTGAAACAAGACGAAGAAGGGTGAAAGAGAGCGAAACGAGACGAAGGAGGGTGAAAGAGAGCAAAACGAGACGAAGGAGAGTGAAACAGAGCGAAACGAGACTAAAGAGGATGAAAGAGAGCGAAACGAGATGAAGGAGGGTGAAAGAGAGCGTAACGAGACGGAGAAAGTGAAAGAGAGCGGAATGAGACGAAGGGGGGTGAAAGAGACCGAAACGAGACGAAGACGTGTGAAAGAGAGTGAAACAAGATGAAGGAGGGTGAAAGAGAGTGAAACGAGAAGAAGGAGGGTGAAAGAGAGTGAAACGAGACGAAGGAGGGTGAAAGAGAGCGAAACGAGATGAAGGAGTGTCAAAGAGAGCGAAACGAGACGAAGGAGGGTGAAAGAGAGCGAAACGAGATGAAGGAGGGTGAAAGAGAGCGAAACGAGACGAAGAAAGTGAAAGAGAGCGGAACGAGACGAAGGAGGGTGAAAGAGACTGAAACGAGACGAAGACGTGTGAAAGAGAGCGAAACGAGATGAAGGAGGGTGAAAGAGAACGAAACGAGTAGAAGGAGGGTGAAAGAGAGTGAAACGAGACGAAGGAGGGTGAAAGAGAGCGAAACGAGATGAAGGAGTGTCAAAGAGAGCGAAACGAGACGAAGGAGGGTGAAAGAGAGCGAAACGAGACGAAGGAGGGTGAAAGAGAGCGAAAGGAGTCGAAGGAGGGTGAAAGAGAGCGGAACGAGACGAAGGAGGATGAAAGAGACCGAAATGAGGCGAAGGAGGGTGAAAGAGAGCGAAACGAGATGAAGGTGGGTGAAAGAGATCGCAACAAGACAAAGGAGGGTGAAAGAGACCGAAACGAGACGAAGGAGGGTGAAAGAGAGTGAAAAGAGACGAAGGAGGGTGAAAGAGAGCGAAACGAGAAGAAGAAGGGTGAAAGAGAGCGAAACGAGATGAAGGAGGGTGAAAGAGAGCGAAAAGAGACAAAGGAAGGTGAAAGAGGGCGAAACGAGACGAAGGCAGGTGGAACAGAGTGAAACAAGACGAAGAAGGGTGAAAGAGAGCGAAACGAGACGAAGGAGGGTGAAAGAGAGCAAAACGAGACGAAGGAGAGTGAAACAGAGCGAAACGAGACTAAAGAGGATGAAAGAGAGCGAAACGAGATGAAGGAGGGTGAAAGAGAGTGAAAAGAGACAAAGGAGGGTGAAAGAGGGCGAAACGAGACGAAGGCGAGTGGAACAGAGCGAAACGAGATGAAGGAGGGTCAAAGAGAGCGAAACGAGACGAAGGAGGTTGAAAGAGAGCGAAGCGAGACGAAGGAGGGTGAAAGAGAGTGAAAAGAGACAAAGGAGGGTGAAAGAGGGCGAAACGAGACGAAGGCGGGTGGAACAGAGCGAAACAAGACGAAGGAGGGTGAAAGAGAGCGAAACGAGACGAAGGACGGTGAAAGAGAGCGAAACGAGTTGAAGGAGGGTGAAAGAGAGCGAAACGAGACGAAGGAGGGTGAAAGAGAGCGAAACGAGATGAAGGAGGGTGAAAGAGAGCGTAACGAGACGGAGAAAGTGAAAGAGAGCGGAATGAGACGAAGGGGGGTGAAAGAGACCGAAACGAGACGAAGACGTGTGAAAGAGAGTGAAACAAGATGAAGGAGGGTGAAAGAGAGTGAAACGAGAAGAAGGAGGGTGAAAGAGAGTGAAACGAGACGAAGGAGGGTGAAAGAGAGCGAAACGAGATGAAGGAGTGTCAAAGAGAGCGAAACGAGACGAAGGAGGGTGAAAGAGAGCGAAACGAGATGAAGGAGGGTGAAAGAGAGCGAAACGAGACGAAGAAAGTGAAAGAGAGCGGAACGAGACGAAGGAGGGTGAAAGAGACTGAAACGAGACGAAGACGTGTGAAAGAGAGCGAAACGAGATGAAGGAGGGTGAAAGAGACCGAAACGAGTAGAAGGAGGGTGAAAGAGAGTGAAACGAGACGAAGGAGGGTGAAAGAGAGCGAAACGAGATGAAGGAGTGTCAAAGAGAGCGAAACGAGACGAAGGAGGGTGAAAGAGAGCGAAACGAGACGAAGGAGGGTGAAAGAGAGCGAAAGGAGTCGAAGGAGGGTGAAAGAGAGCGGAACGAGACGAAGGAGGATGAAAGAGACCGAAATGAGGCGAAGGAGGGTGAAAGAGAGCGAAACGAGATGAACGTGGGTGAAAGAGATCGCAACAAGACAAAGGAGGGTGAAAGAGACCGAAACGAGACGAAGGAGGGTGAAAGAGAGTGAAAAGAGACGAAGGAGGGTGAAAGAGAGCGAAACGAGAAGAAGAAGGGTGAAAGAGAGCGAAACGAGATGAAGGAGGGTGAAAGAGAGCGAAAAGAGACAAAGGAAGGTGAAAGAGGGCGAAACGAGACGAAGGCAGGTGGAACAGAGTGAAACAAGACGAAGAAGGGTGAAAGAGAGCGAAACGAGACGAAGGAGGGTGAAAGAGAGCAAAACGAGACGAAGGAGAGTGAAACAGAGCGAAACGAGACTAAAGAGGATGAAAGAGAGCGAAACGAGATGAAGGAAGGTGAAAGAGAGTGAAAAGAGACAAAGGAGGGTGAAAGATGGCGAAACGAGACGAAGGCGAGTGGAACAGAGCGAAACAAGACGAAGCAGGGTGAAAGAGAGCAAAACGAGACGAAGGAGGGTGAAAGAGAGCAAAACGAGACGAAGGAGTGTGAAACAGAGCGAAACGAGACAAAGGAGGATGAAAGAGAGCTAAACGAGACGAAGGAGGGTGAAAGAGAGCGAAACGAGACGAACGAGGGTGAAAGAGAGCGAAACGAGACGAAGGAGGGGAAAGAGAGCGAACCGAGACGAAGGAGAGTGAAAAAGAGCGAAACGAGACTAAAGAGGATGAAAGAGAGCGAAACGAGATGAAGGAGGGTGAAAGAGAGTGAAAAGAGACAAAGGAGGGTGAAAGAGGGCGAAACGAGACGAAGGCGAGTGGAACAGAGCGAAACAAGATGAAGCAGGGTGAAAGAGAGCAAAACGAGACGAAGGAGGGTGAAAGAGAGCAAAACGAGACGAAGGAGTGTGAAACAGAGCGAAACGAGACAAAGGAGGATGGAAGAGAGCTAAACGAGACGAAGGAGGGTGAAAGAGAGCGAAACGAGAAGAAGGAAGGTGAAAGAGAGCGAAACGAGATGAAGGAGGGTGAAAGAGAGCGAAACGAGACGAAGGAGGGTCAAAGAGAGCGAAACGAGACGAAGGAGGGTGAAAGAGAGCGAAGCGAGACGAAGGAGGGTGAAAGAGAGTGAAAAGAGACAAAGGAGGGTGAAAGAGGGCGAAACGAGACGAAGGCGGGTGGAACAGAGCGAAACAAGACGAAGGAGGGTGAAAGAGAGCGAAACGAGACGAAGGACGGTGAAAGAGAGCGAAACGAGATGAAGGAGGGTGAAAGAGAGCGAAACGAGACAAAGGAGGGTGAAAGTGAGCGAAACGAGATGAAGGAGGGTGAAAGAGAGCGTAACGAGACGGAGAAAGTGAAAGAGAGCGGAATGAGACGAAGGGGGGTGAAAGAGACCGAAACGAGACGAAGACGTGTGAAAGAGAGTGAAACAAGATGAAGGAGGGTGAAAGAGAGTGAAACGAGAAGAAGGAGGGTGAAAGAGAGTGAAACGAGACGAAGGAGGGTGAAAGAGAGCGAAACGAGATGAAGGAGTGTGAAAGAGAGCGAAACGAGATGAAGGAGGGTGAAAGAGAGCGAAACGAGACGAAGAAAGTGAAAGAGAGCGGAACGAGACGAAGGAGGGTGAAAGAGACTGAAACGAGACGAAGACGTGTGAAAGAGAGCGAAACGAGATGAAGGAGGGTGAAAGAGACCGAAACGAGTAGAAGGAGGGTGAAAGAGAGTGAAACGAGACGAAGGAGGGTGAAAGAGAGCGAAACGAGATGAAGGAGTGTCAAAGAGAGCGAAACGAGACGAAGGAGGGTGAAAGAGAGCGAAACGAGACGAAGGAGGGTGAAAGAGAGCGAAAGGAGTCGAAGGAGGGTGAAAGAGAGCGGAACGAGACGAAGGAGGATGAAAGAGACCGAAATGAGGCGAAGGAGGGTGAAAGAGAGCGAAACGAGATGAAGGTGGGTGAAAGAGATCGCAACAAGACAAAGGAGGGTGAAAGAGACCGAAACGAGACGAAGGAGGGTGAAAGAGAGTGAAAAGAGACGAAGGAGGGTGAAAGAGAGCGAAACGAGAAGAAGAAGGGTGAAAGAGAGCGAAACGAGATGAAGGAGGGTGAAAGAGAGCGAAAAGAGACAAAGGAAGGTGAAAGAGGGCGAAACGAGACGAAGGCAGGTGGAACAGAGTGAAACAAGACAAAGAAGGGTGAAAGAGAGCGAAACGAGACGAAGGAGGGTGAAAGAGAGCAAAACGAGACGAAGGAGAGTGAAACAGAGCGAAACGAGACTAAAGAGGATGAAAGAGAGCGAAACGAGATGAAGGAGGGTGAAAGAGAGTGAAAAGAGACAAAGGAGGGTGAAAGAGGGCGAAACGAGACGAAGGCGAGTGGAACAGAGCGAAACGAGATGAAGGAGGGTCAAAGAGAGCGAAACGAGACGAAGGAGGTTGAAAGAGAGCGAAGCGAGACGAAGGAGTGTGAAAGAGAGTGAAAAGAGACAAAGGAGGGTGAAAGAGGGCGAAACGAGACGAAGGCGGGTGGAACAGAGCGAAACAAGACGAAGGAGGGTGAAAGAGAGCGAAACGAGACGAAGGACGGTGAAAGAGAGCGAAACGAGTTGAAGGAGGGTGAAAGAGAGCGAAACGAGACGAAGGAGGGTGAAAGAGAGCGAAACGAGATGAAGGAGGGTGAAAGAGAGCGTAACGAGACGGAGAAAGTGAAAGAGAGCGGAATGAGACGAAGGGGGGTGAAAGAGACCGAAACGAGACGAAGACGTGTGAAAGAGAGTGAAACAAGATGAAGGAGGGTGAAAGAGAGTGAAACGAGAAGAAGGAGGGTGAAAGAGAGTGAAACGAGACGAAGGAGGGTGAAAGAGAGCGAAACGAGATGAAGGAGTGTCAAAGAGAGCGAAACGAGACGAAGGAGGGTGAAAGAGAGCGAAACGAGATGAAGGAGGGTGAAAGAGAGCGAAACGAGACGAAGAAAGTGAAAGAGAGCGGAACGAGACGAAGGAGGGTGAAAGAGACTGAAACGAGACGAAGACGTGTGAAAGAGAGCAAAACGAGATGAAGGAGGGTGAAAGAGACCGAAACGAGTAGAAGGAGGGTGAAAGAGAGTGAAACGAGACGAAGGAGGGTGAAAGAGAGCGAAACGAGATGAAGGAGTGTCAAAGAGAGCGAAACGAGACGAAGGAGGGTGAAAGAGAGCGAAACGAGACGAAGGAGGGTGAAAGAGAGCGAAAGGAGTCGAAGGAGGGTGAAAGAGAGCGGAACGAGACGAAGGAGGATGAAAGAGACCGAAATGAGGCGAAGGAGGGTGAAAGAGAGCGAAACGAGATGAAGGTGGGTGAAAGAGATCGCAACAAGACAAAGGAGGGTGAAAGAGACCGAAACGAGACGAAGGAGGGTGAAAGAGAGTGAAAAGAGACGAAGGAGGGTGAAAGAGAGCGAAACGAGAAGAAGAAGGGTGAAAGAGAGCGAAACGAGATGAAGGAGGGTGAAAGAGAGCGAAAAGAGACAAAGGAAGGTGAAAGAGGGCGAAACGAGACGAAGGCAGGTGGAACAGAGTGAAACAAGACGAAGAAGGGTGAAAGAGAGCGAAACGAGACGAAGGAGGGTGAAAGAGAGCAAAACGAGACGAAGGAGAGTGAAACAGAGCGAAACGAGACTAAAGAGGATGAAAGAGAGCGAAACGAGATGAAGGAGGGTGAAAGAGAGTGAAAAGAGACAAAGGAGGGTGAAAGAGGGCGAAACGAGACGAAGGCGAGTGGAACAGAGCGAAACAAGACGAAGCAGGGTGAAAGAGAGCAAAACGAGACGAAGGAGGGTGAAAGAGAGCAAAACGAGACGAAGGAGTGTGAAACAGAGCGAAACGAGACAAAGGAGGATGAAAGAGAGCTAAACGAGACGAAGGAGGGTGAAAGAGAGCGAAACGAGACGAACGAGGGTGAAAGAGAGCGAAACGAGACGAAGGAGGGGAAAGAGAGCGAACCGAGACGAAGGAGAGTGAAAAAGAGCGAAACGAGACTAAAGAGGATGAAAGAGAGCGAAACGAGATGAAGGAGGGTGAAAGAGAGTGAAAAGAGACAAAGGAGGGTGAAAGAGGGCGAAACGAGACGAAGGCGAGTGGAACAGAGCGAAACAAGACGAAGCAGGGTGAAAGAGAGCAAAACGAGACGAAGGAGGGTGAAAGAGAGCAAAACGAGACGAAGGAGTGTGAAACAGAGCGAAACGAGACAAAGGAGGATGGAAGAGAGCTAAACGAGACGAAGGAGGGTGAAAGAGAGCGAAACGAGAAGAAGGAGGGTGAAAGAGAGCGAAACGAGATGAAGGAGGGTGAAAGAGAGCGAAACGAGACGAAGGAGGGTCAAAGAGAGCGAAACGAGACGAAGGAGGGTGAAAGAGAGCGAAGCGAGACGAAGGAGGGTGAAAGAGAGTGAAAAGAGACAAAGGAGGGTGAAAGAGGGCGAAACGAGACGAAGGCGGGTGGAACAGAGCGAAACAAGACGAAGGAGGGTGAAAGAGAGCGAAACGAGACGAAGGACGGTGAAAGAGAGCGAAACGAGATGAAGGAGGGTGAAAGAGAGCGAAACGAGACAAAGGAGGGTGAAAGTGAGCGAAACGAGATGAAGGAGGGTGAAAGAGAGCGTAACGAGACGGAGAAAGTGAAAGAGAGCGGAATGAGACGAAGGGGGGTGAAAGAGACCGAAACGAGACGAAGACGTGTGAAAGAGAGTGAAACAAGATGAAGGAGGGTGAAAGAGAGTGAAACGAGAAGAAGGAGGGTGAAAGAGAGTGAAACGAGACGAAGGAGGGTGAAAGAGAGCGAAACGAGATGAAGGAGTGTCAAAGAGAGCGAAACGAGACGAAGGAGGGTGAAAGAGAGCGAAACGAGATGAAGGAGGGTGAAAGAGAGCGAAACGAGACGAAGAAAGTGAAAGAGAGCGGAATGAGACGAAGGAGGGTGAAAGAGACTGAAACGAGACGAAGACGTGTGAAAGAGAGCGAAACGAGATGAAGGAGGGTGAAAGAGACCGAAACGAGTAGAAGGAGGGTGAAAGAGAGTGAAACGAGACGAAGGAGGGTGAAAGAGAGCGAAACGAGATGAAGGAGTGTCAAAGAGAGCGAAACGAGACGAAGGAGGGTGAAAGAGAGCGAAACGAGACGAAGGAGGGTGAAAGAGAGCGAAAGGAGTCGAAGGAGGGTGAAAGAGAGCGGAACGAGACGAAGGAGGATGAAAGAGACCGAAACGAGGCGAAGGAGGGTGAAAGAGAGCGAAACGAGATGAAGGTGGGTGAAAGAGATCGAAACAAGACAAAGGAGGGTGAAAGAGACCGAAACGAGACGAAGGAGGGTGAAAGAGAGTGAAAAGAGACGAAGGAGGGTGAAAGAGAGCGAAACGAGAAGAAGAAGGGTGAAAGAGAGCGAAACGAGATGAAGGAGTGTGAAAGAGAGCGAAAAGAGACAAAGGAAGGTGAAAGAGGGCGAAACGAGACGAAGGCAGGTGGAACAGAGTGAAACAAGACGAAGAAGGGTGAAAGAGAGCGAAAAGAGACAAAGGAGGGTGAAAGAGGGCGAAACGAGACGAAGGCGAGTGGAACAGAGCGAAACAAGACGAAGCAGGGTGAAAGAGAGCAAAACGAGACGAAGGGGGGTGAAAGAGAGCAAAACGAGACGAAGGAGTGTGAAACAGAGCGAAACGAGACAAAGGAGGATGAAAGAGAGCTAAACGAGACGAAGGAGGGTGAAAGAGAGCGAATCGAGACGAACGAGGGTGAAAGAGAGCGAAACGAGACGAAGGAGGGGAAAGAGAGCGAACCGAGACGAAGGAGGGTGAAAGAGAGCGAAACGAGATGAAGAAAGTGAAATTGAGCGAAACGAGACGAAGGAGGGTGAAAGAGAGCGAAAGGAGACGAAGGAGGGTGAAAGAGAGCGAAACGAGACAAAGGAGGGTGAAAGAGAGCGAAAGGAGTCGAAGGAGGGTGAAAGAGAGCGGAACGAGACGAAGGAGGGTGAAAGAGACCGAAACGAGACGAAGGCGGGTGGAAGAGATCGAAACGAGATGAAGGAGGGTAAAAGAGAGCGAAACGAGATGAAGGAGTGTCAAAGAGAGCGAAACGAGATGAAGGAGGGTGAAAGAGAGCGAAACGAGATGAAGGAGAGTGAAAGAGAGCGAATAGAGACAAAGGAGGGTGAAAGAGGGCGAAACGAGACGAAGGCGGGTGGAACAGAGCGAAACAAGACGAAGGAGGGTGAAAGAGAGCGAAACGAGACGAAGGAGGGTGAAAGAGAGCAAAACGAGACGAAGTAGTGTGAAACAGAGCGAAACGAGACGAAGGAGGATGAAAGAGAGCGAAACGAGATGAAGGAGGGTGAAAGAGAGTGAAAAGAGACAAAGGAGGGTGAAAGAGGGCGAAACGAGACGAAGGCGGGTGGAACAGAGCGAAACAAGACGAAGGAGGGTGAAAGAGAGCGAAACGAGACGAAGGAGGGTGAAAGAGAGCGAAACGAGAAGAAGGAGGGTGAAAGAGAGTGAAACGAGACGAAGGAGGGTGAAAGAGAGCGAAACGAGATGAAGGAGTGTCAAAGAGAGCGAAACGAGACGAAGGATGGTGAAAGAGAGCGAAACGAGACGAAGGAGGGTGAAAGAGAGCGAAAGGAGTCGAAGGAGGGTGAAAGAGAGCGGAACGAGACGAAGGAGGATGAAAGAGACCGAAACGAGGCGAAGGAGGGTGAAAGAGAGCGAAACGAGATGAAGGTGGGTGAAAGAGATCGAAACAAGACAAAGGAGGGTGAAAGAGACCGAAACGAGACGAAGGAGGGTGAAAGAGAGTGAAAAGAGACGAAGGAGGGTGAAAGAGAGCGAAACGAGACGAAGGAGGGTGAAAGAGAGCAAAACGAGACGAAGGAGAGTGAAACAGAGCGAAACGAGACTAAAGAGGATGAAAGAGAGCGAAACGAGATGAAGGAGGGTGAAAGAGAGTGAAAAGAGACAAAGGAGGGTGAAAGAGGGCGAAACGAGACGAAGGCGAGTGGAACAGAGCGAAACAAGACGAAGCAGGGTGAAAGAGAGCGAAACGAGATGAAGGAGGGTGAAAGAGAGCGAAACGAGACGAAGAAAGTGAAAGAGAGCGGAACGAGACGAAGGAGGGTGAAAGAGACTGAAACGAGACGAAGACGTGTGAAAGAGAGCGAAACGAGATGAAGGAGGGTGAAAGAGACCGAAACGAGTAGAAGGAGGGTGAAAGAGAGTGAAACGAGACGAAGGAGGGTGAAAGAGAGCGAAACGAGATGAAGGAGTGTCAAAGAGAGCGAAACGAGACGAAGGAGGGTGAAAGAGAGCGAAACGAGACGAAGGAGTGTGAAAGAGAGCGAAAGGAGTCGAAGGAGGGTGAAAGAGAGCGGAACGAGACGAAGGAGGATGAAAGAGACCGAAATGAGGCGAAGGAGGGTGAAAGAGAGCGAAACGAGGTGAAGGTGGGTGAAAGAGATCGCAACAAGACAAAGGAGGGTGAAAGAGACCGAAACGAGACGAAGGAGGGTGAAAGAGAGTGAAAAGAGACGAAGGAGGGTGAAAGAGAGCGAAACGAGAAGAAGAAGGGTGAAAGAGAGCGAAACGAGATGAAGGAGGGTGAAAGAGAGCGAAAAGAGACAAAGGAAGGTGAAAGAGGGCGAAACGAGACGAAGGCAGGTGGAACAGAGTGAAACAAGACAAAGAAGGGTGAAAGAGAGCGAAACGAGACGAAGGAGGGTGAAAGAGAGCAAAACGAGACGAAGGAGAGTGAAACAGAGCGAAACGAGACTAAAGAGGATGAAAGAGAGCGAAACGAGATGAAGGAGGGTGAAAGAGAGTGAAAAGAGACAAAGGAGGGTGAAAGAGGGCGAAACGAGACGAAGGCGAGTGGAACAGAGCGAAACGAGATGAAGGAGGGTCAAAGAGAGCGAAACGAGACGAAGGAGGTTGAAAGAGAGCGAAGCGAGACGAAGGAGTGTGAAAGAGAGTGAAAAGAGACAAAGGAGGGTGAAAGAGGGCGAAACGAGACGAAGGCGGGTGGAACAGAGCGAAACAAGACGAAGGAGGGTGAAAGAGAGCGAAACGAGACGAAGGACGGTGAAAGAGAGCGAAACGAGTTGAAGGAGGGTGAAAGAGAGCGAAACGAGACGAAGGAGGGTGAAAGAGAGCGAAACGAGATGAAGGAGGGTGAAAGAGAGCGTAACGAGACGGAGAAAGTGAAAGAGAGCGGAATGAGACGAAGGGGGGTGAAAGAGACCGAAACGAGACGAAGACGTGTGAAAGAGAGTGAAACAAGATGAAGGAGGGTGAAAGAGAGTGAAACGAGAAGAAGGAGGGTGAAAGAGAGTGAAACGAGACGAAGGAGGGTGAAAGAGAGCGAAACGAGATGAAGGAGTGTCAAAGAGAGCGAAACGAGACGAAGGAGGGTGAAAGAGAGCGAAACGAGATGAAGGAGGGTGAAAGAGAGCGAAACGAGACGAAGAAAGTGAAAGAGAGCGGAACGAGACGAAGGAGGGTGAAAGAGACTGAAACGAGACGAAGACGTGTGAAAGAGAGCGAAACGAGATGAAGGAGGGTGAAAGAGACCGAAACGAGTAGAAGGAGGGTGAAAGAGAGTGAAACGAGACGAAGGAGGGTGAAAGAGAGCGAAACGAGATGAAGGAGTGTCAAAGAGAGCGAAACGAGACGAAGGAGGGTGAAAGAGAGCGAAACGAGACGAAGGAGGGTGAAAGAGAGCGAAAGGAGTCGAAGGAGGGTGAAAGAGAGCGGAACGAGACGAAGGAGGATGAAAGAGACCGAAATGAGGCGAAGGAGGGTGAAAGAGAGCGAAACGAGATGAAGGTGGGTGAAAGAGATCGCAACAAGACAAAGGAGGGTGAAAGAGACCGAAACGAGACGAAGGAGGGTGAAAGAGAGTGAAAAGAGACGAAGGAGGGTGAAAGAGAGCGAAACGAGAAGAAGAAGGGTGAAAGAGAGCGAAACGAGATGAAGGAGGGTGAAAGAGAGCGAAAAGAGACAAAGGAAGGTGAAAGAGGGCGAAACGAGACGAAGGCAGGTGGAACAGAGTGAAACAAGACGAAGAAGGGTGAAAGAGAGCGAAACGAGACGAAGGAGGGTGAAAGAGAGCAAAACGAGACGAAGGAGAGTGAAACAGAGCGAAACGAGACTAAATAGGATGAAAGAGAGCGAAACGAGATGAAGGAGGGTGAAAGAGAGTGAAAAGAGACAAAGGAGGGTGAAAGAGGGCGAAACGAGATGAAGGAGTGTCAAAGAGAGCGAAACGAGACGAAGGATGGTGAAAGAGAGCGAAACAAGACAAAGGAGGGTGAAAGAGACCGAAACGAGACGAAGGAGGGTGAAAGAGAGTGAAAAGAGACGAAGGAGGGTGAAAGAGAGCGAAACGAGACGAAGGAGGGTGAAAGAGAGCAAAACGAGACGAAGGAGAGTGAAACAGAGCGAAACGAGACTAAAGAGGATGAAAGAGAGCGAAACGAGATGAAGGAGGGTGAAAGAGAGTGAAAAGAGACAAAGGAGGGTGAAAGAGGGCGAAACGAGACGAAGGCGAGTGGAACAGAGCGAAACAAGACGAAGCAGGGTGAAAGAGAGCGAAACGAGACGAAGGAGGGTGAAAGAGAGCAAAACGAGACGAAGGAGTGTGAAACAGAGCGAAACGAGACAAAGGAGGATGAAAGAGAGCTAAACGAGACGAAGGAGGGTGAAAGAGAGCGAAACCAGAAGGAGGGTGAAAGAGAGCGAAACGAGACGAAGGAGGGTGAAAGAGAGCGAAACAAGATGAAGGAGGGTCAAAGAGAGCGAAACGAGACGAAGGAGGGTGAAAGAGAGCGAAGCGAGACGAAGGAGGGTGAAAGAGAGCGAAACGAGACGAACGAGGGTGAAAGAGAGCAAAACGAGACGAAGGAGGGGAAAGAGAGCGAACCGAGACGAAGGAGGGTGAAAGAGAGCGAAACGAGACGAAGAAAGTGAAAGTGAGCGAAACGAGACGAAGGAGGGTGAAAGAGAGCGAAAGGAGACGAAGGAGGGTGAAAGAGAGCGAAACGAGACGAAGGAGGGTGAAAGAGAGCGAAAGGAGTCGAAGGAGGGTGAAAGAGAGCGGAACGAGACGAAGGAGGGTGAAAGAGACCGAAACGAGACGAAGGCGGGTGAAAGAGATCGAAACGAGATGAAGGAGGGTAAAAGAGAGCGAAACGAGAAGAAGGAGGGTGAAAGAGAGTGAAACGAGACGAAGGAGGGTGAAAGAGAGCGAAACGAGATGAAGGAGTGTCAAAGAGAGCGAAACGAGATGAAGGAGGGTGAAAGAGAGCGAAACGAGATGAAGGAGGATGAAAGAGAGTGAAAAGAGACAAAGGAGGGTGAAAGAGGGCGAAACGAGACGAAGGCGGGTGGAACAGAGCGAAGCAAGACGAAGGAGGGTGAAAGAGAGCGAAACGAGAAGAAGGAGGGTGAAAGAGAGCGAAACGAGACGAAGGAGGGTGAAAGAGAGTGAAAAGAGACAAAGGAGGGTGAAAGAGGGCGAAACGAGATGAAGGCGGGTGGAACAGAGCGAAACAAGACGAAGGAGGGTGAAAGAGAGCGAAACGAGACGAAGGAGGCTGAAAGAGAGCGAAACAAGAAGAAGGAGGGTGAAAGAGAGCGAAACGAGACGAGGGAGGGTGAAAGAGAGCGAAACGAGATGAAGGAGGGTGAAAGAGAGCGTAACGAGACGGAGAATGTGAAAGAGAGCGGAATGAGACGCAGGAGGGTGAAAGAGACCGAAACGAGACGAAGACGTGTGAAAGAGAGTGAAACAAGATGAAGGAGGGTGAAAGAGAGTGAAACGAGAAGAAGGAGGGTGAAAGAGAGTGAAACGAGACGAAGAAGGGTGAAAGAGAGCGAAACGAGATGAAGGAGTGTCAAAGAGAGTGAAACGAGACGAAGGAGGGTGAAAGAGAGCGAAACGAGACGAAGGAGGGTGAAAGAGAGCGAAAGGAGTCGAAGGAGGGTGAAAGAGAGCGGAACGAGACGAAGGAGGGTGAAAGAGACCGAAACGAGACGAAGGCGGGTGGAAGAGATCGAAACGAGATGAAGGAGGGTAAAAGAGAGCGAAACGAGATGAAGGAGTGTCAAAGAGAGCGAAACGAGATGAAGGAGGGTGAAAGAGAGCGAAACGAGATGAAGGAGAGTGAAAGAGAGCGAATAGAGACAAAGGAGGGTGAAAGAGGGCGAAACGAGACGAAGGCGGGTGGAACAGAGCGAAACAAGACGAAGGAGGGTGAAAGAGAGCGAAACGAGACGAAGGAGGGTGAAAGAGAGCAAAACGAGACGAAGTAGTGTGAAACAGAGCGAAACGAGACGAAGGAGGATGAAAGAGAGCGAAACGAGATGAAGGAGGGTGAAAGAGAGTGAAAAGAGACAAAGGAGGGTGAAAGAGGGCGAAACGAGACGAAGGCGGGTGGAACAGAGCGAAACAAGACGAAGGAGGGTGAAAGAGAGCGAAACGAGACGAAGGAGGGTGAAAGAGAGCGAAACGAGAAGAAGGAGGGTGAAAGAGAGTGAAACGAGACGAAGGAGGGTGAAAGAGAGCGAAACGAGATGAAGGAGTGTCAAAGAGAGCGAAACGAGACGAAGGATGGTGAAAGAGAGCGAAACGAGACGAAGGAGGGTGAAAGAGAGCGAAAGGAGTCGAAGGAGGGTGAAAGAGAGCGGAACGAGACGAAGGAGGATGAAAGAGACCGAAACGAGGCGAAGGAGGGTGAAAGAGAGCGAAACGAGATGAAGGTGGGTGAAAGAGATCGAAACAAGACAAAGGAGGGTGAAAGAGACCGAAACGAGACGAAGGAGGGTGAAAGAGAGTGAAAAGAGACGAAGGAGGGTGAAAGAGAGCGAAACGAGACGAAGGAGGGTGAAAGAGAGCAAAACGAGACGAAGGAGAGTGAAACAGAGCGAAACGAGACTAAAGAGGATGAAAGAGAGCGAAACGAGATGAAGGAGGGTGAAAGAGAGTGAAAAGAGACAAAGGAGGGTGAAAGAGGGCGAAACGAGACGAAGGCGAGTGGAACAGAGCGAAACAAGACGAAGCAGGGTGAAAGAGAGCGAAACGAGATGAAGGAGGGTGAAAGAGAGCGAAACGAGACGAAGAAAGTGAAAGAGAGCGGAACGAGACGAAGGAGGGTGAAAGAGACTGAAACGAGACGAAGACGTGTGAAAGAGAGCGAAACGAGATGAAGGAGGGTGAAAGAGACCGAAACGAGTAGAAGGAGGGTGAAAGAGAGTGAAACGAGACGAAGGAGGGTGAAAGAGAGCGAAACGAGATGAAGGAGTGTCAAAGAGAGCGAAACGAGACGAAGGAGGGTGAAAGAGAGCGAAACGAGACGAAGGAGGGTGAAAGAGAGCGAAAGGAGTCGAAGGAGGGTGAAAGAGAGCGGAACGAGACGAAGGAGGATGAAAGAGACCGAAATGAGGCGAAGGAGGGTGAAAGAGAGCGAAACGAGGTGAAGGTGGGTGAAAGAGATCGCAACAAGACAAAGGAGGGTGAAAGAGACCGAAACGAGACGAAGGAGGGTGAAAGAGAGTGAAAAGAGACGAAGGAGGGTGAAAGAGAGCGAAACGAGAAGAAGAAGGGTGAAAGAGAGCGAAACGAGATGAAGGAGGGTGAAAGAGAGCGAAAAGAGACAAAGGAAGGTGAAAGAGGGCGAAACGAGACGAAGGCAGGTGGAACAGAGTGAAACAAGACAAAGAAGGGTGAAAGAGAGCGAAACGAGACGAAGGAGGGTGAAAGAGAGCAAAACGAGACGAAGGAGAGTGAAACAGAGCGAAACGAGACTAAAGAGGATGAAAGAGAGCGAAACGAGATGAAGGAGGGTGAAAGAGAGTGAAAAGAGACAAAGGAGGGTGAAAGAGGGCGAAACGAGACGAAGGCGAGTGGAACAGAGCGAAACGAGATGAAGGAGGGTCAAAGAGAGCGAAACGAGACGAAGGAGGTTGAAAGAGAGCGAAGCGAGACGAAGGAGTGTGAAAGAGAGTGAAAAGAGACAAAGGAGGGTGAAAGAGGGCGAAACGAGACGAAGGCGGGTGGAACAGAGCGAAACAAGACGAAGGAGGGTGAAAGAGAGCGAAACGAGACGAAGGACGGTGAAAGAGAGCGAAACGAGTTGAAGGAGGGTGAAAGAGAGCGAAACGAGACGAAGGAGGGTGAAAGAGAGCGAAACGAGATGAAGGAGGGTGAAAGAGAGCGTAACGAGACGGAGAAAGTGAAAGAGAGCGGAATGAGACGAAGGGGGGTGAAAGAGACCGAAACGAGACGAAGACGTGTGAAAGAGAGTGAAACAAGATGAAGGAGGGTGAAAGAGAGTGAAACGAGAAGAAGGAGGGTGAAAGAGAGTGAAACGAGACGAAGGAGGGTGAAAGAGAGCGAAACGAGATGAAGGAGTGTCAAAGAGAGCGAAACGAGACGAAGGAGGGTGAAAGAGAGCGAAACGAGATGAAGGAGGGTGAAAGAGAGCGAAACGAGACGAAGAAAGTGAAAGAGAGCGGAACGAGACGAAGGAGGGTGAAAGAGACTGAAACGAGACGAAGACGTGTGAAAGAGAGCGAAACGAGATGAAGGAGGGTGAAAGAGACCGAAACGAGTAGAAGGAGGGTGAAAGAGAGTGAAACGAGACGAAGGAGGGTGAAAGAGAGCGAAACGAGATGAAGGAGTGTCAAAGAGAGCGAAACGAGACGAAGGAGGGTGAAAGAGAGCGAAACGAGACGAAGGAGGGTGAAAGAGAGCGAAAGGAGTCGAAGGAGGGTGAAAGAGAGCGGAACGAGACGAAGGAGGATGAAAGAGACCGAAATGAGGCGAAGGAGGGTGAAAGAGAGCGAAACGAGATGAAGGTGGGTGAAAGAGATCGCAACAAGACAAAGGAGGGTGAAAGAGACCGAAACGAGACGAAGGAGGGTGAAAGAGAGTGAAAAGAGACGAAGGAGGGTGAAAGAGAGCGAAACGAGAAGAAGAAGGGTGAAAGAGAGCGAAACGAGATGAAGGAGGGTGAAAGAGAGCGAAAAGAGACAAAGGAAGGTGAAAGAGGGCGAAACGAGACGAAGGCAGGTGGAACAGAGTGAAACAAGACGAAGAAGGGTGAAAGAGAGCGAAACGAGACGAAGGAGGGTGAAAGAGAGCAAAACGAGACGAAGGAGAGTGAAACAGAGCGAAACGAGACTAAATAGGATGAAAGAGAGCGAAACGAGATGAAGGAGGGTGAAAGAGAGTGAAAAGAGACAAAGGAGGGTGAAAGAGGGCGAAACGAGATGAAGGAGTGTCAAAGAGAGCGAAACGAGACGAAGGATGGTGAAAGAGAGCGAAACAAGACAAAGGAGGGTGAAAGAGACCGAAACGAGACGAAGGAGGGTGAAAGAGAGTGAAAAGAGACGAAGGAGGGTGAAAGAGAGCGAAACGAGACGAAGGAGGGTGAAAGAGAGCAAAACGAGACGAAGGAGAGTGAAACAGAGCGAAACGAGACTAAAGAGGATGAAAGAGAGCGAAACGAGATGAAGGAGGGTGAAAGAGAGTGAAAAGAGACAAAGGAGGGTGAAAGAGGGCGAAACGAGACGAAGGCGAGTGGAACAGAGCGAAACAAGACGAAGCAGGGTGAAAGAGAGCGAAACGAGACGAAGGAGGGTGAAAGAGAGCAAAACGAGACGAAGGAGTGTGAAACAGAGCGAAACGAGACAAAGGAGGATGAAAGAGAGCTAAACGAGACGAAGGAGGGTGAAAGAGAGCGAAACCAGAAGGAGGGTGAAAGAGAGCGAAACGAGACGAAGGAGGGTGAAAGAGAGCGAAACAAGATGAAGGAGGGTCAAAGAGAGCGAAACGAGACGAAGGAGGGTGAAAGAGAGCGAAGCGAGACGAAGGAGGGTGAAAGAGAGCGAAACGAGACGAACGAGGGTGAAAGAGAGCAAAACGAGACGAAGGAGGGGAAAGAGAGCGAACCGAGACGAAGGAGGGTGAAAGAGAGCGAAACGAGACGAAGAAAGTGAAAGTGAGCGAAACGAGACGAAGGAGGGTGAAAGAGAGCGAAAGGAGACGAAGGAGGGTGAAAGAGAGCGAAACGAGACGAAGGAGGGTGAAAGAGAGCGAAAGGAGTCGAAGGAGGGTGAAAGAGAGCGGAACGAGACGAAGGAGGGTGAAAGAGACCGAAACGAGACGAAGGCGGGTGAAAGAGATCGAAACGAGATGAAGGAGGGTAAAAGAGAGCGAAACGAGAAGAAGGAGGGTGAAAGAGAGTGAAACGAGACGAAGGAGGGTGAAAGAGAGCGAAACGAGATGAAGGAGTGTCAAAGAGAGCGAAACGAGATGAAGGAGGGTGAAAGAGAGCGAAACGAGATGAAGGAGGATGAAAGAGAGTGAAAAGAGACAAAGGAGGGTGAAAGAGGGCGAAACGAGACGAAGGCGGGTGGAACAGAGCGAAGCAAGACGAAGGAGGGTGAAAGAGAGCGAAACGAGAAGAAGGAGGGTGAAAGAGAGCGAAACGAGACGAAGGAGGGTGAAAGAGAGTGAAAAGAGACAAAGGAGGGTGAAAGAGGGCGAAACGAGATGAAGGCGGGTGGAACAGAGCGAAACAAGACGAAGGAGGGTGAAAGAGAGCGAAACGAGACGAAGGAGGCTGAAAGAGAGCGAAACAAGAAGAAGGAGGGTGAAAGAGAGCGAAACGAGACGAGGGAGGGTGAAAGAGAGCGAAACGAGATGAAGGAGGGTGAAAGAGAGCGTAACGAGACGGAGAATGTGAAAGAGAGCGGAATGAGACGCAGGAGGGTGAAAGAGACCGAAACGAGACGAAGACGTGTGAAAGAGAGTGAAACAAGATGAAGGAGGGTGAAAGAGAGTGAAACGAGAAGAAGGAGGGTGAAAGAGAGTGAAACGAGACGAAGAAGGGTGAAAGAGAGCGAAACGAGATGAAGGAGTGTCAAAGAGAGTGAAACGAGACGAAGGAGGGTGAAAGAGAGCGAAACGAGACGAAGGAGGGTGAAAGAGAGCAAAACGAGACGAAGGAGTGTGAAACAGAGCGAAACGAGACAAAGGAGGATGAAAGAGAGCTAAACGAGACGAAGGAGGGTGAAAGAGAGCGAAACGAGACGAACGAGGGTGAAAGAGAGCGAAACGAGACGAAGGAGGGGAAAGAGAGCGAACCGAGACGAAGGAGGGTGAAAGAGAGCGAAACGAGATGAAGAAAGTGAAAGTGAGCGAAACGAGACGAAGGAGGGTGAAAGAGAGCGAAAGGAGACGAAGGAGGGTGATAGAGAGCGAAACGAGACGAAGGAGGGTGAAAGAGAGCGAAAGGAGTCGAAGGAGGGAGAAAGAGAGCGGAACGAGACGAAGGAGGGTGAAAGAGACCGAAACGAGACGAAGGCGGGTGGAAGAGATCGAAACGAGATGAAGGAGGGTAAAAGAGAGCGAAACGAGATGAAGGAGTGTCAAAGAGAGCGAAACGAGATGAAGGAGGGTGAAAGAGAGCGAAACGAGATGAAGGAGAGTGAAAGAGAGCGAATAGAGACAAAGGAGGGTGAAAGAGGGCGAAACGAGACGAAGGCGGGTGGAACAGAGCGAAACAAGACGAAGGAGGGTGAAAGAGAGCGAAACGAGACGAAGGAGGGTGAAAGAGAGCAAAACGAGACGAAGTAGTGTGAAACAGAGCGAAACGAGACGAAGGAGGATGAAAGAGAGCGAAACGAGATGAAGGAGGGTGAAAGAGAGTGAAAAGAGACAAAGGAGGGTGAAAGAGGGCGAAACGAGACGAAGGCGGGTGGAACAGAGCGAAACAAGACGAAGGAGGGTGAAAGAGAGCGAAACGAGACGAAGGAGTGTGAAAGAGAGCGAAACGAGACGAAGGAGGGTGAAAGAGAGCAAAACGAGACGAAGGAGAGTGAAACAGAGCGAAACGAGACTAAAGAGGATGAAAGAGAGCGAAACGAGATGAAGGAGGGTGAAAGAGAGTGAAAAGAGACAAAGGAGGGTGAAAGAGGGCGAAACGAGACGAAGGCGAGTGGAACAGAGCGAAACAAGACGAAGCAGGGTGAAAGAGAGCGAAACGAGATGAAGGAGGGTGAAAGAGAGCGAAACGAGACGAAGAAAGTGAAAGAGAGCGGAACGAGACGAAGGAGGGTGAAAGAGACTGAAACGAGACGAAGACGTGTGAAAGAGAGCGAAACGAGATGAAGGAGGGTGAAAGAGACCGAAACGAGTAGAAGGAGGGTGAAAGAGAGTGAAACGAGACGAAGGAGGGTGAAAGAGAGCGAAACGAGATGAAGGAGTGTCAAAGAGAGCGAAACGAGACGAAGGAGGGTGAAAGAGAGCGAAACGAGACGAAGGAGGGTGAAAGAGAGCGAAAGGAGTCGAAGGAGGGTGAAAGAGAGCGGAACGAGACGAAGGAGGATGAAAGAGACCGAAATGAGGCGAAGGAGGGTGAAAGAGAGCGAAACGAGGTGAAGGTGGGTGAAAGAGATCGCAACAAGACAAAGGAGGGTGAAAGAGACCGAAACGAGACGAAGGAGGGTGAAAGAGAGTGAAAAGAGACGAAGGAGGGTGAAAGAGAGCGAAACGAGAAGAAGAAGGGTGAAAGAGAGCGAAACGAGATGAAGGAGGGTGAAAGAGAGCGAAAAGAGACAAAGGAAGGTGAAAGAGGGCGAAACGAGACGAAGGCAGGTGGAACAGAGTGAAACAAGACAAAGAAGGGTGAAAGAGAGCGAAACGAGACGAAGGAGGGTGAAAGAGAGCAAAACGAGACGAAGGAGTGTGAAACAGAGCGAAACGAGACAATGGAGGATGAAAGAGAGCTAAACGAGACGAAGGAGGGTGAAAGAGAGCGAAACGAGACGAACGAGGGTGAAAGAGAGCGAAACGAGACGAAGGAGGGGAAAGAGAGCGAACCGAGACGAAGGAGGGTGAAAGAGAGCGAAACGAGATGAAGAAAGTGAAAGTGAGCGAAACGAGACGAAGGAGGGTGAAAGAGAGCGAAAGGAGATGAAGGAGGGTGAAAGAGAGCGAAACGAGACGAAGGAGGGTGAAAGAGAGCGAAAGGAGTCGAAGGAGGGAGAAAGAGAGCGGAACGAGACGAAGGAGGGTGAAAGAGACCGAAACGAGACGAAGGCGGGTGGAAGAGATCGAAACGAGATGAAGGAGGGTAAAAGAGAGCGAAACGAGATGAAGGAGTGTCAAAGAGAGCGAAACGAGATGAAGGAGGGTGAAAGAGAGCGAAACGAGATGAAGGAGAGTGAAAGAGAGCGAATAGAGACAAAGGAGGGTGAAAGAGGGCGAAACGAGACGAAGGCGGGTGGAACAGAGCGAAACAAGACGAAGGAGGGTGAAAGAGAGCGAAACGAGACGAAGGAGGGTGAAAGAGAGCAAAACGAGACGAAGTAGTGTGAAACAGAGCGAAACGAGACGAAGGAGGATGAAAGAGAGCGAAACGAGATGAAGGAGGGTGAAAGAGAGTGAAAAGAGACAAAGGAGGGTGAAAGAGGGCGAAACGAGACGAAGGCGGGTGGAACAGAGCGAAACAAGACGAAGGAGGGTGAAAGAGAGCGAAACGAGACGAAGGAGTGTGAAAGAGAGCGAAACGAGACGAAGGAGGGTGAAAGAGAGCAAAACGAGACGAAGGAGAGTGAAACAGAGCGAAACGAGACTAAAGAGGATGAAAGAGAGCGAAACGAGATGAAGGAGGGTGAAAGAGAGTGAAAAGAGACAAAGGAGGGTGAAAGAGGGCGAAACGAGACGAAGGCGAGTGGAACAGAGCGAAACGAGATGAAGGAGGGTCAAAGAGAGCGAAACGAGACGAAGGAGGTTGAAAGAGAGCGAAGCGAGACGAAGGAGTGTGAAAGAGAGTGAAAAGAGACAAAGGAGGGTGAAAGAGGGCGAAACGAGACGAAGGCGGGTGGAACAGAGCGAAACAAGACGAAGGAGGGTGAAAGAGAGCGAAACGAGACGAAGGACGGTGAAAGAGAGCGAAACGAGTTGAAGGAGGGTGAAAGAGAGCGAAACGAGACGAAGGAGGGTGAAAGAGAGCGAAACGAGATGAAGGAGGGTGAAAGAGAGCGTAACGAGACGGAGAAAGTGAAAGAGAGCGGAATGAGACGAAGGGGGGTGAAAGAGACCGAAACGAGACGAAGACGTGTGAAAGAGAGTGAAACAAGATGAAGGAGGGTGAAAGAGAGTGAAACGAGAAGAAGGAGGGTGAAAGAGAGTGAAACGAGACGAAGGAGGGTGAAAGAGAGCGAAACGAGATGAAGGAGTGTCAAAGAGAGCGAAACGAGACGAAGGAGGGTGAAAGAGAGCGAAACGAGATGAAGGAGGGTGAAAGAGAGCGAAACGAGACGAAGAAAGTGAAAGAGAGCGGAACGAGACGAAGGAGGGTGAAAGAGACTGAAACGAGACGAAGACGTGTGAAAGAGAGCGAAACGAGATGAAGGAGGGTGAAAGAGACCGAAACGAGTAGAAGGAGGGTGAAAGAGAGTGAAACGAGACGAAGGAGGGTGAAAGAGAGCGAAACGAGATGAAGGAGTGTCAAAGAGAGCGAAACGAGACGAAGGAGGGTGAAAGAGAGCGAAACGAGACGAAGGAGGGTGAAAGAGAGCGAAAGGAGTCGAAGGAGGGTGAAAGAGAGCGAAACGAGACGAAGGAGGGGAAAGAGAGCGAACCGAGACGAAGGAGGGTGAAAGAGAGCGAAACGAGATGAAGAAAGTGAAAGTGAGCGAAACGAGACGAAGGAGGGTGAAAGAGAGCGAAAGGAGACGAAGGAGGGTGATAGAGAGCGAAACGAGACGAAGGAGGGTGAAAGAGAGCGAAAGGAGTCGAAGGAGGGAGAAAGAGAGCGGAACGAGACGAAGGAGGGTGAAAGAGACCGAAACGAGACGAAGGCGGGTGGAAGAGATCGAAACGAGATGAAGGAGGGTAAAAGAGAGCGAAACGAGATGAAGGAGTGTCAAAGAGAGCGAAACGAGATGAAGGAGGGTGAAAGAGAGCGAAACGAGATGAAGGAGAGTGAAAGAGAGCGAATAGAGACAAAGGAGGGTGAAAGAGGGCGAAACGAGACGAAGGCGGGTGGAACAGAGCGAAACAAGACGAAGGAGGGTGAAAGAGAGCGAAACGAGACGAAGGAGGGTGAAAGAGAGCAAAACGAGACGAAGTAGTGTGAAACAGAGCGAAACGAGACGAAGGAGGATGAAAGAGAGCGAAACGAGATGAAGGAGGGTGAAAGAGAGTGAAAAGAGACAAAGGAGGGTGAAAGAGGGCGAAACGAGACGAAGGCGGGTGGAACAGAGCGAAACAAGACGAAGGAGGGTGAAAGAGAGCGAAACGAGACGAAGGAGTGTGAAAGAGAGCGAAACGAGACGAAGGAGGGTGAAAGAGAGCAAAACGAGACGAAGGAGAGTGAAACAGAGCGAAACGAGACTAAAGAGGATGAAAGAGAGCGAAACGAGATGAAGGAGGGTGAAAGAGAGTGAAAAGAGACAAAGGAGGGTGAAAGAGGGCGAAACGAGACGAAGGCGAGTGGAACAGAGCGAAACAAGACGAAGCAGGGTGAAAGAGAGCGAAACGAGATGAAGGAGGGTGAAAGAGAGCGAAACGAGACGAAGAAAGTGAAAGAGAGCGGAACGAGACGAAGGAGGGTGAAAGAGACTGAAACGAGACGAAGACGTGTGAAAGAGAGCGAAACGAGATGAAGGAGGGTGAAAGAGACCGAAACGAGTAGAAGGAGGGTGAAAGAGAGTGAAACGAGACGAAGGAGGGTGAAAGAGAGCGAAACGAGATGAAGGAGTGTCAAAGAGAGCGAAACGAGACGAAGGAGGGTGAAAGAGAGCGAAACGAGACGAAGGAGGGTGAAAGAGAGCGAAAGGAGTCGAAGGAGGGTGAAAGAGAGCGGAACGAGACGAAGGAGGATGAAAGAGACCGAAATGAGGCGAAGGAGGGTGAAAGAGAGCGAAACGAGGTGAAGGTGGGTGAAAGAGATCGCAACAAGACAAAGGAGGGTGAAAGAGACCGAAACGAGACGAAGGAGGGTGAAAGAGAGTGAAAAGAGACGAAGGAGGGTGAAAGAGAGCGAAACGAGAAGAAGAAGGGTGAAAGAGAGCGAAACGAGATGAAGGAGGGTGAAAGAGAGCGAAAAGAGACAAAGGAAGGTGAAAGAGGGCGAAACGAGACGAAGGCAGGTGGAACAGAGTGAAACAAGACAAAGAAGGGTGAAAGAGAGCGAAACGAGACGAAGGAGGGTGAAAGAGAGCAAAACGAGACGAAGGAGTGTGAAACAGAGCGAAACGAGACAATGGAGGATGAAAGAGAGCTAAACGAGACGAAGGAGGGTGAAAGAGAGCGAAACGAGACGAACGAGGGTGAAAGAGAGCGAAACGAGACGAAGGAGGGGAAAGAGAGCGAACCGAGACGAAGGAGGGTGAAAGAGAGCGAAACGAGATGAAGAAAGTGAAAGTGAGCGAAACGAGACGAAGGAGGGTGAAAGAGAGCGAAAGGAGATGAAGGAGGGTGAAAGAGAGCGAAACGAGACGAAGGAGGGTGAAAGAGAGCGAAAGGAGTCGAAGGAGGGAGAAAGAGAGCGGAACGAGACGAAGGAGGGTGAAAGAGACCGAAACGAGACGAAGGCGGGTGGAAGAGATCGAAACGAGATGAAGGAGGGTAAAAGAGAGCGAAACGAGATGAAGGAGTGTCAAAGAGAGCGAAACGAGATGAAGGAGGGTGAAAGAGAGCGAAACGAGATGAAGGAGAGTGAAAGAGAGCGAATAGAGACAAAGGAGGGTGAAAGAGGGCGAAACGAGACGAAGGCGGGTGGAACAGAGCGAAACAAGACGAAGGAGGGTGAAAGAGAGCGAAACGAGACGAAGGAGGGTGAAAGAGAGCAAAACGAGACGAAGTAGTGTGAAACAGAGCGAAACGAGACGAAGGAGGATGAAAGAGAGCGAAACGAGATGAAGGAGGGTGAAAGAGAGTGAAAAGAGACAAAGGAGGGTGAAAGAGGGCGAAACGAGACGAAGGCGGGTGGAACAGAGCGAAACAAGACGAAGGAGGGTGAAAGAGAGCGAAACGAGACGAAGGAGTGTGAAAGAGAGCGAAACGAGACGAAGGAGGGTGAAAGAGAGCAAAACGAGACGAAGGAGAGTGAAACAGAGCGAAACGAGACTAAAGAGGATGAAAGAGAGCGAAACGAGATGAAGGAGGGTGAAAGAGAGTGAAAAGAGACAAAGGAGGGTGAAAGAGGGCGAAACGAGACGAAGGCGAGTGGAACAGAGCGAAACGAGATGAAGGAGGGTCAAAGAGAGCGAAACGAGACGAAGGAGGTTGAAAGAGAGCGAAGCGAGACGAAGGAGTGTGAAAGAGAGTGAAAAGAGACAAAGGAGGGTGAAAGAGGGCGAAACGAGACGAAGGCGGGTGGAACAGAGCGAAACAAGACGAAGGAGGGTGAAAGAGAGCGAAACGAGACGAAGGACGGTGAAAGAGAGCGAAACGAGTTGAAGGAGGGTGAAAGAGAGCGAAACGAGACGAAGGAGGGTGAAAGAGAGCGAAACGAGATGAAGGAGGGTGAAAGAGAGCGTAACGAGACGGAGAAAGTGAAAGAGAGCGGAATGAGACGAAGGGGGGTGAAAGAGACCGAAACGAGACGAAGACGTGTGAAAGAGAGTGAAACAAGATGAAGGAGGGTGAAAGAGAGTGAAACGAGAAGAAGGAGGGTGAAAGAGAGTGAAACGAGACGAAGGAGGGTGAAAGAGAGCGAAACGAGATGAAGGAGTGTCAAAGAGAGCGAAACGAGACGAAGGAGGGTGAAAGAGAGCGAAACGAGATGAAGGAGGGTGAAAGAGAGCGAAACGAGACGAAGAAAGTGAAAGAGAGCGGAACGAGACGAAGGAGGGTGAAAGAGACTGAAACGAGACGAAGACGTGTGAAAGAGAGCGAAACGAGATGAAGGAGGGTGAAAGAGACCGAAACGAGTAGAAGGAGGGTGAAAGAGAGTGAAACGAGACGAAGGAGGGTGAAAGAGAGCGAAACGAGATGAAGGAGTGTCAAAGAGAGCGAAACGAGACGAAGGAGGGTGAAAGAGAGCGAAACGAGACGAAGGAGGGTGAAAGAGAGCGAAAGGAGTCGAAGGAGGGTGAAAGAGAGCGGAACGAGACGAAGGAGGATGAAAGAGACCGAAATGAGGCGAAGGAGGGTGAAAGAGAGCGAAACGAGATGAAGGTGGGTGAAAGAGATCGCAACAAGACAAAGGAGGGTGAAAGAGACCGAAACGAGACGAAGGAGGGTGAAAGAGAGTGAAAAGAGACGAAGGAGGGTGAAAGAGAGCGAAACGAGAAGAAGAAGGGTGAAAGAGAGCGAAACGAGATGAAGGAGGGTGAAAGAGAGCGAAAAGAGACAAAGGAAGGTGAAAGAGGGCGAAACGAAACGAAGGCAGGTGGAACAGAGTGAAACAAGACGAAGAAGGGTGAAAGAGAGCGAAACGAGACCAAGGAGGGTGAAAGAGAGCAAAACGAGACGAAGGAGAGTGAAACAGAGCGAAACGAGACTAAATAGGATGAAAGAGAGCGAAACGAGATGAAGGAGGGTGAAAGAGAGTGAAAAGAGACAAAGGAGGGTGAAAGAGGGCGAAACGAGACGAAGGCGAGTGGAACAGAGCGAAACAAGACGAAGCAGGGTGAAAGAGAGCAAAACGAGACGAAGGAGGGTGAAAGAGAGCAAAACGAGACGAAGGAGTGTGAAACAGAGCGAAACGAGACAAAGGAGGATGAAAGAGAGCTAAACGAGACGAAGGAGGGTGAAAGAGAGCGAAACGAGACGAACGAGGGTGAAAGAGAGCGAAACGAGACGAAGGAGGGGAAAGAGAGCGAACCGAGACGAAGGAGAGTGAAAAAGAGCGAAACGAGACTAAAGAGGATGAAAGAGAGCGAAACGAGATGAAGGAGGGTGAAAGAGAGTGAAAAGAGACAAAGGAGGGTGAAAGAGGGCGAAACGAGACGAAGGCGAGTGGAACAGAGCGAAACAAGACGAAGCAGGGTGAAAGAGAGCAAAACGAGACGAAGGAGGGTGAAAGAGAGCAAAACGAGACGAAGGAGTGTGAAACAGAGCGAAACGAGACAAAGGAGGATGGAAGAGAGCTAAACGAGACGAAGGAGGGTGAAAGAGAGCGAAACGAGAAGAAGGAGGGTGAAAGAGAGCGAAACGAGATGAAGGAGGGTGAAAGAGAGCGAAACGAGACGAAGGAGGGTCAAAGAGAGCGAAACGAGACGAAGGAGGGTGAAAGAGAGCGAAGCGAGACGAAGGAGGGTGAAAGAGAGTGAAAAGAGACAAAGGAGGGTGAAAGAGGGCGAAACGAGACGAAGGCGGGTGGAACAGAGCGAAACAAGACGAAGGAGGGTGAAAGAGAGCGAAACGAGACGAAGGACGGTGAAAGAGAGCGAAACGAGATGAAGGAGGGTGAAAGAGAGCGAAACGAGACAAAGGAGGGTGAAAGTGAGCGAAACGAGATGAAGGAGGGTGAAAGAGAGCGTAACGAGACGGAGAAAGTGAAAGAGAGCGGAATGAGACGAAGGGGGGTGAAAGAGACCGAAACGAGACGAAGACGTGTGAAAGAGAGCGAAACAAGATGAAGGAGGGTGAAAGAGAGTGAAACGAGAAGAAGGAGGGTGAAAGAGAGTGAAACGAGACGAAGGAGGGTGAAAGAGAGCGAAACGAGATGAAGGAGTGTCAAAGAGAGCGAAACGAGACGAAGGAGGGTGAAAGAGAGCGAAACGAGACGAAGGAGGGTGAAAGAGAGCGAAAGGAGTCGAAGGAGGGTGAAAGAGAGCGGAACGAGACGAAGGAGGATGAAAGAGACCGAAACGAGGCGAAGGAGGGTGAAAGAGAGCGAAACGAGATGAAGGTGGGTGAAAGAGATCGAAACAAGACAAAGGAGGGTGAAAGAGACCGAAACGAGACGAAGGAGGGTGAAAGAGAGTGAAAAGAGACGAAGGAGGGTGAAAGAGAGCAAAACGAGAAGAAGAAGGGTGAAAGAGAGCGAAACGAGATGAAGGAGTGTGAAAGAGAGCGAAAAGAGACAAAGGAAGGTGAAAGAGGGCGAAACGAGACGAAGGCAGGTGGAACAGAGTGAAACAAGACGAAGAAGGGTGAAAGAGAGCGAAAAGAGACAAAGGAGGGTGAAAGAGGGCGAAACGAGACGAAGGCGAGTGGAACAGAGCGAAACAAGACGAAGCAGGGTGAAAGAGAGCAAAACGAGACGAAGGGGGGTGAAAGAGAGCAAAACGAGACGAAGGAGTGTGAAACAGAGCGAAACGAGACAAAGGAGGATGAAAGAGAGCTAAACGAGACGAAGGAGGGTGAAAGAGAGCGAATCGAGACGAACGAGGGTGAAAGAGAGCGAAACGAGACGAAGGAGGGGAAAGAGAGCGAACCGAGACGAAGGAGGGTGAAAGAGAGCGAAACGAGATGAAGAAAGTGAAATTGAGCGAAACGAGACGAAGGAGGGTGAAAGAGAGCGAAACGAGACAAAAGAGGGTGAAAGAGAGCGAAAGGAGTCGAAGGAGGGTGAAAGAGAGCGGAACGAGACGAAGGAGGGTGAAAGAGACCGAAACGAGACGAAGGCGGGTGGAAGAGATCGAAACGAGATGAAGGAGGGTAAAAGAGAGCGAAACGAGATGAAGGAGTGTCAAAGAGAGCGAAACGAGATGAAGGAGGGTGAAAGAGAGCGAAACGAGATGAAGGAGAGTGAAAGAGAGCGAATAGAGACAAAGGAGGGTGAAAGAGGGCGAAACGAGACGAAGGCGGGTGGAACAGAGCGAAACAAGACGAAGGAGGGTGAAAGAGAGCGAAACGAGACGAAGGAGGGTGAAAGAGAGCAAAACGAGACGAAGTAGTGTGAAACAGAGCGAAACGAGACGAAGGAGGATGAAAGAGAGCGAAACGAGATGAAGGAGGGTGAAAGAGAGTGAAAAGAGACAAAGGAGGGTGAAAGAGGGCGAAACGAGACGAAGGCGGGTGGAACAGAGCGAAACAAGACGAAGGAGGGTGAAAGAGAGCGAAACGAGACGAAGGAGGGTGAAAGAGAGCGAAACGAGAAGAAGGAGGGTGAAAGAGAGTGAAACGAGACGAAGGAGGGTGAAAGAGAGCGAAACGAGATGAAGGAGTGTCAAAGAGAGCGAAACGAGACGAAGGATGGTGAAAGAGAGCGAAACGAGACGAAGGAGGGTGAAAGAGAGCGAAAGGAGTCGAAGGAGGGTGAAAGAGAGCGGAACGAGACGAAGGAGGATGAAAGAGAGCGAAACGAGGCGAAGGAGGGTGAAAGAGAGCGAAACGAGATGAAGGTGGGTGAAAGAGATCGAAACAAGACAAAGGAGGGTGAAAGAGACCGAAACGAGACGAAGGAGGGTGAAAGAGAGTGAAAAGAGACGAAGGAGGGTGAAAGAGAGCGAAACGAGACGAAGGAGGGTGAAAGAGAGCAAAACGAGACGAAGGAGAGTGAAACAGAGCGAAACGAGACTAAAGAGGATGAAAGAGAGCGAAACGAGATGAAGGAGGGTGAAAGAGAGTGAAAAGAGACAAAGGAGGGTGAAAGAGGGCGAAACGAGACGAAGGCGAGTGGAACAGAGCGAAACAAGACGAAGCAGGGTGAAAGAGAGCGAAACGAGACGAAGGAGGGTGAAAGAGAGCAAAACGAGACGAAGGAGTGTGAAACAGAGCGAAACGAGACAAAGGAGGATGAAAGAGAGCTAAACGAGACGAAGGAGGGTGAAAGAGAGCGAAACCAGAAGGAGGGTGAAAGAGAGCGAAACGAGACGAAGGAGGGTGAAAGAGAGCGAAACAAGATGAAGGAGGGTCAAAGAGAGCGAAACGAGACGAAGGAGGGTGAAAGAGAGCGAAGCGAGACGAAGGAGGGTGAAAGAGAGCGAAACGAGACGAACGAGGGTGAAAGAGAGCAAAACGAGACGAAGGAGGGGAAAGAGAGCGAACCGAGACGAAGGAGGGTGAAAGAGAGCGAAACGAGACGAAGAAAGTGAAAGTGAGCGAAACGAGACGAAGGAGGGTGAAAGAGAGCGAAAGGAGACGAAGGAGGGTGAAAGAGAGCGAAACGAGACGAAGGAGGGTGAAAGAGAGCGAAAGGAGTCGAAGGAGGGTGAAAGAGAGCGGAACGAGACGAAGGAGGGTGAAAGAGACCGAAACGAGACGAAGGCGGGTGAAAGAGATCGAAACGAGATGAAGGAGGGTAAAAGAGAGCGAAACGAGATGAAGGAGTGTCAAAGAGAGCGAAACGAGATGAAGGAGGGTGAAAGAGAGCGAAACGAGATGAAGGAGAGTGAAAGAGAGCGAATAGAGACAAAGGAGGGTGAAAGAGGGCGAAACGAGACGAAGGCGGGTGGAACAGAGCGAAACAAGACGAAGGAGGGTGAAAGAGAGCGAAACGAGACGAAGGAGGGTGAAAGAGAGCAAAACGAGACGAAGTAGTGTGAAACAGAGCGAAACGAGACGAAGGAGGATGAAAGAGAGCGAAACGAGATGAAGGAGGGTGAAAGAGAGTGAAAAGAGACAAAGGAGGGTGGAAGAGGGCGAAACGAGACGAAGGCGGGTGGAACAGAGCGAAACAAGACGAAGGAGGGTGAAAGAGAGCGAAACGAGACGAAGGAGGGTGAAAGAGAGCAAAACGAGACGAAGGTGTGTGAAAGAGAGCGGAACGAGACGATGGAGGGTGAAATAGAGCAAAACGAGAGGAAGGAGGGTGAAAGAGAGCGAAACGAGACGAAGGAGGGTGAAAGGGAGCGAAACGAGATGAAGGAGGATGAAAGAGAGTGAAAAGAGACAAAGGAGGGTGAAAGAGGGCGAAACGAGACGAAGGCGGGTGGAACAGAGCGAAGCAAGACGAAGGAGGGTGAAAGAGAGCGAAACGAGAAGAAGGAGGGTGAAAGAGAGCGAAACGAGACGAAGGAGGGTGAAAGAGAGTGAAAAGAGACAAAGGAGGGTGAAAGAGGGCGAAACGAGATGAAGGCGGGTGGAACAGAGCGAAACAAGACGAAGGAGGGTGAAAGAGAGCGAAACGAGACGAAGGAGGCTGAAAGAGAGCGAAACGAGAAGAAGGAGGGTGAAAGAGAGCGAAACGAGACGAGGGAGGGTGAAAGAGAGCGAAACGAGATGAAGGAGGGTGAAAGAGAGCGTAACGAGACGGAGAATGTGAAAGAGAGCGGAATGAGACGCAGGAGGGTGAAAGAGACCGAAACGAGACGAAGACGTGTGAAAGAGAGTGAAACAAGATGAAGGAGGGTGAAAGAGAGTGAAACGAGAAGAAGGAGGGTGAAAGAGAGTGAAACGAGACGAAGAAGGGTGAAAGAGAGCGAAACGAGATGAAGGAGTGTCAAAGAGAGTGAAACGAGACGAAGGAGGGTGAAAGAGAGCGAAACGAGATGAAGGAGGGTGAAAGAGAGCAAAACGAGACGAAGGAGTGTGAAACAGAGCGAAACGAGACAAAGGAGGATGAAAGAGAGCTAAACGAGACGAAGGAGGTTGAAAGAGAGCGAAACGAGACGAACGAGGGTGAAAGAGAGCGAAACGAGACGAAGGAGGGGAAAGAGAGCGAACCGAGACGAAGGAGGGTGAAAGAGAGCGAAACGAGATGAAGAAAGTGAAAGTGAGCGAAACGAGACGAAGGAGGGTGAAAGAGAGCGAAAGGAGACGAAGGAGGGTGAAAGAGAGCGAAACGAGACGAAGGAGGGTGAAAGAGAGCGAAAGGAGTCGAAGGAGGGAGAAAGAGAGCGGAACGAGACGAAGGAGGGTGAAAGAGACCGAAACGAGACGAAGGCGGGTGGAAGAGATCAAAACGAGATGAAGGAGGGTAAAAGAGAGCGAAACGAGATGAAGGAGTGTCAAAGAGAGCGAAACGAGATGAAGGAGGGTGAAAGAGAGCGAAACGAGATGAAGGAGAGTGAAAGAGAGCGAATAGAGACAAAGGAGGGTGAAAGAGGGCGAAACGAGACGAAGGCGGGTGGAACAGAGCGAAACAAGACGAAGGAGGGTGAAAGAGAGCGAAACGAGATGAAGGAGGGTGAAAGAGAGCAAAACGAGACGAAGTAGTGTGAAACAGAGCGAAACGAGACGAAGGAGGATGAAAGACAGCGAAACGAGATGAAGGAGGGTGAAAGAGAGTGAAAAGAGACAAAGGAGGGTGAAAGAGGGCGAAACGAGACGAAGGCGGGTGGAACAGAGCGAAACAAGACGAAGGAGGGTGAAAGAGAGCGAAACGAGACGAAGGAGTGTGAAAGAGAGCGAAACGAGAAGAAGGAGTGTCAAAGAGAGCGAAACGAGACGAAGGATGGTGAAAGAGAGCGAAACGAGACGAAGGAGGGTGAAAGAGAGCGAAAGGAGTCGAAGGAGGGTGAAAGAGAGCGGAACGAGACGAAGGAGGATGAAAGAGACAGAAACGAGGCGAAGGAGGGTGAAAGTGAGCGAAACGAGATGAAGGTGGGTGAAAGAGATCGAAACAAGACAAAGGAGCGTGAAAGAGACCGAAACGAGACGAAGGAGGGTGAAAGAGAGTGAAAAGAGACGAAGGAGGGTGAAAGAGAGCGAAACGAGACGAAGGAGGGTGAAAGAGAGCAAAACGAGACGAAGGAGAGTGAAACAGAGCGAAACGAGACTAAAGAGGATGAAAGAGAGCGAAACGAGATGAAGGAGGGTGAAAGAGAGTGAAAAGAGACAAAGGAGGGTGAAAGAGGGCGAAACGAGACGAAGGCGAGTGGAACAGAGCGAAACAAGACGAAGCAGGGTGAAAGAGAGCGAAACGAGACGAAGGAGGGTGAAAGAGAGCAAAACGAGACGAAGGAGTGTGAAACAGAGCGAAACGAGACAAAGGAGGATGAAAGAGAGCTAAACGAGACGAAGGAGGGTGAAAGAGAGCGAAACCAGAAGAAGGAGGGTGAAAGAGAGCGAAACGAGATGAAGGAGGGTGAAAGAGAGCGAAACAAGATGAAGGAGGGTCAAAGAGAGCGAAACGAGACGAAGGAGGGTGAAAGAGAGCGAAGCGAGATGAAGGAGGGTGAAAGAGAGCGAAACGAGACGAACGAGGGTGAAAGAGAGCAAAACGAGACGAAGGAGGGGAAAGAGAGCGAACCGAGACGAAGGAGGGTGAAAGAGAGCGAAACGAGACGAAGAAAGTGAAAGTGAGCGAAACGAGACGAAGGAAGGTGAAAGAGAGCGAAAGGAGACGAAGGAGGGTGAAAGAGAGCGAAACGAGACGAAGGAGGGTGAAAGAGAGCGAAAGGAGTCGAAGGAGGGTGAAAGAGAGCGGAACGAGACGAAGGAGGGTGAAAGAGACCGAAACGAGACGAAGGCGGGTGAAAGAGATCGAAACGAGATGAAGGAGGGTAAAAGAGAACGAAACGAGATGAAGGAGTGTCAAAGAGAGCGAAACGAGATGAAGGAGGGTGAAAGAGAGCGAAACGAGATGAAGGAGAGTGAAAGAGAGCGAATAGAGACAAAGGAGGGTGAAAGAGGGCGAAACGAGACGAAGGCGGGTGGAACAGAGCAAAACAAGACGAAGGAGGGTGAAAGAGAGCGAAACGAGACGAAGGAGGGTGAAAGAGAGCAAAACGAGACGAAGGTGTGTGAAAGAGAGCGGAACGAGACGATGGAGGGTGAAATAGAGCAAAACGAGAGGAAGGAGGGTGAAAGAGAGCGAAACGAGACGAAGGAGGGTGAAAGGGAGCGAAACGAGATGAAGGAGGATGAAAGAGAGTGAAAAGAGACAAAGGAGGGTGAAAGAAGGCGAAACGAGACGAAGGTGGGTGGAACAGAGCGAAGCAAGACGAAGGAGGGTGAAAGAGAGCGAAACGAGAAGAAGGAGGGTGAAAGAGAGCGAAACGAGACGAAGGAGGGTGATAGAGAGTGAAAAGAGACAAAGGAGGGTGAAAGAGGGCGAAACGAGACGAAGGCGGGTGGAACAGAGCGAAACAAGACGAAGGAGGGTGAAAGAGAGCGAAACGAGACGAAGGAGGGTGAAAGAGAGCGAAACGAGAAGAAGGAGGGTGAAAGAGAGCGAAACAAGACGAGGGAGGGTGAAAGAGAGCGAAACGAGATGAAGGAGGGTGAAAGAGAGCGAAACGAGACGAGGGAGGGTGAAAGAGAGCGAAGCGAGATGAAGGAGGATGAAAGAGAGCGTAACGAGACGGAGAAAGTGAAAGAGATCGGAATGAGACGCAGGAGGGTGAAAGAGACCGAAACGAGAAGAAGACGTGTGAAAGAGAGTGAAACAAGATGAAGGAGGGTGAAAGAGAGTGAAACGAGAAGAAGGAGGGTGAAAGAGAGTGAAACGAGACGAAGAAGGGTGAAAGAGAGCGAAACGAGATGAAGGAGTGTCAAAGAGAGCGAAACGAGACGAAGGAGGGTGAAAGAGAGCGAAACAAGACGAAGGAGGGTGAAAGAGAGCAAAACGAGACGAAGGAGTGTGAAACAGAGCGAAACGAGACAAAGGAGGATGAAAGAGAGCTAAACGAGACGAAGGAGGGTGAAAGAGAGCGAAACGAGACGAACGAGGGTGAAAGAGAGCGAAACGAGACGAAGGAGGGGAAAGAGAGCGAACCGAGACGAAGGAGGGTGAAAGAGAGCGAAACGAGATGAAGAAGGTGAAAGTGAGCGAAACGAGACGAAGGAGGGTGAAAGAGAGCGAAAGGAGACGAAGGAGGGTGAAAGAGAGCGAAACGAGACGAAGGAGGGTGAAAGAGAGCGAAAGGAGTCGAAGGAGGGAGAAAGAGAGCGGAACGAGACGAAGGAGGGTGAAAGAGACCGAAACGAGAAGAAGGAGGGTGAAAGAGAGCGAAACAAGACGAGGGAGGGTGAAAGAGAGCGAAACGAGATGAAGGAGGGTGAAAGAGAGCGAAACGAGACGAGGGAGGGTGAAAGAGAGCGAAGCGAGATGAAGGAGGATGAAAGAGAGCGTAACGAGACGGAGAAAGTGAAAGAGAGCGGAATGAGACGCAGGAGGGTGAAAGAGACCGAAACGAGAAGAAGACGTGTGAAAGAGAGTGAAACAAGATGAAGGAGGGTGAAAGAGAGTGAAACGAGAAGAAGGAGGGTGAAAGAGAGTGAAACGAGACGAAGAAGGGTGAAAGAGAGCGAAACGAGATGAAGGAGTGTCAAAGAGAGCGAAACGAGATGAAGGAGTGTCAAAGAGAGCGAAACGAGATGAAGGAGGGTGAAAGAGAGCGAAACGAGATGAAGGAGAGTGAAAGAGAGCGAATAGAGACAAAGGAGGGTGAAAGAGGGCGAAACGAGACGAAGGCGGGTGGAACAGAGCGAAACAAGACGAAGGAGGGTGAAAGAGAGCGAAACGAGACGAAGGAGGGTGAAAGAGAGCAAAACGAGACGAAGTAGTGTGAAACAGAGCGAAACGAGACGAAGGAGGATGAAAGAGAGCGAAACGAGATGAAGGAGGGTGAAAGAGAGTGAAAAGAGACAAAGGAGGGTGAAAGAGGGCGAAACGAGACGAAGGCGGGTGGAACAGAGCGAAACAAGACGAAGGAGGGTGAAAGAGAGCGAAACGAGACGAAGGAGTGTGAAAGAGAGCGAAACGAGAAGAAGGAGTGTCAAAGAGAGCGAAACGAGACGAAGGATGGTGAAAGAGAGCGAAACGAGACGAAGGAGGGTGAAAGAGAGCGAAAGGAGTCGAAGGAGGGTGAAAGAGAGCGGAACGAGACGAAGGAGGATGAAAGAGACAGAAACGAGGCGAAGGAGGGTGAAAGTGAGCGAAACGAGATGAAGGTGGGTGAAAGAGATCGAAACAAGACAAAGGAGGGTGAAAGAGACCGAAACGAGACGAAGGAGGGTGAAAGAGAGTGAAAAGAGACGAAGGAGGGTGAAAGAGAGCGAAACGAGACGAAGGAGGGTGAAAGAGAGCAAAACGAGACGAAGGAGAGTGAAACAGAGCGAAACGAGACTAAAGAGGATGAAAGAGAGCGAAACGAGATGAAGGAGGGTGAAAGAGAGTGAAAAGAGACAAAGGAGGGTGAAAGAGGGCGAAACGAGACGAAGGCGAGTGGAACAGAGCGAAACAAGACGAAGCAGGGTGAAAGAGAGCGAAACGAGACGAAGGAGGGTGAAAGAGAGCAAAACGAGACGAAGGAGTGTGAAACAGAGTGAAACGAGACAAAGGAGGATGAAAGAGAGCTAAACGAGACGAAGGAGGGTGAAAGAGAGCGAAACCAGAAGAAGGAGGGTGAAAGAGAGCGAAACGAGACGAAGGAGGGTGAAAGAGAGCGAAACAAGATGAAGGAGGGTCAAAGAGAGCGAAACGAGACGAAGGAGGGTGAAAGAGAGCGAAGCGAGACGAAGGAGGGTGAAAGAGAGCGAAACGAGACGAACGAGGGTGAAAGAGAGCAAAACGAGACGAAGGAGGGGAAAGAGAGCGAACCGAGACGAAGGAGGGTGAAAGAGAGCGAAACGAGACGAAGAAAGTGAAAGTGAGCGAAACGAGACGAAGGAGGGTGAAAGAGAGCGAAAGGAGACGAAGGAGGGTGAAAGAGAGCGAAACGAGACGAAGGAGGGTGAAAGAGAGCGAAAGGAGATGAAGGAGAGTGAAAGAGAGCGAATAGAGACAAAGGAGGGTGAAAGAGGGCGAAACGAGACGAAGGCGGGTGGAACAGAGCGAAACAAGACGAAGGAGGGTGAAAGAGAGCGAAACGAGACGAAGGAGGGTGAAAGAGAGCAAAACGAGACGAAGTAGTGTGAAACAGAGCGAAACGAGACGAAGGAGGATGAAAGAGAGCGAAACGAGATGAAGGAGGGTGAAAGAGAGTGAAAAGAGACAAAGGAGGGTGAAAGAGGGCGAAACGAGACGAAGGCGGGTGGAACAGAGCGAAACAAGACGAAGGAGGGTGAAAGAGAGCGAAACGAGACGAAGGAGTGTGAAAGAGAGCGAAACGAGAAGAAGGAGTGTCAAAGAGAGCGAAACGAGACGAAGGATGGTGAAAGAGAGCGAAACGAGACGAAGGAGGGTGAAAGAGAGCGAAAGGAGTCGAAGGAGGGTGAAAGAGAGCGGAACGAGACGAAGGAGGATGAAAGAGACAGAAACGAGGCGAAGGAGGGTGAAAGTGAGCGAAACGAGATGAAGGTGGGTGAAAGAGATCGAAACAAGACAAAGGAGGGTGAAAGAGACCGAAACGAGACGAAGGAGGGTGAAAGAGAGTGAAAAGAGACGAAGGAGGGTGAAAGAGAGCGAAACGAGACGAAGGAGGGTGAAAGAGAGCAAAACGAGACGAAGGAGAGTGAAACAGAGCGAAACGAGACTAAAGAGGATGAAAGAGAGCGAAACGAGATGAAGGAGGGTGAAAGAGAGTGAAAAGAGACAAAGGAGGGTGAAAGAGGGCGAAACGAGACGAAGGCGAGTGGAACAGAGCGAAACAAGACGAAGCAGGGTGAAAGAGAGCGAAACGAGACGAAGGAGGGTGAAAGAGAGCAAAACGAGACGAAGGAGTGTGAAACAGAGTGAAACGAGACAAAGGAGGATGAAAGAGAGCTAAACGAGACGAAGGAGGGTGAAAGAGAGCGAAACCAGAAGAAGGAGGGTGAAAGAGAGCGAAACGAGACGAAGGAGGGTGAAAGAGAGCGAAACAAGATGAAGGAGGGTCAAAGAGAGCGAAACGAGACGAAGGAGGGTGAAAGAGAGCGAAGCGAGACGAAGGAGGGTGAAAGAGAGCGAAACGAGACGAACGAGGGTGAAAGAGAGCAAAACGAGACGAAGGAGGGGAAAGAGAGCGAACCGAGACGAAGGAGGGTGAAAGAGAGCGAAACGAGACGAAGAAAGTGAAAGTGAGTGAAACGAGACGAAGGAGGGTGAAAGAGAGCGAAAGGAGACGAAGGAGGGTGAAAGAGAGCGAAACGAGACGAAGGAGGGTGAAAGAGAGCGAAAGGAGTCGAAGGAGAGTGAAAGAGAGCGGAACGAGACGAAGGAGGGTGAAAGAGACCGAAACGAGACGAAGGCGGGTGAAAGAGATCGAAACGAGATGAAGGAGGGTAAAAGAGAACGAAACGAGATGAAGGAGTGTCAAAGAGAGCGAAACGAGATGAAGGAGGGTGAAAGAGAGCGAAACGAGATGAAGGAGAGTGAAAGAGAGCGAATAGAGACAAAGGAGGGTGAAAGAGGGCGAAACGAGACGAAGGCGGGTGGAACAGAGCAAAACAAGACGAAGGAGGGTGAAAGAGAGCGAAACGAGACGAAGGAGGGTGAAAGAGAGCAAAACGAGACGAAGTAGTGTGAAACAGAGCGAAACGAGACGAAGGAGGATGAAAGAGAGCGAAACGAGATGAAGGAGGGTGAAAGAGAGTGAAAAGAGACAAAGGAGGGTGGAAGAGGGCGAAACGAGACGAAGGCGGGTGGAACAGAGCGAAACAAGACGAAGGAGGGTGAAAGAGAGCGAAACGAGACGAAGGAGGGTGAAAGAGAGCAAAACGAGACGAAGGTGTGTGAAAGAGAGCGGAACGAGACGATGGAGGGTGAAATAGAGCAAAACGAGAGGAAGGAGGGTGAAAGAGAGCGAAACGAGACGAAGGAGGGTGAAAGGGAGCGAAACGAGATGAAGGAGGATGAAAGAGAGTGAAAAGAGACAAAGGAGGGTGAAAGAGGGCGAAACGAGACGAAGGTGGGTGGAACAGAGCGAAGCAAGACGAAGGAGGGTGAAAGAGAGCGAAACGAGAAGAAGGAGGGTGAAAGAGAGCGAAACGAGACGAAGGAGGGTGAAAGAGAGTGAAAAGAGACAAAGGAGGGTGAAAGAGGGCGAAACGAGACGAAGGCGGGTGGAACAGAGCGAAACAAGACGAAGGAGGGTGAAAGAGAGCGAAACGAGACGAAGGAGGGTGAAAGAGAGCGAAACGAGAAGAAGGAGGGTGAAAGAGAGCGAAACGGGACGAGGGAGGGTGAAAGAGAGCGAAACGAGATGAAGGAGGGTGAAAGAGAGCGAAACGAGACGAGGGAGGGTGAAAGAGAGCGAAACGAGATGAAGGAGGGTGAAAGAGAGCGTAACGAGACGGAGAAAGTGAAAGAGAGCGGAATGAGACGCAGGAGGGTGAAAGAGACCGAAACGAGACGAAGACGTGTGAAAGAGAGTGAAACAAGATGAAGGAGGGTGAAAGAGAGTGAAACGAGAAGAAGGAGGGTGAAAGAGAGTGAAACGAGACGAAGAAGGGTGAAAGAGAGCGAAACGAGATGAAGGAGTGTCAAAGAGAGCGAAACGAGACGAAGGAGGGTGAAAGAGAGCGAAACGAGACGAAGGAGGGTGAAAGAGAGCAAAACGAGACGAAGGAGTGAGAAACAGAGCGAAACGAGACAAAGGAGGATGAAAGAGAGCTAAACGAGACGAAGGAGGGTGAAAGAGAGCGAAACGAGACGAACGAGGGTGAAAGAGAGCGAAACGAGACGAAGGAGGGGAAAGAGAGCGAACCGAGACGAAGGAGGGTGAAAGAGAGCGAAACGAGATGAAGAAAGTGAAAGTGAGCGAAACGAGACGAAGGAGGGTGAAAGAGAGCGAAAGGAGACGAAGGAGGGTGAAAGAGAGCGAAACGAGACGAAGGAGGGTGAAAGAGAGCGAAAGGAGTCGAAGGAGGGAGAAAGAGAGCGGAACGAGACGAAGGAGGGTGAAAGAGACCGAAACGAGACGAAGGCGGGTGGAAGAGATCGAAACGAGATGAAGGAGGGTAAAAGAGAGCGAAACGAGATGAAGGAGTGTCAAAGAGAGCGAAACGAGATGAAGGAGGGTGAAAGAGAGCGAAACGAGATGAAGGAGAGTGAAAGAGAGCGAATAGAGACAAAGGAGGGTGAAAGAGGGCGAAACGAGACGAAGGCGGGTGGAACAGAGCGATACAAGACGAAGGAGGGTGAAAGAGAGCGAAACGAGACGAAGGAGGGTGAAAGAGAGCAAAACGAGACGAAGTAATGTGAAACAGAGCGAAACGAGACGAAGGAGGATGAAAGAGAGCGAAACGAGATGAAGGAGGGTGAAAGAGAGTGAAAAGAGACAAAGGAGGGTGAAAGAGGGCGAAACGAGACGAAGGCGGGTGGAACAGAGCGAAACAAGACGAAGGAGGGTGAAAGAGAGCGAAACGAGACGAAGGAGTGTGAAAGAGAGCGAAACGAGAAGAAGGAGTGTCAAAGAGAGCGAAACGAGACGAAGGATGGTGAAAGAGAGCGAAACGAGACGAAGGAGGGTGAAAGAGAGCGAAAGGAGTCGAAGGAGGGTGAAAGAGAGCGGAACGAGACGAAGGAGGATGAAAGAGACAGAAACGAGGCGAAGGAGGGTGAAAGTGAGCGAAACGAGATGAAGGTGGGTGAAAGAGATCGAAACAAGACAAAGGAGGGTGAAAGAGACCGAAACGAGACGAAGGAGGGTGAAAGAGAGTGAAAAGAGACGAAGGAGGGTGAAAGAGAGCGAAACGAGACGAAGGAGGGTGAAAGAGAGCAAAACGAGACGAAGGAGAGTGAAACAGAGCGAAACAAGACTAAAGAGGATGAAAGAGAGCGAAACGAGATGAAGGAGGGTGAAAGAGAGTGAAAAGAGACAAAGGAGGGTGAAAGAGGGCGAAATGAGACGAAGGCGAGTGGAACAGAGCGAAACAAGACGAAGCAGGGTGAAAGAGAGCGAAACGAGACGAAGGAGGGTGAAAGAGAGCAAAACGAGACGAAGGAGTGTGAAACAGAGCGAAACGAGACAAAGGAGGATGAAAGAGAGCTAAACGAGACGAAGGAGGGTGAAAGAGAGCGAAACCAGAAGAAGGAGGGTGAAAGAGAGCGAAACGAGACGAAGGAGGGTGAAAGAGAGCGAAACAAGATGAAGGAGGGTCAAAGAGAGCGATACGAGACGAAGGAGGGTGAAAGAGAGCGAAGCGAGACGAAGGAGGGTGAAAGAGAGCGAAACGAGACGAACGAGGGTGAAAGAGAGCAAAACGAGACGAAGGAGGGGAAAGAGAGCGAACCGAGACGAAGGAGGGTGAAAGAGAGCGAAACGAGACGAAGAAAGTGAAAGTGAGCGAAACGAGACGAAGGAGGGTGAAAGAGAGCGAAAGGAGACGAAGGAGGGTGAAAGAGAGCGAAACGAGACGAAGGAGGGTGAAAGAGAGCGAAAGGAGTCGAAGGAGGGTGAAAGAGAGCGGAACGAGACGAAGGAGGGTGAAAGAGACCGAAACGAGACGAAGGCGGGTGAAAGAGATCGAAACGAGATGAAGGAGGGTGAAAGAGAGCGTAACGAGACGGAGAAAGTGAAAGAGAGCGGAATGAGACGCAGGAGGGTGAAAGAGACCGAAACGAGACGAAGACGTGTGAAAGAGAGTGAAACAAGATGAAGGAGGGTGAAAGAGAGTGAAACGAGAAGAAGGAGGGTGAAAGAGAGTGAAACGAGACGAAGAAGGGTGAAAGAGAGCGAAACGAGATGAAGGAGTGTCAAAGAGAGCGAAACGAGACGAAGGAGGGTGAAAGAGAGCGAAACGAGACGAAGGAGGGTGAAAGAGAGCAAAACGAGACGAAGGAGTGTGAAACAGAGCGAAACGAGACAAAGGAGGATGAAAGAGAGCTAAACGAGACGAAGGAGGGTGAAAGAGAGCGAAACGAGACGAACGAGGGTGAAAGAGAGCGAAACGAGACGAAGGAGGGGAAAGAGAGCGAACCGAGACGAAGGAGGGTGAAAGAGAGCGAAACGAGATGAAGAAGGTGAAAGTGAGCGAAACGAGACGAAGGAGGGTGAAAGAGAGCGAAAGGAGACGAAGGAGGGTGAAAGAGAGCGAAACGAGACGAAGGAGGGTGAAAGAGAGCGAAAGGAGTCGAAGGAGGGAGAAAGAGAGCGGAACGAGACGAAGGAGGGTGAAAGAGACCGAAATGAGACGAAGGCGGGTGGAAGAGATCGAAACGAGATGAAGGAGGGTAAAAGAGAGCGAAACGAGATGAAGGAGTGTCAAAGAGAGCGAAACGAGATGAAGGAGGGTGAAAGAGAGCGAAACGAGATGAAGGAGAGTGAAAGAGAGCGAATAGAGACAAAGGAGGGTGAAAGAGGGCGAAACGAGACGAAGGCGGGTGGAACAGAGCAAAACAAGACGAAGGAGGGTGAAAGAGAGCGAAACGAGACGAAGGAGGGTGAAAGAGAGCAAAACGAGACGAAGTAGTGTGAAACAGAGCGAAACGAGACGAAGGAGGATGAAAGAGAGCGAAACGAGATGAAGGAGGGTGAAAGAGAGTGAAAAGAGACAAAGGAGGGTGGAAGAGGGCGAAACGAGACGAAGGCGGGTGGAACAGTGCGAAACAAGACGAAGGAGGGTGAAAGAGAGCGAAACGAGACGAAGGAGGGTGAAAGAGAGCAAAACGAGACGAAGGTGTGTGAAAGAGAGCGGAACGAGACGATGGAGGGTGAAATAGAGCAAAACGAGAGGAAGGAGGGTGAAAGAGAGCGAAACGAGACGAAGGAGGGTGAAAGGGAGCGAAACGAGATGAAGGAGGATGAAAGAGAGTGAAAAGAGACAAAGGAGGGTGAAAGAGGGCGAAACGAGACGAAGGTGGGTGGAACAGAGCGAAGCAAGACGAAGGAGGGTGAAAGAGAGCGAAACGAGAAGAAGGAGGGTGAAAGAGAGCGAAACGAGACGAAGGAGGGTGAAAGAGAGTGAAAAGAGACAAAGGAGGGTGAAAGAGGGCGAAACGAGACGAAGGCGGGTGGAACAGAGCGAAACAAGACGAAGGAGGGTGAAAGAGAGCGAAACGAGACGAAGGAGGGTGAAAGAGAGCGAAACGAGAAGAAGGAGGGTGAAAGAGAGCGAAACGGGACGAGGGAGGGTGAAAGAGAGCGAAACGAGATGAAGGAGGGTGAAAGAGAGCGAAACGAGACGAGGGAGGGTGAAAGAGAGCGAAACGAGATGAAGGAGGGTGAAAGAGAGTGAAAAGAGACAAAGGAGGGTGAAAGAGGGCGAAACGAGACGAAGGCGGGTGGAACAGAGCGAAACAAGACGAAGGAGGGTGAAAGAGAGCGAAACGAGACGAAGGAGTGTGAAAGAGAGCGAAACGAGAAGAAGGAGTGTCAAAGAGAGCGAAACGAGACGAAGGATGGTGAAAGAGAGCGAAACGAGACGAAGGAGGGTGAAAGAGAGCGAAAGGAGTCGAAGGAGGGTGAAAGAGAGCGGAACGAGACGAAGGAGGATGAAAGAGACAGAAACGAGGCGAAGGAGGGTGAAAGTGAGCGAAACGAGATGAAGGTGGGTGAAAGAGATCGAAACAAGACAAAGGAGGGTGAAAGAGACCGAAACGAGACGAAGGAGGGTGAAAGAGAGTGAAAAGAGACGAAGGAGGGTGAAAGAGAGCGAAACGAGACGAAGGAGGGTGAAAGAGAGCAAAACGAGACGAAGGAGAGTGAAACAGAGCGAAACGAGACTAAAGAGGATGAAAGAGAGCGAAACGAGATGAAGGAGGGTGAAAGAGAGTGAAAAGAGACAAAGGAGGGTGAAAGAGGGCGAAACGAGACGAAGGCGAGTGGAACAGAGCGAAACAAGACGAAGCAGGGTGAAAGAGAGCGAAACGAGACGAAGGAGGGTGAAAGAGAGCAAAACGAGACGAAGGAGTGTGAAACAGAGTGAAACGAGACAAAGGAGGATGAAAGAGAGCTAAACGAGACGAAGGAGGGTGAAAGAGAGCGAAACCAGAAGAAGGAGGGTGAAAGAGAGCGAAACGAGACGAAGGAGGGTGAAAGAGAGCGAAACAAGATGAAGGAGGGTCAAAGAGAGCGAAACGAGACGAAGGAGGGTGAAAGAGAGCGAAGCGAGACGAAGGAGGTGAAAGAGAGCGAAACGAGACGAACGAGGGTGAAAGAGAGCAAAACGAGACGAAGGAGGGGAAAGAGAGCGAACCGAGACGAAGGAGGGTGAAAGAGAGCGAAACGAGACGAAGAAAGTGAAAGTGAGCGAAACGAGACGAAGGAGGGTGAAAGAGAGCGAAAGGAGACGAAGGAGGGTGAAAGAGAGCGAAACGAGACGAAGGAGGGTGAAAGAGAGCGAAAGGAGTCGAAGGAGAGTGAAAGAGAGCGGAACGAGACGAAGGAGGGTGAAAGAGACCGAAACGAGACGAAGGCGGGTGAAAGAGATCGAAACGAGATGAAGGAGGGTAAAAGAGAACGAAACGAGATGAAGGAGTGTCAAAGAGAGCGAAACGAGATGAAGGAGGGTGAAAGAGAGCGAAACGAGATGAAGGAGAGTGAAAGAGAGCGAATAGAGACAAAGGAGGGTGAAAGAGGGCGAAACGAGACGAAGGCGGGTGGAACAGAGCAAAACAAGACGAAGGAGGGTGAAAGAGAGCGAAACGAGACGAAGGAGGGTGAAAGAGAGCAAAACGAGACGAAGTAGTGTGAAACAGAGCGAAACGAGACGAAGGAGGATGAAAGAGAGCGAAACGAGATGAAGGAGGGTGAAAGAGAGTGAAAAGAGACAAAGGAGGGTGGAAGAGGGCGAAACGAGACGAAGGCGGGTGGAACAGAGCGAAACAAGACGAAGGAGGGTGAAAGAGAGCGAAACGAGACGAAGGAGGGTGAAAGAGAGCAAAACGAGACGAAGGTGTGTGAAAGAGAGCGGAACAAGACGATGGAGGGTGAAATAGAGCAAAACGAGAGGAAGGAGGGTGAAAGAGAGCGAAACGAGACGAAGGAGGGTGAAAGGGAGCGAAACGAGATGAAGGAGGATGAAAGAGAGTGAAAAGAGACAAAGGAGGGTGAAAGAGGGCGAAACGAGACGAAGGTGGGTGGAACAGAGCGAAGCAAGACGAAGGAGGGTGAAAGAGAGCGAAACGAGAAGAAGGAGGGTGAAAGAGAGCGAAACGAGACGAAGGAGGGTGAAAGAGAGTGAAAAGAGACAAAGGAGGGTGAAAGAGGGCGAAACGAGACGAAGGCGGGTGGAACAGAGCGAAACAAGACGAAGGAGGGTGAAAGAGAGCGAAACGAGACGAAGGAGGGTGAAAGAGAGCGAAACGAGAAGAAGGAGGGTGAAAGAGAGCGAAACGGGACGAGGGAGGGTGAAAGAGAGCGAAACGAGATGAAGGAGGGTGAAAGAGAGCGAAACGAGACGAGGGAGGGTGAAAGAGAGCGAAACGAGATGAAGGAGGGTGAAAGAGAGTGAAAAGAGACAAAGGAGGGTGAAAGAGGGCGAAACGAGACGAAGGCGGGTGGAACAGAGCGAAACAAGACGAAGGAGGGTGAAAGAGAGCGAAACGAGACGAAGGAGTGTGAAAGAGAGCGAAACGAGAAGAAGGAGTGTCAAAGAGAGCGAAACGAGACGAAGGATGGTGAAAGAGAGCGAAACGAGACGAAGGAGGGTGAAAGAGAGCGAAAGGAGTCGAAGGAGGGTGAAAGAGAGCGGAACGAGACGAAGGAGGATGAAAGAGACAGAAACGAGGCGAAGGAGGGTGAAAGTGAGCGAAACGAGATGAAGGTGGGTGAAAGAGATCGAAACAAGACAAAGGAGGGTGAAAGAGACCGAAACGAGACGAAGGAGGGTGAAAGAGAGTGAAAAGAGACGAAGGAGGGTGAAAGAGAGCGAAACGAGACGAAGGAGGGTGAAAGAGAGCAAAACGAGACGAAGGAGAGTGAAACAGAGCGAAACGAGACTAAAGAGGATGAAAGAGAGCGAAACGAGATGAAGGAGGGTGAAAGAGAGTGAAAAGAGACAAAGGAGGGTGAAAGAGGGCGAAACGAGACGAAGGCGAGTGGAACAGAGCGAAACAAGACGAAGCAGGGTGAAAGAGAGCGAAACGAGACGAAGGAGGGTGAAAGAGAGCAAAACGAGACGAAGGAGGGGAAAGAGAGCGAACCGAGACGAAGGAGGGTGAAAGAGAGCGAAACGAGACGAAGAAAGTGAAAGTGAGCGAAACGAGACGAAGGAGGGTGAAAGAGAGCGAAAGGAGACGAAGGAGGGTGAAAGAGAGCGAAACGAGACGAAGGAGGGTGAAAGAGAGCGAAAGGAGTCGAAGGAGAGTGAAAGAGAGCGGAACGAGACGAAGGAGGGTGAAAGAGACCGAAACGAGACGAAGGCGGGTGAAAGAGATCGAAACGAGATGAAGGAGGGTAAAAGAGAACGAAACGAGATGAAGGAGTGTCAAAGAGAGCGAAACGAGATGAAGGAGGGTGAAAGAGAGCGAAACGAGATGAAGGAGAGTGAAAGAGAGCGAATAGAGACAAAGGAGGGTGAAAGAGGGCGAAACGAGACGAAGGCGGGTGGAACAGAGCAAAACAAGACGAAGGAGGGTGAAAGAGAGCGAAACGAGACGAAGGAGGGTGAAAGAGAGCAAAACGAGACGAAGTAGTGTGAAACAGAGCGAAACGAGACGAAGGAGGATGAAAGAGAGCGAAACGAGATGAAGGAGGGTGAAAGAGAGTGAAAAGAGACAAAGGAGGGTGGAAGAGGGCGAAACGAGACGAAGGCGGGTGGAACAGAGCGAAACAAGACGAAGGAGGGTGAAAGAGAGCGAAACGAGACGAAGGAGGGTGAAAGAGAGCAAAACGAGACGAAGGTGTGTGAAAGAGAGCGGAACAAGACGATGGAGGGTGAAATAGAGCAAAACGAGAGGAAGGAGGGTGAAAGAGAGCGAAACGAGACGAAGGAGGGTGAAAGGGAGCGAAACGAGATGAAGGAGGATGAAAGAGAGTGAAAAGAGACAAAGGAGGGTGAAAGAGGGCGAAACGAGACGAAGGTGGGTGGAACAGAGCGAAGCAAGACGAAGGAGGGTGAAAGAGAGCGAAACGAGAAGAAGGAGGGTGAAAGAGAGCGAAACGAGACGAAGGAGGGTGAAAGAGAGTGAAAAGAGACAAAGGAGGGTGAAAGAGGGCGAAACGAGACGAAGGCGGGTGGAACAGAGCGAAACAAGACGAAGGAGGGTGAAAGAGAGCGAAACGAGACGAAGGAGGGTGAAAGAGAGCGAAACGAGAAGAAGGAGGGTGAAAGAGAGCGAAACGGGACGAGGGAGGGTGAAAGAGAGCGAAACGAGATGAAGGAGGGTGAAAGAGAGCGAAACGAGACGAGGGAGGGTGAAAGAGAGCGAAACGAGATGAAGGAGGGTGAAAGAGAGTGAAAAGAGACAAAGGAGGGTGAAAGAGGGCGAAACGAGACGAAGGCGGGTGGAACAGAGCGAAACAAGACGAAGGAGGGTGAAAGAGAGCGAAACGAGACGAAGGAGTGTGAAAGAGAGCGAAACGAGAAGAAGGAGTGTCAAAGAGAGCGAAACGAGACGAAGGATGGTGAAAGAGAGCGAAACGAGACGAAGGAGGGTGAAAGAGAGCGAAAGGAGTCGAAGGAGGGTGAAAGAGAGCGGAACGAGACGAAGGAGGATGAAAGAGACAGAAACGAGGCGAAGGAGGGTGAAAGTGAGCGAAACGAGATGAAGGTGGGTGAAAGAGATCGAAACAAGACAAAGGAGGGTGAAAGAGACCGAAACGAGACGAAGGAGGGTGAAAGAGAGTGAAAAGAGACGAAGGAGGGTGAAAGAGAGCGAAACGAGACGAAGGAGGGTGAAAGAGAGCAAAACGAGACGAAGGAGAGTGAAACAGAGCGAAACGAGACTAAAGAGGATGAAAGAGAGCGAAACGAGATGAAGGAGGGTGAAAGAGAGTGAAAAGAGACAAAGGAGGGTGAAAGAGGGCGAAACGAGACGAAGGCGAGTGGAACAGAGCGAAACAAGACGAAGCAGGGTGAAAGAGAGCGAAACGAGACGAAGGAGGGTGAAAGAGAGCAAAACGAGACGAAGGAGTGTGAAACAGAGTGAAACGAGACAAAGGAGGATGAAAGAGAGCTAAACGAGACGAAGGAGGGTGAAAGAGAGCGAAACCAGAAGAAGGAGGGTGAAAGAGAGCGAAACGAGACGAAGGAGGGTGAAAGAGAGCGAAACAAGATGAAGGAGGGTCAAAGAGAGCGAAACGAGACGAAGGAGGGTGAAAGAGAGCGAAGCGAGACGAAGGAGGGTGAAAGAGAGCGAAACGAGACGAACGAGGGTGAAAGAGAGCAAAACGAGACGAAGGAGGGGAAAGAGAGCGAACCGAGACGAAGGAGGGTGAAAGAGAGCGAAACGAGACGAAGAAAGTGAAAGTGAGCGAAACGAGACGAAGGAGGGTGAAAGAGAGCGAAAGGAGACGAAGGAGGGTGAAAGAGAGCGAAACGAGACGAAGGAGGGTGAAAGAGAGCGAAAGGAGTCGAAGGAGAGTGAAAGAGAGCGGAACGAGACGAAGGAGGGTGAAAGAGACCGAAACGAGACGAAGGCGGGTGAAAGAGATCGAAACGAGATGAAGGAGGGTAAAAGAGAACGAAACGAGATGAAGGAGTGTCAAAGAGAGCGAAACGAGATGAAGGAGGGTGAAAGAGAGCGAAACGAGATGAAGGAGAGTGAAAGAGAGCGAATAGAGACAAAGGAGGGTGAAAGAGGGCGAAACGAGACGAAGGCGGGTGGAACAGAGCAAAACAAGACGAAGGAGGGTGAAAGAGAGCGAAACGAGACGAAGGAGGGTGAAAGAGAGCAAAACGAGACGAAGTAGTGTGAAACAGAGCGAAACGAGACGAAGGAGGATGAAAGAGAGCGAAACGAGATGAAGGAGGGTGAAAGAGAGTGAAAAGAGACAAAGGAGGGTGGAAGAGGGCGAAACGAGACGAAGGCGGGTGGAACAGAGCGAAACAAGACGAAGGAGGGTGAAAGAGAGCGAAACGAGACGATGGAGGGTGAAATAGAGCAAAACGAGACGAAGGAGGGTGAAAGAGAGCGAAACGAGACGAAGGAGGGTGAAAGGGAGCGAAACGAGATGAAGGAGGATGAAAGAGAGTGAAAAGAGACAAAGGAGGGTGAAAGAGGGCGAAACGAGACGAAGGTGGGTGGAACAGAGCGAAGCAAGACGAAGGAGGGTGAAAGAGAGCGAAACGAGAAGAAGGAGGGTGAAAGAGAGCGAAACGAGACGAAGGAGGGTGAAAGAGAGTGAAAAGAGACAAAGGAGGGTGAAAGAGGGCGAAACGAGACGAAGGCGGGTGGAACAGAGCGAAACAAGACGAAGGAGGGTGAAAGAGAGCGAAACGAGACGAAGGAGGGTGAAAGAGAGCGAAACGAGAAGAAGGAGGGTGAAAGAGAGCGAAACGGGACGAGGGAGGGTGAAAGAGAGCGAAACGAGATGAAGGAGGGTGAAAGAGAGCGAAACGAGACGAGGGAGGGTGAAAGAGAGCGAAACGAGATGAAGGAGGGTGAAAGAGAGCGTAACGAGACGGAGAAAGTGAAAGAGAGCGGAATGAGACGCAGGAGGGTGAAAGAGACCGAAACGAGACGAAGACGTGTGAAAGAGAGTGAAACAAGATGAAGGAGGGTGAAAGAGAGTGAAACGAGAAGAAGGAGGGTGAAAGAGAGTGAAACGAGACGAAGAAGGGTGAAAGAGAGCGAAACGAGATGAAGGAGTGTCAAAGAGTGCGAAACGAGACGAAGGAGGGTGAAAGAGAGCGAAACGAGACGAAGGAGGGTGAAAGAGAGCAAAACGAGACGAAGGAGTGAGAAACAGAGCGAAACGAGACAAAGGAGGATGAAAGAGAGCTAAACGAGACGAAGGAGGGTGAAAGAGAGCGAAACGAGACGAACGAGGGTGAAAGAGAGCGAAACGAGACGAAGGAGGGGAAAGAGAGCGAACCGAGACGAAGGAGGGTGAAAGAGAGCGAAACGAGATGAAGAAAGTGAAAGTGAGCGAAACGAGACGAAGGAGGGTGAAAGAGAGCGAAAGGAGACGAAGGAGGGTGAAAGAGAGCGAAACGAGACGAGAGAGGGTGAAAGAGAGCGAAACGAGATGAAGGAGGGTGAAAGAGAGTGAAAAGAGACAAAGGAGGGTGAAAGAGGGCAAAACGAGACGAAGGCGGGTGGAACAGAGCGAAACAAGACGAAGGAGGGTGAAAGAGAGCGAAACGAGACGAAGGAGTGTGAAAGAGAGCGAAACGAGAAGAAGGAGTGTCAAAGAGAGCGAAACGAGACGAAGGATGGTGAAAGAGAGCGAAACGAGACGAAGGAGGGTGAAAGAGAGCGAAAGGAGTCGAAGGAGGGTGAAAGAGAGCGGAACGAGACGAAGGAGGATGAAAGAGACAGAAACGAGGCGAAGGAGGGTGAAAGTGAGCGAAACGAGATGAAGGTGGGTGAAAGAGATCGAAACAAGACAAAGGAGGGTGAAAGAGACCGAAACGAGACGAAGGAGGGTGAAAGAGAGTGAAAAGAGACGAAGGAGGGTGAAAGAGAGCGAAACGAGACGAAGGAGGGTGAAAGAGAGCAAAACGAGACGAAGGAGAGTGAAACAGAGCGAAACGAGACTAAAGAGGATGAAAGAGAGCGAAACGAGATGAAGGAGGGTGAAAGAGAGTGAAAAGAGACAAAGGAGGGTGAAAGAGGGCGAAACGAGACGAAGGCGAGTGGAACAGAGCGAAACAAGACGAAGCAGGGTGAAAGAGAGCGAAACGAGACGAAGGAGGGTGAAAGAGAGCAAAACGAGACGAAGGAGTGTGAAACAGAGTGAAACGAGACAAAGGAGGATGAAAGAGAGCTAAACGAGACGAAGGAGGGTGAAAGAGAGCGAAACCAGAAGAAGGAGGGTGAAAGAGAGCGAAACGAGACGAAGGAGGGTGAAAGAGAGCGAAACAAGATGAAGGAGGGTCAAAGAGAGCGAAACGAGACGAAGGAGGGTGAAAGTGAGCGAAGCGAGACGAAGGAGGGTGAAAGAGAGCGAAACGAGACGAACGAGGGTGAAAGAGAGCAAAACGAGACGAAGGAGGGGAAAGAGAGCGAACCGAGACGAAGGAGGGTGAAAGAGAGCGAAACGAGACGAAGAAAGTGAAAGTGAGCGAAACGAGACGAAGGAGGGTGAAAGAGAGCGAAAGGAGACGAAGGAGGGTGAAAGAGAGCGAAACGAGACGAAGGAGGGTGAAAGAGAGCGAAAGGAGTCGAAGGAGAGTGAAAGAGAGCGGAACGAGACGAAGGAGGGTGAAAGAGACCGAAACGAGACGAAGGCGGGTGAAAGAGATCGAAACGAGATGAAGGAGGGTAAAAGAGAACGAAACGAGATGAAGGAGTGTCAAAGAGAGCGAAACGAGATGAAGGAGGGTGAAAGAGAGCGAAACGAGATGAAGGAGAGTGAAAGAGAGCGAATAGAGACAAAGGAGGGTGAAAGAGGGCGAAACGAGACGAAGGCGGGTGGAACAGAGCAAAACAAGACGAAGGAGGGTGAAAGAGAGCGAAACGAGACGAAGGAGGGTGAAAGAGAGCAAAACGAGACGAAGTAGTGTGAAACAGAGCGAAACGAGACGAAGGAGGATGAAAGAGAGCGAAACGAGATGAAGGAGGGTGAAAGAGAGTGAAAAGAGACAAAGGAGGGTGGAAGAGGGCGAAACGAGACGAAGGCGGGTGGAACAGAGCGAAACAAGACGAAGGAGGGTGAAAGAGAGCGAAACGAGACGAAGGAGGGTGAAAGAGAGCAAAACGAGACGAAGGTGTGTGAAAGAGAGCGGAACGAGACGATGGAGGGTGAAATAGAGCAAAACGAGAGGAAGGAGGGTGAAAGAGAGCGAAACGAGACGAAGGAGGGTGAAAGGGAGCGAAACGAGATGAAGGAGAATGAAAGAGAGTGAAAAGAGACAAAGGAGGGTGAAAGAGGGCGAAACGAGACGAAGGTGGGTGGAACAGAGCGAAGCAAGACGAAGGAGGGTGAAAGAGAGCGAAACGAGAAGAAGGAGGGTGAAAGAGAGCGAAACGAGACGAAGGAGGGTGAAAGAGAGTGAAAAGAGACAAAGGAGGGTGAAAGAGGGCGAAACGAGACGAAGGCGGGTGGAACAGAGCGAAACAAGACGAAGGAGGGTGAAAGAGAGCGAAACGAGACGAAGGAGGGTGAAAGAGAGCGAAACGAGAAGAAGGAGGGTGAAAGAGAGCGAAACGGGACGAGGGAGGGTGAAAGAGAGCGAAACGAGATGAAGGAGGGTGAAAGAGAGTGAAAAGAGACAAAGGAGGGTGAAAGAGGGCGAAACGAGACGAAGGTGGGTGGAACAGAGCGAAGCAAGACGAAGGAGGGTGAAAGAGAGCGAAACGAGAAGAAGGAGGGTGAAAGAGAGCGAAACGAGACGAAGGAGGGTGAAAGAGAGTGAAAAGAGACAAAGGAGGGTGAAAGAGGGCGAAACGAGACGAAGGCGGGTGGAACAGAGCGAAACAAGACGAAGGAGGGTGAAAGAGAGCGAAACGAGACGAAGGAGGGTGAAAGAGAGCGAAACGAGAAGAAGGAGGGTGAAAGAGAGCGAAACGGGACGAGGGAGGGTGAAAGAGAGCGAAACGAGATGAAGGAGGGTGAAAGAGAGCGAAACGAGACGAGGGAGGGTGAAAGAGAGCGAAACGAGATGAAGGAGGGTGAAAGAGAGCGTAACGAGACGGAGAAAGTGAAAGAGAGCGGAATGAGACGCAGGAGGGTGAAAGAGACCGAAACGAGACGAAGACGTGTGAAAGAGAGTGAAACAAGATGAAGGAGGGTGAAAGAGAGTGAAACGAGAAGAAGGAGGGTGAAAGAGAGTGAAACGAGACGAAGAAGGGTGAAAGAGAGCGAAACGAGATGAAGGAGTGTCAAAGAGTGCGAAACGAGACGAAGGAGGGTGAAAGAGAGCGAAACGAGACGAAGGAGGGTGAAAGAGAGCAAAACGAGACGAAGGAGTGAGAAACAGAGCGAAACGAGACAAAGGAGGATGAAAGAGAGCTAAACGAGACGAAGGAGGGTGAAAGAGAGCGAAACGAGACGAACGAGGGTGAAAGAGAGCGAAACGAGACGAAGGAGGGGAAAGAGAGCGAACCGAGACGAAGGAGGGTGAAAGAGAGCGAAACGAGATGAAGAAAGTGAAAGTGAGCGAAACGAGACGAAGGAGGGTGAAAGAGAGCGAAAGGAGACGAAGGAGGGTGAAAGAGAGCGAAACGAGACGAGAGAGGGTGAAAGAGAGCGAAACGAGATGAAGGAGGGTGAAAGAGAGTGAAAAGAGACAAAGGAGGGTGAAAGAGGGCAAAACGAGACGAAGGCGGGTGGAACAGAGCGAAACAAGACGAAGGAGGGTGAAAGAGAGCGAAACGAGACGAAGGAGTGTGAAAGAGAGCGAAACGAGAAGAAGGAGTGTCAAAGAGAGCGAAACGAGACGAAGGATGGTGAAAGAGAGCGAAACGAGACGAAGGAGGGTGAAAGAGAGCGAAAGGAGTCGAAGGAGGGTGAAAGAGAGCGGAACGAGACGAAGGAGGATGAAAGAGACAGAAACGAGGCGAAGGAGGGTGAAAGTGAGCGAAACGAGATGAAGGTGGGTGAAAGAGATCGAAACAAGACAAAGGAGGGTGAAAGAGACCGAAACGAGACGAAGGAGGGTGAAAGAGAGTGAAAAGAGACGAAGGAGGGTGAAAGAGAGCGAAACGAGACGAAGGAGGGTGAAAGAGAGCAAAACGAGACGAAGGAGAGTGAAACAGAGCGAAACGAGACTAAAGAGGATGAAAGAGAGCGAAACGAGATGAAGGAGGGTGAAAGAGAGTGAAAAGAGACAAAGGAGGGTGAAAGAGGGCGAAACGAGACGAAGGCGAGTGGAACAGAGCGAAACAAGACGAAGCAGGGTGAAAGAGAGCGAAACGAGACGAAGGAGGGTGAAAGAGAGCAAAACGAGACGAAGGAGTGTGAAACAGAGTGAAACGAGACAAAGGAGGATGAAAGAGAGCTAAACGAGACGAAGGAGGGTGAAAGAGAGCGAAACCAGAAGAAGGAGGGTGAAAGAGAGCGAAACGAGACGAAGGAGGGTGAAAGAGAGCGAAACAAGATGAAGGAGGGTCAAAGAGAGCGAAACGAGACGAAGGAGGGTGAAAGTGAGCGAAGAGAGACGAAGGAGGGTGAAAGAGAGCGAAACGAGACGAACGAGGGTGAAAGAGAGCAAAACGAGACGAAGGAGGGGAAAGAGAGCGAACCGAGACGAAGGAGGGTGAAAGAGAGCGAAACGAGACGAAGAAAGTGAAAGTGAGCGAAACGAGACGAAGGAGGGTGAAAGAGAGCGAAAGGAGACGAAGGAGGGTGAAAGAGAGCGAAACGAGACGAAGGAGGGTGAAAGAGAGCGAAAGGAGTCGAAGGAGAGTGAAAGAGAGCGGAACGAGACGAAGGAGGGTGAAAGAGACCGAAACGAGACGAAGGCGGGTGGAACAGAGCGAAACAAGACGAAGGAGGGTGAAAGAGAGCGAAACGAGACGAAGGAGGGTGAAAGAGAGCAAAACGAGACGAAGTAGTGTGAAACAGAGCGAAACGAGACGAAGGAGGATGAAAGAGAGCGAAACGAGATGAAGGAGGGTGAAAGAGAGTGAAAAGAGACAAAGGAGGGTGAAAGAGAGCAAAACGAGACGAAGGTGTGTGAAAGAGAGCGGAACGAGACGATGGAGGGTGAAATAGAGCAAAACGAGAGGAAGGAGGGTGAAAGAGAGCGAAACGAGACGAAGGAGGGTGAAAGGGAGCGAAACGAGATGAAGGAGAATGAAAGAGAGTGAAAAGAGACAAAGGAGGGTGAAAGAGGGCGAAACGAGACGAAGGTGGGTGGAACAGAGCGAAGCAAGACGAAGGAGGGTGAAAGAGAGCGAAACGAGAAGAAGGAGGGTGAAAGAGAGCGAAACGAGACGAAGGAGGGTGAAAGAGAGTGAAAAGAGACAAAGGAGGGTGAAAGAGGGCGAAACGAGACGAAGGCGGGTGGAACAGAGCGAAACAAGACGAAGGAGGGTGAAAGAGAGCGAAACGAGACGAAGGAGGGTGAAAGAGAGCGAAACGAGAAGAAGGAGGGTGAAAGAGAGCGAAACGGGACGAGGGAGGGTGAAAGAGAGCGAAACGAGATGAAGGAGGGTGAAAGAGAGCGAAACGAGACGAGGGAGGGTGAAAGAGAGCGAAACGAGATGAAGGAGGGTGAAAGAGAGCGTAACGAGACGGAGAAAGTGAAAGAGAGCGGAATGAGACGCAGGAGGGTGAAAGAGACCGAAACGAGACGAAGACGTGTGAAAGAGAGTGAAACAAGATGAAGGAGGGTGAAAGAGAGTGAAACGAGAAGAAGGAGGGTGAAAGAGAGTGAAACGAGACGAAGAAGGGTGAAAGAGAGCGAAACGAGATGAAGGAGTGTCAAAGAGAGCGAAACGAGACGAAGGAGGGTGAAAGAGAGCGAAACGAGACGAAGGAGGGTGAAAGAGAGCAAAACGAGACGAAGGAGTGAGAAACAGAGCGAAACGAGACAAAGGAGGATGAAAGAGAGCTAAACGAGACGAAGGAGGGTGAAAGAGAGCGAAACGAGACGAACGAGGGTGAAAGAGAGCGAAACGAGACGAAGGAGGGGAAAGAGAGCGAACCGAGACGAAGGAGGGTGAAAGAGAGCGAAACGAGATGAAGAAAGTGAAAGTGAGCGAAACGAGACGAAGGAGGGTGAAAGAGAGCGAAAGGAGACGAAGGAGGGTGAAAGAGAGCGAAACGAGACGAAGGAGGGTGAAAGAGAGCGAAAGGAGTCGAAGGAGGGAGAAAGAGAGCGGAACGAGACGAAGGAGGGTGAAAGAGACCGAAACGAGACGAAGGCGGGTGGAAGAGATCGAAACGAGATGAAGGAGGGTAAAAGAGAGCGAAACGAGATGAAGGAGTGTCAAAGAGAGCGAAACGAGATGAAGGAGGGTGAAAGAGAGCGAAACGAGATGAAGGAGAGTGAAAGAGAGCGAATAGAGACAAAGGAGGGTGAAAGAGGGCGAAACGAGACGAAGGCGGGTGGAACAGAGCGAAACAAGACGAAGGAGGGTGAAAGAGAGCGAAACGAGACGAAGGAGGGTGAAAGAGAGCAAAACGAGACGAAGTAATGTGAAACAGAGCGAAACGAGACGAAGGAGGATGAAAGAGAGCGAAACGAGATGAAGGAGGGTGAAAGAGAGTGAAAAGAGACAAAGGAGGGTGAAAGAGGGCGAAACGAGACGAAGGCGGGTGGAACAGAGCGAAACAAGACGAAGGAGGGTGAAAGAGAGCGAAACGAGACGAAGGAGTGTGAAAGAGAGCGAAACGAGAAGAAGGAGTGTCAAAGAGAGCGAAACGAGACGAAGGATGGTGAAAGAGAGCGAAACGAGACGAAGGAGGGTGAAAGAGAGCGAAAGGAGTCGAAGGAGGGTGAAAGAGAGCGGAACGAGGCGAAGGAGGATGAAAGAGACAGAAACGAGGCGAAGGAGGGTGAAAGTGAGCGAAACGAGATGAAGGTGGGTGAAAGAGATCGAAACAAGACAAAGGAGGGTGAAAGAGACCGAAACGAGACGAAGGAGGGTGAAAGAGAGTGAAAAGAGACGAAGGAGGGTGAAAGAGAGCGAAACGAGACGAAGGAGGGTGAAAGAGACCAAAACGAGACGAAGGAGAGTGAAACAGAGCGAAACAAGACTAAAGAGGATGAAAGAGAGCGAAACGAGATGAAGGAGGGTGAAAGAGAGTGAAAAGAGACAAAGGAGGGTGAAAGAGGGCGAAATGAGACGAAGGCGAGTGGAACAGAGCGAAACAAGACGAAGCAGGGTGAAAGAGAGCGAAACGAGACGAAGGAGGGTGAAAGAGAGCAAAACGAGACGAAGGAGTGTGAAACAGAGCGAAACGAGACAAAGGAGGATGAAAGAGAGCTAAACGAGACGAAGGAGGGTGAAAGAGAGCGAAACCAGAAGAAGGAGGGTGAAAGAGAGCGAAACGAGACGAAGGAGGGTGAAAGAGAGCGAAACAAGATGAAGGAGGGTCAAAGAGAGCGAAACGAGACGAAGGAGGGTGAAAGAGAGCGAAGCGAGACGAAGGAGGGTGAAAGAGAGCGAAACGAGACGAACGAGGGTGAAAGAGAGCAAAACGAGACGAAGGAGGGGAAAGAGAGCGAACCGAGACGAAGGAGGGTGAAAGAGAGCGAAACGAGACGAAGAAAGTGAAAGTGAGCGAAACGAGACGAAGGAGGGTGAAAGAGAGCGAAAGGAGACGAAGGAGGGTGAAAGAGAGCGAAACGAGACGAAGGAGGGTGAAAGAGAGCGAAAGGAGTCGAAGGAGGGTGAAAGAGAGCGGAACGAGACGAAGGAGGGTGAAAGAGACCGAAACGAGACGAAGGCGGGTGAAAGAGATCGAAACGAGATGAAGGAGGGTAAAAGAGAACGAAACGAGATGAAGGAGTGTCAAAGAGAGCGAAACGAGATGAAGGAGGGTGAAAGAGAGCGAAACGAGATGAAGGAGAGTGAAAGAGAGCGAATAGAGACAAAGGAGGGTGAAAGAGGGCGAAACGAGACGAAGGCGGGTGGAACAGAGCAAAACAAGACGAAGGAGGGTGAAAGAGAGCGAAACGAGACGAAGGAGGGTGAAAGAGAGCAAAACGAGACGAAGTAGTGTGAAACAGAGCGAAACGAGACGAAGGAGGATGAAAGAGAGCGAAACGAGATGAAGGAGGGTGAAAGAGAGTGAAAAGAGACAAAGGAGGGTGGAAGAGGGCGAAACGAGACGAAGGCGGGTGGAACAGAGCGAAACAAGACGAAGGAGGGTGAAAGAGAGCGAAACGAGACGAAGGAGGGTGAAAGAGAGCAAAACGAGACGAAGGTGTGTGAAAGAGAGCGGAACGAGACGATGGAGGGTGAAATAGAGCAAAACGAGAGGAAGGAGGGTGAAAGAGAGCAAAACGAGACGAAGGAGGGTGAAAGGGAGCGAAACGAGATGAAGGAGGATGAAAGAGAGTGAAAAGAGACAAAGGAGGGTGAAAGAGGGCGAAACGAGACGAAGGTGGGTGGAACAGAGCGAAGCAAGACGAAGGAGGGTGAAATAGAGCGAAACGAGAAGAAGGAGGGTGAAAGAGAGCGAAACGAGACGAAGGAGGGTGAAAGAGAGTGAAAAGAGACAAAGGAGGGTGAAAGAGGGCGAAACGAGACGAAGGCGGGTGGAACAGAGCGAAACAAGACGAAGGAGGGTGAAAGAGAGCGAAACGAGACGAAGAAAGTGAAAGTGAGCGAAACGAGACGAAGGAGGGTGAAAGAGAGCGAAAGGAGACGAAGGAGGGTGAAAGAGAGCGAAACGAGACGAAGGAGGGTGAAAGAGAGCGAAAGGAGTCGAAGGAGGGAGAAAGAGAGCGGAACGAGACGAAGGAGGGTGAAAGAGACCGAAACGAGATGAAGGCGGGTGGAAGAGATCGAAACGAGATGAAGGAGGGTAAAAGAGAGCGAAACGAGATGAAGGAGTGTCAAAGAGAGCGAAACGAGATGAAGGAGGGTGAAAGAGAGCGAAACGAGATGAAGGAGAGTGAAAGAGAGCGAATAGAGACAAAGGAGGGTGAAAGAGGGCGAAACGAGACGAAGGCGGGTGGAACAGAGCGAAACAAGACGAAGGAGGGTGAAAGAGAGCGAAACGAGACGAAGGAGGGTGAAAGAGAGCAAAACGAGACGAAGTAGTGTGAAACAGAGCGAAACGAGACGAAGGAGGATGAAAGAGAGCGAAACGAGATGAAGGAGGGTGAAAGAGAGTGAAAAGAGACAAAGGAGGGTGAAAGAGGGCGAAACGAGACGAAGGCGGGTGGAACAGAGCGAAACAAGACGAAGGAGGGTGAAAGAGAGCGAAACGAGACGAAGGAGTGTGAAAGAGAGCGAAACGAGAAGAAGGAGTGTCAAAGAGAGCGAAACGAGACGAAGGATGGTGAAAGAGAGCGAAACGAGACGAAGGAGGGTGAAAGAGAGCGAAAGGAGTCGAAGGAGGGTGAAAGAGAGCGGAACGAGACGAAGGAGGATGAAAGAGACAGAAACGAGGCGAAGGAGGGTGAAAGTGAGCGAAACGAGATGAAGGTGGGTGAAAGAGATCGAAACAAGACAAAGGAGGGTGAAAGAGACCGAAACGAGACGAAGGAGGGTGAAAGAGAGTGAAAAGAGACGAAGGAGGGTGAAAGAGAGCGAAACGAGACGAAGGAGGGTGAAAGAGAGCAAAACGAGACGAAGGAGAGTGAAACAGAGCGAAACGAGACTAAAGAGGATGAAAGAGAGCGAAACGAGATGAAGGAGGGTGAAAGAGAGTGAAAAGAGACAAAGGAGGGTGAAAGAGGGCGAAACGAGACGAAGGCGAGTGGAACAGAGCGAAACAAGACGAAGCAGGGTGAAAGAGAGCGAAACGAGACGAAGGAGGGTGAAAGAGAGCAAAACGAGACGAAGGAGTGTGAAACAGAGCGAAACGAGACAAAGGAGGATGAAAGAGAGCTAAACGAGACGAAGGAGGGTGAAAGAGAGCGAAACCAGAAGAAGGAGGGTGAAAGAGAGCGAAACGAGACGAAGGAGGGTGAAAGAGAGCGAAACAAGATGAAGGAGGGTCAAAGAGAGCGAAACGAGACGAAGGAGGGTGAAAGAGAGCGAAGCGAGACGAAGGAGGGTGAAAGAGAGCGAAACGAGACGAACGAGGGTGAAAGAGAGCAAAACGAGACGAAGGAGGGGAAAGAGAGCGAACCGAGACGAAGGAGGGTGAAAGAGAGCGAAACGAGACGAAGAAAGTGAAAGTGAGCGAAACGAGACGAAGGAGGGTGAAAGAGAGCGAAAGGAGACGAAGGAGGGTGAAAGAGAGCGAAACGAGACGAAGGAGGGTGAAAGAGAGCGAAAGGAGTCGAAGGAGGGTGAAAGAGAGCGGAACGAGACGAAGGAGGGTGAAAGAGACCGAAACGAGACGAAGGCGGGTGAAAGAGATCGAAACGAGATGAAGGAGGGTAAAAGAGAACGAAACGAGATGAAGGAGTGTCAAAGAGAGCGAAACGAGATGAAGGAGGGTGAAAGAGAGCGAAACGAGATGAAGGAGAGTGAAAGAGAGCGAATAGAGACAAAGGAGGGTGAAAGAGGGCGAAACGAGACGAAGGCGGGTGGAACAGAGCAAAACAAGACGAAGGAGGGTGAAAGAGAGCGAAACGAGACGAAGGAGGGTGAAAGAGAGCAAAACGAGACGAAGTAGTGTGAAACAGAGCGAAACGAGACGAACGAGGATGAAAGAGAGCGAAACGAGATGAAGGAGGGTGAAAGAGAGTGAAAAGAGACAAAGGAGGGTGGAAGAGGGCGAAACGAGACGAAGGCGGGTGGAACAGAGCGAAACAAGACGAAGGAGGGTGAAAGAGAGCGAAACGAGACGAAGGAGGGTGAAAGAGAGCAAAACGAGACGAAGGTGTGTGAAAGAGAGCGGAACGAGACGATGGAGGGTGAAATAGAGCAAAACGAGAGGAAGGAGGGTGAAAGAGAGCGAAACGAGACGAAGGAGGGTGAAAGGGAGCGAAACGAGATGAAGGAGGATGAAAGAGACAGAAACGAGGCGAAGGAGGGTGAAAGTGAGCGAAACGAGATGAAGGTGGGTGAAAGAGATCGAAACAAGACAAAGGAGGGTGAAAGAGACCGAAACGAGACGAAGGAGGGTGAAAGAGAGTGAAAAGAGACGAAGGAGGGTGAAAGAGAGCGAAACGAGACGAAGGAGGGTGAAAGAGAGCAAAACGAGACGAAGGAGAGTGAAACAGAGCGAAACGAGACTAAAGAGGATGAAAGAGAGCGAAACGAGATGAAGGAGGGTGAAAGAGAGTGAAAAGAGACAAAGGAGGGTGAAAGAGGGCGAAACGAGACGAAGGCGAGTGGAACAGAGCGAAACAAGACGAAGCAGGGTGAAAGAGAGCGAAACGAGACGAAGGAGGGTGAAAGAGAGCAAAACGAGACGAAGGAGTGTGAAACAGAGCGAAACGAGACAAAGGAGGATGAAAGAGAGCTAAACGAGACGAAGGAGGGTGAAAGAGAGCGAAACCAGAAGAAGGAGGGTGAAAGAGAGCGAAACGAGACGAAGGAGGGTGAAAGAGAGCGAAACAAGATGAAGGAGGGTCAAAGAGAGCGAAACGAGACGAAGGAGGGTGAAAGAGAGCGAAGCGAGACGAAGGAGGGTGAAAGAGAGCGAAACGAGACGAACGAGGGTGAAAGAGAGCAAAACGAGACGAAGGAGGGGAAAGAGAGCGAACCGAGACGAAGGAGGGTGAAAGAGAGCGAAACGAGACGAAGAAAGTGAAAGTGAGCGAAACGAGACGAAGGAGGGTGAAAGAGAGCGAAAGGAGACGAAGGAGGGTGAAAGAGAGCGAAACGAGACGAAGGAGGGTGAAAGAGAGCGAAAGGAGTCGAAGGAGGGTGAAAGAGAGCGGAACGAGACGAAGGAGGGTGAAAGAGACCGAAACGAGACGAAGGCGGGTGAAAGAGATCGAAACGAGATGAAGGAGGGTAAAAGAGAACGAAACGAGATGAAGGAGTGTCAAAGAGAGCGAAACGAGATGAAGGAGGGTGAAAGAGAGCGAAACGAGATGAAGGAGAGTGAAAGAGAGCGAATAGAGACAAAGGAGGGTGAAAGAGGGCGAAACGAGACGAAGGCGGGTGGAACAGAGCAAAACAAGACGAAGGAGGGTGAAAGAGAGCGAAACGAGACGAAGGAGGGTGAAAGAGAGCAAAACGAGACGAAGTAGTGTGAAACAGAGCGAAACGAGACGAAGGAGGATGAAAGAGAGCGAAACGAGATGAAGGAGGGTGAAAGAGAGTGAAAAGAGACAAAGGAGGGTGGAAGAGGGCGAAACGAGACGAAGGCGGGTGGAACAGAGCGAAACAAGACGAAGGAGGGTGAAAGAGAGCGAAACGAGACGAAGGAGGGTGAAAGAGAGCAAAACGAGACGAAGGTGTGTGAAAGAGAGCGGAACGAGACGATGGAGGGTGAAATAGAGCAAAACGAGAGGAAGGAGGGTGAAAGAGAGCGAAACGAGACGAAGGAGGGTGAAAGGGAGCGAAACGAGATGAAGGAGGATGAAAGAGAGTGAAAAGAGACAAAGGAGGGTGAAAGAGGGCGAAACGAGACGAAGGTGGGTGGAACAGAGCGAAGCAAGACGAAGGAGGGTGAAAGAGAGCGAAACGAGAAGAAGGAGGGTGAAAGAGAGCGAAACGAGACGAAGGAGGGTGAAAGAGAGTGAAAAGAGACAAAGGAGGGTGAAAGAGGGCGAAACGAGACGAAGGCGGGTGGAACAGAGCGAAACAAGACGAAGGAGGGTGAAAGAGAGCGAAACGAGACGAAGGAGGGTGAAAGAGAGCGAAACGAGAAGAAGACGTGTGAAAGAGAGTGAAACAAGATGAAGGAGGGTGAAAGAGAGTGAAACGAGATGAAGGAGGGTGAAAGAGAGCGTAACGAGACGGAGAAAGTGAAAGAGAGCGGAATGAGACGAAGGAGGGTGAAAGAGACCGAAACGAGACGAAGACGTGTGAAAGAGAGTGAAACAAGATGAAGGAGGGTGAAAGAGAGTGAAACGAGAAGAAGGAGGGTGAAAGAGAGTGAAACGAGACGAAGGAGGGTGAAAGAGAGCGAAACGAGATGAAGGAGTGTCAAAGAGAGCGAAACGAGACGAAGGAGGGTGAAAGAGAGCGAAACGAGATGAAGGAGGGTGAAAGAGAGCGAAACGAGACAAAGAAAGTGAAAGAGAGCGGAACGAGACGAAGGAGGGTGAAAGAGACCGAAACAAGACGAAGACGTGTGAAAGAGAGCGAAACGAGATGAAGGAGGGTGAAAGAGAGCGAAACGAGAAGAAGGAGGGTGAAAGAGAGTGAAACGAGACGAAGGAGGGTGAAAGAGAGCGAAACGAGATGAAGGAGTGTCAAATAGAGCGAAACGAGACGAAGGAGGGTGAAAGAGAGCGAAACAAGACGAAGGAGGGTGAAAGAGAGCGAAAGGAGTCGAAGGAGGGTGAAAGAGAGCGGAACGAGACGAAGGAGGATGAAAGATACCGAAACGAGGCGAAGGAGGGTGAAAGAGAGCGAAACGAGATGAAGGTGGGTGAAAGAGATCGAAACAAGACAAAGGAGGGTGAAAGAGACCGAAACGAGACGAAGGAGGGTGAAAGAGAGTGAAAAGAGACGAAGGAGGGTGAAAGAGAGCGAAACGAGAAGAAGAAGGGTGAAAGAGAGCGAAACGAGATGAAGGAGGGTGAAAGAGTGCGAAAAGAGACAAAGGAAGGTGAAAGAGGGCGAAACGAGACGAAGGCAGGTGGAACAGAGTGAAACAAGACGAAGAAGGGTGAAAGAGAGCGAAACGAGACGAAGGAGGGTGAAAGAGAGCAAAACGAGACGAAGGAGAGTGAAACAGAGCGAAACGAGACTAAAGAGGATGAAAGAGAGCGAAACGAGATGAAGGAGGGTGAAAGAGAGTGAAAAGAGACAAAGGAGGGTGAAAGAGGGCGAAACGAGACGAAGGCGAGTGGAACAGAGCGAAACAAGACGAAGCAGGGTGAAAGAGAGCAAAACGAGACGAAGAAGGGTGAAAGAGAGCAAAACGAGACGAAGGAGTGTGAAACAGAGCGAAACGAGACAAAGGAGGATGAAAGAGAGCTAAACGAGACGAAGGAGGGTGAAAGAGAGCGAAACGAGAAGAAGGAGAGTGAAAGAGAGCGAAACGAGACGAAGGAGGGTGAAAGAGAGCGAAACGAGATGAAGGAGGGTCAAAGAGAGCGAAACGAGACGAAGGAGGGTGAAAGAGAGCGAAGCGAGACGAAGGAGGGTGAAAGAGAGTGAAAAGAGACAAAGGAGGGTGAAAGAGGGCGAAACGAGATGAAGGTGGGTGAAAGAGAGCGTAACGAGACGGAGAAAGTGAAAGAGAGCGGAATGAGACGAAGGAGGGTGAAAGAGAGCGAAACAAGACGAAGGAGGGTGAAAGAGAGCGAAACGAGACGAAGGACGGTGAAAGAGAGCGAAACGAGATGAAGGAGGGTGAAAGAGAGCGAAACGAGACGAAGGAGGGTGAAAGAGAGCGAAACGAGATGAAGGAGGGTGAAAGAGAGCGTAACGAGACGGAGAAAGTGAAAGAGAGCGGAATGAGACGAAGGGGGGTGAAAGAGACCGAAACGAGACGAAGACGTGTGAAAGAGAGTGAAACAAGATGAAGGAGGGTGAAAGAGAGTGAAACGAGAAGAAGGAGGGTGAAAGAGAGTGAAACGAGACGAAGGAGGGTGAAAGAGAGCGAAACGAGATGAAGGAGTGTCAAAGAGAGCGAAACGAGACGAAGGAGGGTGAAAGAGAGCGAAACGAGATGAAGGAGGGTGAAAGAGAGCGAAACGAGACGAAGAAAGTGAAAGAGAGCGGAACGAGACGAAGGAGGGTGAAAGAGACTGAAACGAGACGAAGACGTGTGAAAGAGAGCGAAACGAGATGAAGGAGGGTGAAAGAGACCGAAACGAGTAGAAGGAGGGTGAAAGAGAGTGAAACGAGATGAAGGAGGGTGAAAGAGAGCGAAACGAGATGAAGGAGTGTCAAAGAGAGCGAAACGAGACGAAGGAGGGTGAAAGAGAGCGAAACGAGACGAAGGAGGGTGAAAGAGAGCGAAAGGAGTCGAAGGAGGGTAAAAGAGAGCGGAACGAGACGAAGGAGGATGAAAGAGACCGAAACGAGGCGAAGGAGGGTGAAAGAGAGCGAAACGAGATGAAGGTGGGTGAAAGAGATCGAAACAAGACAAAGGAGGGTGAAAGAGACCGAAACGAGACGAAGGAGGGTGAAAGAGAGTGAAAAGAGACGAAGGAGGGTGAAATGGAGCGAAACGAGAAGAAGAAGGGTGAAGAGAGCGAAACGAGATGAAGGAGGGTGAAAGAGAGCGAAAAGAGACAAAAGAAGGTGAAAGAGGGCGAAACGAGACGAAGGCAGGTGGAACAGAGTGAAACAAGACGAAGAAGGGTGAAAGAGAGCGAAACGAGACGAAGGAGGGTGAAAGAGAGCAAAACGAGACGAAGGAGAGTGAAACAGAGCGAAACGAGACTAAAGAGGATGAAAGAGAGCGAAACGAGATGAAGGAGGGTGAAAGAGAGTGAAAAGAGACAATGGAGGGTGAAAGAAGGCGAAACGAGACGAAGGCGAGTGGAACAGAGCGAAACAAGACGAAGCAGGGTGAAAGAGAGCAAAACGAGACGAAGGAGGGTAAAAGAGAGCAAAACGAGACGAAGGAGTGTGAAACAGAGCGAAACGAGACAAAGGAGGATGAAAGAGAGCTAAACGAGAAGAAGGAGGGTGAAAGAGAGCGAAACGAGACAAAGGAGGATGAAAGAGAGCTAAACGAGACGAAGGAGGGTGAAAGAGAGCGAAACGAGAAGAAGGAGGGTGAAAGAGAGCGAAACGAGACGAAGGAGGGTGAAAGAGAGCGAAACGAGATGAAGGAGGGTCAAAGAGAGCGAAACGAGACGAAGGAGGGTGAAAGAGAGCGAAGCGAGACGAAGGAGGGTGAAAGAGAGTGAAAAGAGACAAAGGAGGGTGAAAGAGGGCGAAACGAGATGAAGGTGGGTGAAAGAGAGCGTAACGAGACGGAGAAAGTGAAAGAGAGCGGAATGAGACGAAGGAGGGTGAAAGAGAGCGAAACAAGACGAAGGAGGGTGAAAGAGAGCGAAACGAGATGAAGGAGGGTGAAAGAGAGCGAAACGAGACGAAGGAGGGTGAAAGAGAACGAAACGAGATGAAGGAGGGTGAAAGAGAGCGTAACAAGACGGAGAAAGTGAAAGAGAGCGGAATGAGACGAAGGGGGGTGAAAGAGACCGAAACGAGACGAAGACGTGTGAAAGAGAGTGAAACAAGATGAAGGAGGGTGAAAGAGAGTGAAACGAGAAGAAGGAGGGTGAAAGAGAGTGAAACGAGACGAAGGAGGGTGAAAGAGAGCGAAACGAGATGAAGGAGTGTCAAAGAGAGCGAAACGAGACGAAGGAGGGTGAAAGAGAGCGAAACGAGATGAAGGAGGGTGAAAGAGAGCGAAACGAGACGAAGAAAGTGAAAGAGAGCGGAACGAGACGAAGGAGGGTGAAAGAGACTGAAACGAGACGAAGACGTGTGAAAGAGAGCGAAACAAGATGAAGGAGGGTGAAAGAGACCGAAACGAGTAGAAGGAGGGTGAAAGAGAGTGAAACGAGATGAAGGAGGGTGAAAGAGAGCGAAACGAGATGAAGGAGTGTCAAAGAGAGCGAAACGAGACGAAGGAGGGTGAAAGAGAGCGAAACGAGACGAAGGAGGGTGAAAGAGAGCGAAAGGAGTCGAAGGAGGGTAAAAGAGAGCGGAACGAGACGAAGGAGGATGAAAGAGACCGAAACGAGGCGAAGGAGGGTGAAAGAGAGCGAAACGAGATGAAGGTGGGTGAAAGAGATCGAAACAAGACAAAGGAGGGTGAAAGAGACCGAAACGAGACGAAGGAGGGTGAAAGAGAGTGAAAAGAGACGAAGGAGGGTTAAATGGAGCGAAACGAGAAGAAGAAGGGTGAAGAGAGCGAAACGAGATGAAGGAGGGTGAAAGAGAGCGAAAAGAGACAAAAGAAGGTGAAAGAGGGCGAAACGAGACGAAGGCAGGTGGAACAGAGTGAAACAAGGCGAAGAAGGGTGAAAGAGAGCGAAACGAGACGAAGGAGGGTGAAAGAGAGCAAAACGAGACGAAGGAGAGTGAAACAGAGCGAAACGAGACTAAAGAGGATGAAAGAGAGCGAAACGAGATGAAGGAGGGTGAAAGAGAGTGAAAAGAGACAATGGAGGGTGAAAGAAGGCGAAACGAGACGAAGGCGAGTGGAACAGAGCGAAACAAGACGAAGCAGGGTGAAAGAGAGCAAAACGAGACGAAGGAGGGTAAAAGAGAGCAAAACGAGACGAAGGAGTGTGAAACAGAGCGAAACGAGACAAAGGAGGATGAAAGAGAGCTAAACGAGACGAAGGAGGGTGAAAGAGAGCGAAACGAGACGAACGAGGGTGAAAGAGAGCGAAACGAGACGAAGGAGGGGAAAGAGAGCGAACCGAGATGAAGGAGGGTGAAAGAGAACGAAACGAGACGAAGAAAGTGAAAGTGAGCGAAACGAGACGAAGGAGGGTGAAAGAGAGCGAAAGGAGACGAAGGAAGGTGAAAGAGAGCGAAACGAGACGAAGGAGGGTGAAAGAGAGCGAAAGGAGTCGAAGGAGGGTAAAAGAGAGCGGAACGAGACGAAGGAGGGTGAAAGAGACCGAAACGAGACGAAGGCGGGTGGAAGAGATCGAAACGAGATGAAGGAGGGTAAAAGAGAGCGAAACGAGATGAAGGAGTGTCAAAGAGAGCGAAACGAGATGAAGGAGGGTGAAAGAGAGCGAAACGAGATGAAGGAGAGTGAAAGAGAGCGAATAGAGACAAAGGAGGGTGAAAGAGGGCGAAACGAGACGAAGGCGGGTGGAACAGAGCGAAACAAGACGAAGGAGGGTGAAAGAGAGCGAAACGAGACGAAGGAGGGTGAAAGAGAGCAAAACGAGACGAAGTAGTGTGAAACAGAGCGAAACGAGACGAAGGAGGATGAAAGAGAGCGAAACGAGATGAAGGAGGGTGAAAGAGAGTGAAAAGAGACAAAGGAGGGTGAAAGAGGGCGAAACGAGACGAAGGCGGGTGGAACAGAGCGAAACAAGACGAAGGAGGGTGAAAGAGAGCGAAACGAGATGAAGGAGTGTCAAAGAGAGCGAAACGAGACGAAGGATGGTGAAAGAGAGCGAAACGAGACGAAGGAGGGTGAAAGAGAGCGAAAGGAGTCGAAGGAGGGTGAAAGAGAGCGGAACGAGACGAAGGAGGATGAAAGAGACCGAAACGAGGCGAAGGAGGGTGAAAGAGAGCGAAACGAGATGAAGGTGGGTGAAAGAGATCGAAACAAGACAAAGGAGGGTGAAAGAGACCGAAACGAGACGAAGGAGGGTGAAAGAGAGTGAAAAGAGACGAAGGAGGGTGAAAGAGAGCGAAACGAGAAGAAGAAGGGTGAAAGAGAGCGAAAAGAGACAAAGGAGGGTGAAAGAGGGCGAAACGAGACGAAGGCAGGTGGAACAGAGTGAAACAAGACGAAGGAGGGTGAAAGAGAGCGAAACGAGACGAAGGAGGGTGAAAGAGAGCGAAACGAGACGAAGGAGGGTGAAAGAGAGCGAAACGAGATGAAGGAGGGTGAAAGAGAGCGAAACGAGACGAAGAAAGTGAAAGAGAGCGGAACGAGATGAAGGAGGGTGAAAGAGACCGAAACGAGACGAAGACGTGTGAAAGAGAGCGAAACGAGATGAAGGAGGGTGAAAGAGAGCGAAATGAGAAGAAGGAGGGTGAAAGAGGGCGAAACGAGACGAAGGCAGGTGGAACAGAGTGAAAAAAGACGAAGACGGGTGAAAGAGAGCGAAACGAGACGAAGGAGGGTGAAAGAGGGCGAAACGAGACGAAGGCGAGTGGAACAGAGCGAAACAAGACGAAGGAGGATGAAAGAGAGCTAAACGAGACGAAGGAGGGTGAAAGAGAGCGAAACGAGACGAACGAGGGTGAAAGAGAGCGAAACGAGACGAAGGAGGGGAAAGGGAGCGAATCGAGACGAAGGAGGGTGAAAGACAGCGAAACGAGACGAAGAAAGTGAAAGTGAGCGAACCGAGACGAAGGAGGGTGAAAGAGAGTGAAAAGAGACAAAGGAGGGTGAAAGAGGGCGAAACGAGACGAAGGCGAGTGGAACAGAGCGAAACAAGACGAAGCAGGGTGAAAGAGAGCAAAACGAGACGAAGGAGGGTGAAACAGAGCGAAACGAGACAAAGGAGGATGAAAGAGAGCTAAACGAGACGAAGGAGGGTGAAAGAGAGCGAAACGAGAAGAAGGAGGGTGAAAGAGAGCGAAACGAGATGAAGGAGGGTGAAAGAGAGCGAAACGAGATGAAGGAGGGTCAAAGAGAGCGAAACGAGACGAAGGAGGGTGAAAGAGAGCGAAGCGAGACGAAGGAGGGTGAAAGAGAGTGAAAAGAGACAAAGGAGGGTGAAAGAGGGCGAAACGAGACGAAGGCGGGTGGAACAGAGCGAAACAAGACGAAGGAGGGTGAAAGAGAGCGAAACGAGACGAAGGACGGTGAAAGAGAGCGAAACGAGATGAAGGAGGGTGAAAGAGAGCGAAACGAGACGAAGGAGGGTGAAAGAGAGCGAAACGAGATGAAGGAGGGTGAAAGAGAGCGTAACGAGACGGAGAAAGTGAAAGAGAGCGGAATGAGACGAAGGGGGGTGAAAGAGACCGAAACGAGACGAAGACGTGTGAAAGAGAGTGAAACAAGATGAAGGAGGGTGAAAGAGAGTGAAACGAGAAGAAGGAGGGTGAAAGAGAGTGAAACGAGACGAAGGAGGGTTAAAGAGAGCGAAACGAGATGAAGGAGTGTCAAAGAGAGCGAAACGAGACGAAGGAGGGTGAAAGAGAGCGAAACGAGATGAAGGAGGGTGAAAGAGAGCGAAACGAGACGAAGAAAGTGAAAGAGAGCGGAACGAGACGAAGGAGGGTGAAAGAGAGTGAAACGAGACGAAGACGTGTGAAAGAGAGCGAAACGAGATGAAGGAGGGTGAAAGAGACCGAAACGAGTAGAAGGAGGGTGAAAGAGAGTGAAACGAGATGAAGGAGGGTGAAAGAGAGCGAAACGAGATGAAGGAGTGTCAAAGAGAGCGAAACGAGACGAAGGAGGGTGAAAGAGAGCGAAACGAGACGAAGGAGGGTGAAAGAGAGCGAAATGAGTCGAAGGAGGGTGAAAGAGAGCGGAACGAGACGAAGGAGGATGAAAGAGACCGAAACGAGGCGAAGGAGGGTTAAAGAGAGCGAAACGAGATGAAGGTGGGTGAAAGAGATCGAAACAAGACAAAGGAGGGTGAAAGAGACCGAAACGAGACGAAGGAGGGTGAAAGAGAGTGAAAAGAGACGAAGGAGGGTGAAAGAGAGCGAAACGAGAAGAAGAAGGGTGAAAGAGAGCGAAACGAGATGAAGGAGGGTGAAAGAGAGCGAAAAGAGACAAAGGAAGGTGAAAGAGGGCGAAATGAGACGAAGGCAGGTGGAACAGAGTGAAACAAGACGAAGAAGGGTGAAAGAGAGCGAAACGAGACGAAGGAGGGTGAAAGAGAGCAAAACGAGACGAAGGAGAGTGAAACAGAGCGAAACGAGACTAAAGAGGATGAAAGAGAGCGAAACGAGATGAAGGAGGGTGAAAGAGAGTGAAAAGAGACAATGGAGGGTGAAAGAGGGCGAAACGAGACGAAGGCGAGTGGAACAGAGCGAAACAAGACGAAGCAGGGTGAAAGAGAGCAAAACGAGACGAAGGAGGGTAAAAGAGAGCAAAACGAGACGAAGGAGTGTGGAACAGAGCGAAACGAGACAAAGGAGGATGAAAGAGAGCTAAACGAGACGAAGGAGGGTGAAAGAGAGCGAAACGAGACGAACGAGGGTGAAAGAGAGCGAAACGAGACGAAGGAGGGGAAAGAGAGCGAACCGAGATGAAGGAGGGTGAAAGAGAGCGAAACGAGACGAAGAAAGTGAAAGTGAGCGAAACGAGACGAAGGAGGGTGAAAGAGAGCGAAAGGAGACGAAGGAGGGTGAAAGAGACCGAAACGAGATGAAGGAGGGTGAAAGAGAGCGAAAGGAGTCGAAGGAGGGTAAAAGAGAGCGGAACGAGACGAAGGAGGGTGAAAGAGACCGAAACGAGACGAAGGCGGGTGGAAGAGATCGAAACGAGATGAAGGAGGGTAAAAGAGAGCGAAACGAGATGAAGGAGTGTCAAAGAGAGCGAAACGAGACAAAGGAGGATGAAAGAGAGCTAAACGAGATGAAGGAGAGTGAAAGAGAGCGAATAGAGACAAAGGAGGGTGAAAGAGGGCGAAACGAGACGAAGGCGGGTGGAACAGAGCGAAACAAGACGAAGGAGGGTGAAAGAGAGCGAAACGAGACGAAGGAGGGTGAAAGAGAGCAAACGAGACGAAGTAGTGTGAAACAGAGCGAAACGAGACGAAGGAGGATGAAACAGAGCGAAACGAGATGAAGGAGGGTGAAAGAGAGTGAAAAGAGACAAAGGAGGGTGAAAGAGGGCGAAACGAGACGAAGGCGGGTGGAACAGAGCGAAACAAGACGAAGGAGGGTGAAAGAGAGCGAAACGAGACGAAGGAGGGTGAAAGAGAGCGAAACGAGAAGAAGGAGGGTGAAAGAGAGTGAAACGAGACGAAGGAGGGTGAAAGAGAGCGAAACGAGATGAAGGAGTGTCAAAGAGAGCGAAACGAGACGAAGGATGGTGAAAGAGAGCGAAACGAGACGAAGGAGGGTGAAAGAGAGCGAAAGGAGTCGAAGGAGGGTGAAAGAGAGCGGAACGAGACGAAGGAGGATGAAAGAGACCGAAACGAGGCGAAGGAGGGTGAAAGAGAGCGAAACGAGATGAAGGTGGGTGAAAGAGATCGAAACGAGACGAAGGACGGTGAAAGAGAGCGAAACGAGACGAAGGAGGGTGAAAGAGAGCGAAACGAGACGAAGGAGGGTGAAAGAGAGCGAAACGAGATGAAGGAGGGTGAAAGAGAGCGAAAAGAGACAAAGGAGGGTGAAAGAGGGCGAAACGAGACGAAGGCAGGTGGAACAGAGTGAAACAAGACGAAGGAGGGTGAAAGAGAGCGAAACGAGACGAAGGAGGGTGAAAGAGAGCGAAACGAGACGAAGGAGGGTGAAAGAGAGCGAAACGAGATGAAGGAGGGTGAAAGAGAGCGAAACGAGACGAAGAAAGTGAAAGAGAGCGGAACGAGATGAAGGAGGGTGAAAGAGACCGAAACGAGACGAAGACGTGCGAAAGAGAGCGAAACGAGATGAAGGAGGGTGAAAGAGAGCGAAATGAGAAGAAGGAGGGTGAAAGAGGGCGAAACGAGACGAAGGCAGGTGGAACAGTGTGAAACAAGACGAAGAAGGGTGAAAGAGAGCGAAACGAGACGAAGGAGGGTGAAAGAGAGCAAAACGAGACGAAGGAGAGTGAAACAGAGCGAAACGAGACTAAAGAGGATGAAAGAGAGCGAAACGAGATGAAGGAGGGTGAAAGAGAGTGAAAAGAGACAAAGGAGGGTGAAAGAGGGCAAAACGAGACGAAGGCGAGTGGAACAGAGCGAAACAAGACGAAGCAGGGTGAAAGAGAGCAAAACGAGACGAAGGAGGGTGAAAGAGAGCAAAACGAGACGAAGGAGTGTGAAACAGAGCGAAACGAGACAAAGGAGGATGAAAGAGAGCTAAACGAGACGAAGGAGGGTGAAAGAGAGCGAAACGAGATGAACGAGGGTGAAAGAGAGCGAAACAAGACGAAGGAGGGGAAAGAGAGCGAACCGAGACGAAGGAGGGTGAAAGAGAGCGAAACGAGACGAAGAAAGTGAAAGTGAGCGAAACGAGACGAAGGAGGGTGAAAGAGAGCGAAAGGAGACGAAGGAGGGTGAAAGAGAGCGAAACGAAACGAAGGAGGGTGAAAGAGAGCGAAAGGAGTCGAAGGAGGGTGAAAGAGAGCGGAACGAGACGAAGGAGGGTGAAAGAGACCGAAACGAGTCGAAGGCGGGTGGAAGAGATCGAAACGAGATGAAGGAGGGTAAAAGAGAGCGAAACGAGATGAAGGAGTGTCAAAGAGAGCGAAACGAGATGAAGGAGGGTGAAAGAGAGCGAAACGAGATGAAGGAGAGTGAAAGAGAGCGAATAGACACAAAGGAGGGTGAAAGAGGGCGAAACGAGACGAAGGCGGGTGGAACAGAGCGAAACAAGACGAAGGAGGGTGAAAGAGAGCGAAACGAGACGAAGGAGTGTGAAAGAGAGCAAAACGAGACGAAGTAGTGTGAAACAGAGCGAAACGAGACGAAGGAGGATGAAAGAGAGCGAAACGAGACGAAGTAGTGTGAAACAGAGCGAAACGAGACGAAGGCGGATGAAAGAGAGCGAAAAGAGACAAAGGAGGGTGAAAGAGGGCGAAACGAGACGAAGGCGGGTGGAACAGAGCGAAACAAGACGAAGGAGGGTGAAAGAGAGCGAAACGAGACGAAGGAGGGTGAAAGAGAGCGAAACGAGAAGAAGGAGGGTGAAAGAGAGTGAAACGAGACGTAGGAGGGTGAAAGAGAGCGAAACGAGATGAAGGAGTGTCAAAGAGAGCGAAACGAGACGAAGGATGGTGAAAGAGAGCGAAACGAGACGAAGGAGGGTGAAAGAGAGCGAAAGGAGTCGAAGGAGGGTGAAAGAGAGCGGAACGAGACGAAGGAGGATGAAAGAGACCGAAACGAGGCGAAGGAGGGTGAAAGAGAGCGAAACGAGATGAAGGTGGGTGAAAGAGATCGAAACAAGACAAAGGAGGGTGAAAGAGACTGAAACGAGACGAAGGAGGGTGAAAGAGAGTGGAAAGAGACGAAGGAGGGTGAAAGAGAGCGAAACGAGAAGAAGAAGGGTGAAAGAGAGCGAAAAGAGACAAAGGAGGGTGAAAGAGGGCGAAACGAGACGAAGGCAGGTGGAACAGAGTGAAACAAGACGAAGGAGGGTGAAAGAGAGCGAAACGAGACGAAGGAGGGTGAAAGAGAGCGAAACGAGACGAAGGAGGGTGAAAGAGAGCAAAACGAGATGAAGGAGGATGAAAGAGAGCGAAACGAGACAAAGGAGGGTGAAAGAGGGCGAAACGAGACGAAGGCGAGTGGAACAGAACGAAACAAGACGAAGCAGGGTGAAAGAGAGCAAAACGAGACGAAGGAGGGTGAAAGAGAGCAAAACGAGACGAAGGAGTGTGAAACAGAGCGAAACGAGACAAAGGAGGATGAAAGAGAGCTAAACGAGACGAAAGAGGGTGAAAGAGAGCGAAACGAGAAGAAGGAGGGTGAAAGAGAGCGAAACGAGACGAAGGAGGGTGAAAGAGAGCGAAACGAGATGTAGGAGGGTCAAAGAGAGCGAAACGAGACGAAGGAGGGTGAAAGAGAGCGAAGCGAGACGAAGGAGGGTGAAAGAGAGCGAAACGAGACGAACGAGGGTGAAAGAGAGCGAAACGAGACGAAGGAGTGGAAAGAGAGCGAACCGAGACGAAGGAGGGTGAAAGAGAGCGAAACGAGACGAAGAAAGTGAAAGTGAGCGAAACGAGACGAAGGAGGGTGAAAGAGAGCGAAAGGAGACGAAAGAGGGTGAAAGAGAGCGAAACGAGACGAAGGAGGGTGAAAGAGAGCGAAAGGAGTCAAAGGAGGGTGAAAGAGAGCGGCACGAGACGAAGGAGGGTGAAAGAGACCGAAACGAGACGAAGGCGGGAGGAAGAGATCGAAACGAGATGAAGGAGGGTAAAAGAGAGCGAAACGAGATGAAGGAATGTCAAAGAGAGCGAAACGAGATGAAGGAGGGTGAAAGAGAGCGAAACGAGATGAAGGAGAGTGAAAGAGAGCGAATAGAGACAAAGGAGGGTGAAAGAGGGCGAAACGAGACGAAGGCGGGTGGAACAGAGCGAAACAAGACGAAGGAGGGTGAAAGAGAGCGAAACGAGACGAAGGAGTGTGAAAGAGAGCAAAACGAGAGGAAGGAGGGGAAAGAGAGCGAAACGATACAAAGGAGGGTGAAAGAGAGCGAAACGAAACGAAGAAAGTGAAAGTGAGCGAAACGAGACGAAGGAGGGTGAAAGAGAGAGAAAGGAGACGAAGGAGGGTGAAAGAGAGCGAAACGAGACGAAGGAGGGTGAAAGAGAGCGAAAGGAGTCGAAGGAGGGTGAAAGGGAGCGGAACGAGACGAAGGAGGGTGAAAGTGACCGAAACGAGACGAAGGCGGGTGAAAGACAGCGAAACGAGATGAAGGAGGGTAAAAGAGAGCGAAACGAGATGAAGGAGTGTCAAAGAGAGCGAAACGAGACGAAGGAGGGTGAAAGAGAGCGAAACGAGATGAAGGAGAGTGAAAGAGAGCGAATAGAAACATAGGAGGGTGAAAGAGGGCGAAACGAGACGAAGGCGGGTGGAACAGAGCGAAACAAGACGAAGGAGGGTGAAAGAGAGCGGAACGAGACGAAGGAGGGTGAAAGAGACCGAAACGAGACGAAGGAGGGTGAAAGAGAGCAAAAGGAGACGAAGGAGAGTGAAACAGAGCGAAACGAGACTAAAGAGGATGAAAGAGAGCGAAACGAGATGAAGGAGGGTGAAAGAGAGTGAAAAGAGACAAAGGAGGGTGAAAGAGGGCGAAACGAGACGAAGGCGAGTGGAACAGAGCGAAACAAGACGAAGCAGGGTGAAAGAGAGCAAAACGAGACGAAGGAGGGTGAAAGAGAGCAAAACGAGACGAAGGAGTGTGAAACAGAGCGAAACTAGACAAAGGAGGATGAAAGAGAGCTAAACGAGACGAAGGAGGGTGAAAGAGAGCGAAACGAGAAGAAGGAGGGTGAAAGAGAGCGAAACGAGACGAAGGAGGGTGAAAGAGAGCGAAACGAGATGTAGGAGGGTCAAAGAGAGCGAAACGAGACGAAGGAGGGTGAAAGAGAGCGAAGCGAGACGAAGGAGGGTGAAAGAGAGCGAAACGAGACGAACGAGGGTGAAAGAGAGCGAAACGAGACGAAGGAGGGGAAAGAGAGCGAACCGAGACGAAGGAGGGTGAAAGAGAGCGAAACGAGACGAAGAAAGTGAAAGTGAGCGAAACGAGACAAAGGAGGGTGAAAGAGAGCGAAAGGAGACGAAGGAGGGTGAAAGAGAGCGAAACGAGACGAAGGAGGGTGAAAGAGAGCGAAAGGAGTCAAAGGAGGGTGAAAGAGAGCGGAACGAGACGAAGGAGGGTGAAAGAGACCGAAACGAGACGAAGGCGGGAGGAAGAGATCGAAACGAGATGAAGGAGGGTAAAAGAGAGCGAAACGAGATGAAGGAGTGTCAAAGAGAGCGAAACGAGATGAAGGAGGGTGAAAGAGAGCGAAACGAGATGAAGGAGAGTGAAAGAGAGCGAATAGAGACAAAGGAGGGTGAAAGAGGGCGACACGAGACGAAGGCGGGTGGAACAGAGCGAAACAAGACGAAGGAGGGTGAAAGAGAGCGAAACGAGACGAAGGAGTGTGAAAGAGAGCAAAACGAGACGAAGTAGTGTGAAACAGAGCGAAACGAGACGAAGGAGGATGAAAGAGAGCGAAACGAGACGAAGTAGTGTGAAACAGAGCGAAATGAGACGAAGGAGGATGAAAGAGAGCGAAAAGAGACAAAGGAGGGTGAAAGAGGGCGAAACGAGACGAAGGCGGGTGGAACAGAGCGAAACAAGACGAAGGAGGGTGAAAGAGAGCGAAACGAGACGAAGGAGGGTGAAAGAGAGCGAAACGAGAAGAAGGAGGGTGAAAGAGAGTGAAACGAGACGTAGGAGGGTGAAAGAGAGCGAAACGAGATGAAGGAGTGTCAAAGAGAGCGAAACGAGACGAAGGATGGTGAAAGAGAGCGAAACGAGACGAAGGAGGGTGAAAGAGAGCGAAAGGAGTCGAAGGAGGGTGAAAGAGAGCGGAACGAGACGAAGGAGGATGAAAGAGACCGAAACGAGGCGAAGGAGGGTGAAAGAGAGCGAAACGAGATGAAGGTGGGTGAAAGAGATCGAAACAAGACAAAGGAGGGTGAAAGAGACCGAAACGAGACGAAGGAGGGTGAAAGAGAGTGAAAAGAGACGAAGGAGGGTGAAAGAGAGCGAAACGAGAAGAAGAAGGGTGAAAGAGAGCGAAAAGAGACAAAGGAGGGTGAAAGAGGGCGAAACGAGATGAAGGCAGGTGGAACAGAGTGAAACAAGACGAAGGAGGGTGAAAGAGAGCGAAACGAGACGAAGGAGTGTGAAAGAGAGCAAAACGAGACGAAGTAGTGTGAAACAGAGCGAAACGAGACGAAGGAGGATGAAAGAGAGCGAAACGAGACGAAGTAGTGTGAAACAGAGCGAAACGAGACGAAGGAGGGTGAAAGAGAGCGAAAAGAGACAAAGGAGGGTGAAAGAGGGCGAAACGAGACGAAGGCGGGTGGAACAGAGCGAAACAAGACGAAGGAGGGTGAAAGAGAGCGAAACGAGACGAAGGAGGGTGAAAGAGAGCGAAACGAGAAGAAGGAGGGTGAAAGAGAGTGAAACGAGACGAAGGAGGGTGAAAGAGAGCGAAACGAGATGAAGGAGTGTCAAAGAGAGCGAAACGAGGCGAAGGATGGTGAAAGAGAGCGAAACGAGACGAAGGAGGGTGAAAGAGAGCGAAAGGAGTCGAAGGAGGGTGAAAGAGAGCGGAACGAGACGAAGGAGGATGAAAGAGACCGAAACGAGGCGAAGGAGGGTGAAAGAGAGCGAAACGAGATGAAGGTGGGTGAAAGAGATCGAAACAAGACAAAGGAGGGTGAAAGAGACCGAAACGAGACGAAGGAGGGTGAAAGAGAGTGAAAAGAGACGAAGGAGGGTGAAAGAGAGCGAAACGAGACGAAGGAGGGTGAAAGAGAGCGAAACGAGACGAAGGAGGGTGAAAGAGAGCGAAACGAGATGAAGGAGGGTGAAAGAGAGCGAAACGAGACAAAGGAGGGTGAAAGAGGGCGAAACGAGACGAAGGCGAGTGGAACAGAGCGAAACAAGACGAAGCAGGGTGAAAGAGAGCAAAACGAGATGTAGGAGGGTCAAAGAGAGCGAAACGAGACGAAGTAGGGTGAAAGAGAGCGAAGCGAGACGAAGGAGGGTGAAAGAGAGCGAAACGAGACGAACGAGGGTGAAAGAGAGCGAAACGAGACGAAGGAGGGGAAAGAGAGCGAACCGAGACGAAGGAGGGTGAAAGAGAGCGAAACGAGACGAAGAAAGTGAAAGTGAGCGAAACGAGACGAAGGAGGGTGAAAGAGAGCGAAAGGAGACGAAAGAGGGTGAAAGAGAGCGAAACGAGACGAAGGAGGGTGAAAGAGAGCGAAAGGAGTCAAAGGAGGGTGAAAGAGAGCGGAACGAGACGAAGGAGGGTGAAAGAGACCGAAACGAGACGAAGGCGGGAGGAAGAGATCGAAACGAGATGAAGGAGGGTAAAAGAGAGCGAAACGAGATGAAGGAATGTCAAAGAGAGCGAAACGAGATGAAGGAGGGTGAAAGAGAGCGAAACGAGATGAAGGAGAGTGAAAGAGAGCGAATAGAGACAAAGGAGGGTGAAAGAGGGCGAAACGAGACGAAGGCGGGTGGAACAGAGCGAAACAAGACGAAGGAGGGTGAAAGAGAGCGAAAGGAGTCAAAGGAGGGTGAAAGAGAGCGGAACGAGACGAAGGAGGGTGAAAGAGACCGAAACGAGACGAAGGCGGGAGGAAGAGATCGAAACGAGATGAAGGAGGGTAAAAGAGAGCGAAACGAGATGAAGGAATGTCAAAGAGAGCGAAACGAGATGAAGGAGGGTGAAAGAGAGCGAAACGAGATGAAGGAGAGTGAAAGAGAGCGAATAGAGACAAAGGAGGGTGAAAGAGGGCGAAACGAGACGAAGGCGGGTGGAACAGAGCGAAACAAGACGAAGGAGGGTGAAAGAGAGCGAAACGAGACGAAGGAGTGTGAAAGAGAGCAAAACGAGACGAAGTAGTGTGAAACAGAGCGAAACGAGACGAAGGAGGATGAAAGAGAGCGAAACGAGAAGAAGAAGGGTGAAAGAGAGCGAAAAGAGACAAAGGAGGGTGAAAGAGGGCGAAACGAGACGAAGGCAGGTGGAACAGAGTGAAACAAGACGAAGGAGGGTGAAAGAGAGCGAAACGAGACGAAGGAGGGTGAAAGAGAGCGAAACGAGACGAAGGAGGGTGAAAGAGAGCGAAACGAGATGAAGGAGGGTGAAAGAGAGCGAAACGAGACAAAGGAGGGTGAAAGAGGGCGAAACGAGACGAAGGCGAGTGGAACAGAGCGAAACAAGGCGAAGCAGGGTGAAAGAGAGCAAAACGAGACGAAGGAGGGTGAAAGAGAGCAAAACGAGACGAAGGAGTGTGAAACAGAGCGAAACGAGACAAAGGAGGATGAAAGAGAGCTAAACGAGACGAAGGAGGGTGAAAGAGAGCGAAACGAGAAGAAGGAGGGTGAAAGAGAGCGAAACGAGACGAAGGAGGGTGAAAGAGAGTGAAACGAGATGTAGGAGGGTCAAAGAGAGCGAAACGAGACGAAGGAGGGTGAAAGAGAGCGAAGCGAGACGAAGGAGGGTGAAAGAGAGCGAAACGAGACGAACGAGGGTGAAAGAGAGCGAAACGAGACGAAGGAGGGGAAAGAGAGCGAACCGAGACGAAGGAGGGTGAAAGAGAGCGAAACGAGACGAAGAAAGTGAAAGTGAGCGAAACGAGACGAAGGAGGGTGAAAGAGAGCGAAAGGAGACGAAAGAGGGTGAAAGAGAGCGAAACGAGACGAAGGAGGGTGAAAGAGAGCGAAAGGAGTCAAAGGAGGGTGAAAGAGAGCGGAACGAGACGAAGGAGGGTGAAAGAGACCGAAACGAGACGAAGGCGGGAGGAAGAGATCGAAACGAGATGAAGGAGGGTAAAAGAGAGCGAAACGAGATGAAGGAATGTCAAAGAGAGCGAAACGAGATGAAGGAGGGTGAAAGAGAGCGAAACGAGATGAAGGAGAGTGAAAGAGAGCGAATAGAGACGAAGGAGGGTGAAAGAGGGTGAAACGAGACGAAGGCGGGTGGAACAGAGCGAAACAAGACGAAGGAGGGTGAAAGAGAGCGAAACGAGACGAAGGAGTGTGAAAGAGAGCAAAACGAGACGAAGTAGTGTGAAACAGAGCGAAACGAGACGAAGGAGGATGAAAGAGAGCGAAACGAGACGAACGAGGGTGAAAGAGAGCGAAACGAGACGAAGGAGGGGAAAGAGAGCGAACCGAGACGAAGGAGGGTGAAAGAGAGCGAAACGAGACGAAGAAAGTGAAAGTGAGCGAAACGAGACAAAGGAGGGTGAAAGAGAGCGAAAGGAGACGAAGGAGGGTGAAAGAGAGCGAAACGAGACGAAGGAGGGTGAAAGAGAGCGAAAGGAGTCAAAGGAGGGTGAAAGAGAGCGGAACGAGACGAAGGAGGGTGAAAGAGACCGAAACGAGACGAAGGCGGGAGGAAGAGAGCGAAACGAGACGAAGGAGGGTGAAAGAGAGCGAAACGAGAAGAAGGAGGGTGAAAGAGAGTGAAACGAGACGTAGGAGGGTGAAAGAGAGCGAAACGAGATGAAGGAGTGTCAAAGAGAGCGAAACGAGACGAAGGATGGTGAAAGAGAGCGAAACGAGACGAAGGAGGGTGAAAGAGAGCGAAAGGAGTCGAAGGAGGGTGAAAGAGAGCGGAGAGAGACGAAGGAGGATGAAAGAGACCGAAACGAGGCGAAGGAGGGTGAAAGAGAGCGAAACGAGATGAAGGTGGGTGAAAGAGATCGAAACAAGACAAAGGAGGGTGAAAGAGACCGAAACGAGACGAAGGAGGGTGAAAGAGAGTGAAAAGAGACGAAGGAGGGTGAAAGAGAGCGAAACGAGAAGAAGAAGGGTGAAAGAGAGCGAAAAGAGACAAAGGAGGGTGAAAGAGGGCGAAACGAGATGAAGGCAGGTGGAACAGAGTGAAACAAGACGAAGGAGGGTGAAAGAGAGCGAAACGAGACGAAGGAGTGTGAAAGAGAGCAAAACGAGACGAAGTAGTGTGAAACAGAGTGAAACGAGACGAAGGAGGATGAAAGAGAGAGAAACGAGACGAAGTAGTGTGAAACAGAGCGAAACGAGACGAAGGAGGGTGAAAGAGAGCGAAAAGAGACAAAGGAGGGTGAAAGAGGGCGAAACGAGACGAAGGCGGGTGGAACAGAGCGAAACAAGACGAAGGAGGGTGAAAGAGAGCGAAACGAGACGAAGGAGGGTGAAAGAGAGCGAAACGAGAAGAAGGAGGGTGAAAGAGAGTGAAACGAGACGAAGGAGGGTGAAAGAGAGCGAAACGAGATGAAGGAGTGTCAAAGAGAGCGAACCGAGGCGAAGGATGGTGAAAGAGAGCGAAACGAGACGAAGGAGGGTGAAAGAGAGCGAAAGGAGTCGAAGGAGGGTGAAAGAGAGCGGAACGAGACGAAGGAGGATGAAAGAGACCGAAACGAGGCGAAGGAGGGTGAAAGAGAGCAAAACGAGATGAAGGTGGGTGAAAGAGATCGAAACAAGACAAAGGAGGGTGAAAGAGACCGAAACGAGACGAAGGAGGGTGAAAGAGAGTGAAAAGAGACGAAGGAGGGTGAAAGAGAGCGAAACGAGAAGAAGAAGGGTGAAAGAGAGCGAAAAGAGACAAAGGAGGGTGAAAGAGGGCGAAACGAGACGAAGGCAGGTGGAACAGAGTGAAACAAGACGAAGGAGGGTGAAAGAGAGCGAAACGAGACGAAGGAGGGTGAAAGAGAGCGAAACGAGACGAAGGAGGGTGAAAGAGAGCGAAACGAGATGAAGGAGGGTGAAAGAGAGCGAAACGAGACAAAGGAGGGTGAAAGAGGGCGAAACGAGACGAAGGCGAGTGGAACAGAGCGAAACAAGACGAAGCAGGGTGAAAGAGAGCAAAACGAGACGAAGGAGGGTGAAAGAGAGCAAAACGAGACGAAGGAGTGTGAAACAGAGCGAAACGAGACAAAGGAGGATGAAAGAGAGCTAAACGAGACGAAGGAGGGTGAAAGAGAGCGAAACGAGAAGAAGGAGGGTGAAAGAGAGTGAAACGAGACGAAGGAGGGTGAAAGAGAGCGAAACGAGATGTAGGAGGGTCAAAGAGAGCGAAACGAGACGAAGGAGGGTGAAAGAGAGCGAAGCGAGACGAAGGAGGGTGAAAGAGAGCGAAACGAGACGAACGAGGGTGAAAGAGAGCGAAACGAGACGAAGGAGGGGAAAGAGAGCGAACCGAGACGAAGGAGGGTGAAAGAGAGCGAAACGAGACGAAGAATGTGAAAGTGAGCGAAACGAGACGAAGGAGGGTGAAAGAGAGCGAAAGGAGACGAAAGAGGGTGAAAGAGAGCGAAACGAGACGAAGGAGGGTGAAAGAGAGCGAAAGGAGTCAAAGGAGGGTGAAAGAGAGCGGAACGAGACGAAGGAGGGTGAAAGAGACCGAAACGAGACGAAGGCGGGAGGAAGAGATCAAAACGAGATGAAGGAGGGTAAAAGAGAGCGAAACGAGATGAAGGAATGTCAAAGAGAGCGAAACGAGATGAAGGAGGGTGAAAGAGAGCGAAACGAGATGAAGGAGAGTGAAAGAGAGCGAATAGAGACAAAGGAGGGTGAAAGAGGGCGAAACGAGACGAAGGCGGGTGGAACAGAGCGAAACAAGACGAAGGAGGGTGAAAGAGAGCGAAACGAGACGAAGGAGTGTGAAAGAGAGCAAAACGAGACGAAGTAGTGTGAAACAGAGCGAAACGAGACGAAGGAGGATGAAAGAGAGCGAAACGAGACGAAGGAGGGTGAAAGAGAGTGAAAAGAGACGAAGGAGGGTGAAAGAGAGCGAAACGAGAAGAAGAAGGGTGAAAGAGAGCGAAAAGAGACAAAGGAGGGTGAAAGAGGGCGAAACGAGACGAAGGCAGGTGGAACAGAGTGAAACAAGACGAAGGAGGGTGAAAGAGAGCGAAACGAGACGAAGGAGGGTGAAAGAGAGCGAAACGAGACGAAGGAGGGTGAAAGAGAGCGAAACGAGATGAAGGAGGGTGAAAGAGAGCGAAACGAGACAAAGGAGGGTGAAAGAGGGCGAAACGAGACGAAGGCGAGTGGAACAGAGCGAAACAAGACGAAGCAGGGTGAAAGAGAGCAAAACGAGACGAAGGAGGGTGAAAGAGAGCAAAACGAGACGAAGGAGTGTGAAACAGAGCGAAACGAGACAAAGGAGGATGAAAGAGAGCTAAACGAGACGAAGGAGGGTGAAAGAGAGCGAAACGAGAAGAAGGAGGGTGAAAGAGAGTGAAACGAGACGAAGGAGGGTGAAAGAGAGTGAAACGAGATGTAGGAGGGTCAAAGAGAGCGAAACGAGACGAAGGAGGGTGAAAGAGAGCGAAGCGAGACGAAGGAGGGTGAAAGAGAGCGAAACGAGACGAACGAGGGTGAAAGAGAGCGAAACGAGACGAAGGAGGGGAAAGAGAGCGAACCGAGACGAAGGAGGGTGAAAGAGAGCGAAACGAGACGAAGAAAGTGAAAGTGAGCGAAACGAGACGAAGGAGGGTGAAAGAGAGCGAAAGGAGACGAAAGAGGGTGAAAGAGAGCGAAACGAGACGAAGGAGGGTGAAAGAGAGCGAAAGGAGTCAAAGGAGGGTGAAAGAGAGCGGAACGAGACGAAGGAGGGTGAAAGAGACCGAAACGAGACGAAGGCGGGAGGAAGAGATCGAAACGAGATGAAGGAGGGTAAAAGAGAGCGAAACGAGATGAAGGAATGTCAAAGAGAGCGAAACGAGATGAAGGAGGGTGAAAGAGAGCGAAACGAGATGAAGGAGAGTGAAAGAGAGCGAATAGAGACAAAGGAGGGTGAAAGAGGGTGAAACGAGACGAAGGCGGGTGGAACAGAGCGAAACAAGACGAAGGAGGGTGAAAGAGAGCGAAACGAGACGAAGGAGTGTGAAAGAGAGCAAAACGAGACGAAGTAGTGTGAAACAGAGCGAAACGAGACGAAGGAGGATGAAAGAGAGCGAAACGAGATGAAGTAGTGTGAAACAGAGCGAAACGAGACGAAGGAGGATGAAAGAGAGCGAAAAGAGACAAAGGAGGGTGAAAGAGGGCGAAACGAGACGAAGGCGGGTGGAACAGAGCGAAACAAGACGAAGGAGGGTGAAAGAGAGCGAAACGAGACGAATGAGGGTGAAAGAGAGCGAAACGAGAAGAAGGAGGGTGAAAGAGACCGAAACGAGACGAAGGCGGGAGGAAGAGGTCGAAACGAGATGAAGGAGGGTAAAAGAGAGCGAAACGAGATGAAGGAATGTCAAAGAGAGCGAAACGAGATGAAGGAGGGTGAAAGAGAGCGAAACGAGATGAAGGAGAGTGAAAGAGAGCGAATAGAGACAAAGGAGGGTGAAAGAGGGTGAAACGAGACGAAGGCGGGTGGAACAGAGCGAAACAAGACGAAGGAGGGTGAAAGAGAGCGAAACGAGACGAAGGAGTGTGAAAGAGAGCAAAACGAGACGAAGTAGTGTGAAACAGAGCGAAACGAGACGAAGGAGGATGAAAGAGAGCGAAACGAGATGAAGTAGTGTGAAACAGAGCGAAACGAGACGAAGGAGGATGAAAGAGAGCGAAAAGAGACAAAGGAGGGTGAAAGAGGGCGAAACGAGACGAAGGCGGGTGGAACAGAGCGAAACAAGACGAAGGAGGGTGAAAGAGAGCGAAACGAGACGAATGAGGGTGAAAGAGAGCGAAACGAGAAGAAGGAGGGTGAAAGAGACCGAAACGAGGCGAAGGAGGGTGAAAGAGAGCGAAACGAGATGAAGGTGGGTGAAAGAGATCGAAACAAGACAAAGGAGGGTGAAAGAGACCGAAACGAGACGAAGGAGGGTGAAAGAGAGTGAAAAGAGACGAAGGAGGGTGAAAGAGAGCGAAACGAGAAGAAGAAGGGTGAAAGAGAGCGAAAAGAGACAAAGGAGGGTGAAAGAGGGCGAAACGAGACGAAGGCAGGTGGAACAGAGTGAAACAAGACGAAGGAGGGTGAAAGAGAGCGAAACGAGACGAAGGAGGATGAAAGAGAGCGAAACGAGACGAAGGAGGGTGAAAGAGAGCGAAACGAGATGAAGGAGGGTGAAAGAGAGCGAAACGAGACGAAGAAAGTGAAAGAGAGCGGAACGAGATGAAGGAGGGTGAAAGAGACCGAAACGAGACGAAGACGTGTGAAAGAGAGCGAAACGAGATGAAGGAGGGTGAAAGAGAGCGAAATGAGAAGAAGGAGGGTGAAAGAGAGTGAAACGAGACGAAGGAGGGTGAAAGAGAGCGAAACGAGATGAAGGAGTGTCAAAGAGAGCGAAACGAGACGAAGGAGGGTGAAAGAGAGCGAAACGAGATGAAGGAGGGTGAAAGAGACCGAAACGAGACGAAGACTTGTGAAAGAGAGCGAAACGAGATGAAGGAGTGTCAAAGAGAGCGAAACGAGACGAAGGATGGTGAAAGAGAGCGAAACGAGACGAAGGAGGGTGAAAGAGAGCGAAAGGAGTCGAAGGAGGGTGAAAGAGAGCGGAACGAGACGAAGGAGGATGAAAGAGACCGAAACGAGGCGAAGGAGGGTGAAAGAGAGCGAAACGAGATGAAGGTGGGTGAAAGAGATCGAAACAAGACAAAGGAGGGTGAAAGAGACCGAAACGAGACGAAGGAGGGTGAAAGAGAGTGAAAAGAGACGAAGGAGGGTGAAAGAGAGCGAAACGAGAAGAAGAAGGGTGAAAGAGAGCGAAAAGAGACAAAGGAGGGTGAAAGAGGGCGAAACGAGACGAAGGCAGGTGGAACAGAGTGAAACAAGACGAAGGAGGGTGAAAGAGAGCGAAACGAGACGAAGGAGTGTGAAAGAGAGCAAAACGAGACGAAGTAGTGTGAAACAGAGCGAAACGAGACGAAGGAGGATGAAAGAGAGCGAAACGAGACGAAGTAGTGTGAAACAGAGCGAAACGAGACGAAGGAGGGTGAAAGAGAGCGAAAAGAGACAAAGGAGGGTGAAAGAGGGCGAAACGAGACGAAGGCGGGTGGAACAGAGCGAAACAAGACGAAGGAGGGTGAAAGAGAGCGAAACGAGACGAAGGAGGGTGAAAGAGAGCGAAACGAGAAGAAGGAGGGTGAAAGAGAGTGAAACGAGACGAAGGAGGGTGAAAGAGAGCGAAACGAGATGAAGGAGTGTCAAAGAGAGCGAAACGAGACGAAGGATGGTGAAAGAGAGCGAAACGAGACGAAGGAGGGTGAAAGAGAGCGAAAGGAGTCGAAGGAGGGTGAAAGAGAGCGAAAGGAGTCGAAGGAGGGTGAAAGAGAGCGGAATGAGACGAAGGAGGATGAAAGAGACCGAAACGAGGCGAAGGAGGGTGAAAGAGAGCGAAACGAGATGAAGGTGGGTGAAAGAGATCGAAACAAGACAAAGGAGGGTGAAAGAGACCGAAACGAGACGAAGGAGGGTGAAAGAGAGTGAAAAGAGACGAAGGAGGGTGAAAGAGAGCGAAACGAGAAGAAGAAGGGTGAAAGAGAGCGAAAAGAGACAAAGGAGGGTGAAAGAGGGCGAAACGAGACGAAGGCAGGTGGAACAGAGTGAAACAAGACGAAGGAGGGTGAAAGAGAGCGAAACGAGACGAAGGAGGATGAAAGAGAGCGAAACGAGACGAAGGAGGGTGAAAGAGAGCGAAACGAGATGAAGGAGGGTGAAAGAGAGCGAAACGAGACGAAGAAAGTGAAAGAGAGCGGAACGAGATGAAGGAGGGTGAAAGAGACCGAAACGAGACGAAGACGTGTGAAAGAGAGCGAAACGAGATGAAGGAGGGTGAAAGAGAGCGAAATGAGAAGAAGGAGGGTGAAAGAGAGTGAAACGAGACGAAGGAGGGTGAAAGAGAGCGAAACGAGATGAAGGAGTGTCAAAGAGAGCGAAACGAGACGAAGGAGGGTGAAAGAGAGCGAAACGAGATGAAGGAGGGTGAAAGAGACCGAAACGAGACGAAGACTTGTGAAAGAGAGCGAAACGAGATGAAGGAGGGTGAAAGAGAGCGAAACGAGAAGAAGTAGGGTGAAAGAGAGTGAAACGAGACGAAGGAGGGTGAAAGAGAGCGAAACGAGATGAAGGAGTGTAAAAGAGAGCGACACGAGACGAAGGAGGGTGAAAGAGAGCGAAACGAGACGAAGGAGGGTGAAAGAGAGCGAAAGGAGTCGAAGGAGGGTGAAAGAGAGCGGAACGAGACGAAGGAGGATGAAAGAGACCGAAACGAGGCGAAGGAGGGTGAAAGAGAGCGAAACGAGATGAAGGTGGGTGAAAGAGATCGAAACAAGACAAAGGAGGGTGAAAGAGACCGAAACGAGACGAAGGAGTGTGAAAGAGAGTGAAAAGAGACGAAGGAGGGTGAAAGAGAGCGAAATGAGAAGAAGAAGGGTGAAAGAGAGCGAAACGAGATGAAGGAGGGTGAAAGAGAGCGAAAAGAGACAAAGGAAGGTGAAAAAGAGCGAAACGAGACGAAGGCAGGTGGAACAGAGTGAAACAAGACGAAGAAGGGTGAAAGAGAGCGAAACGAGATGAAGGAGGGTGAAAGAGAGCGAAACGAAACTAAGGAGGATGAAAGAGAGCGAAATGAGATGACGGAGGGTGAAAGAGACTGAAAAGAGACAAGGAGGGTGAAAGAGGGCGAAACGAGACGAAGGCGAGTGAACAGAGCGAAACAAGACGAAGGAGGGTGAAAGAGAGTGAAAATAGACGAAGGAGGGTGAAAGAGAGCGAAACGAGAAGACGAAGGGTGAAAGAGAGCGAAACGAGACGAAGGAGGGTGAAAGAGAGCGAAACGAGATGAAGGAGGGTGAAAGAGGGCGAAACGAGACGAAGGAGTGTGAAAGAGAGTGAAAAGAGACGAAGGAGGGTGAAAGAGAGCGAAACGAGAAGAAGAAGGGTGAAAGAGAGCGAAACGAGATGAAGCAGGGTGAAAGAGAGCGAAAAGAGACAAAGGAAGGTGAAAGAGGGCGAAACGAGACGAAGGCAGGTGGAACAGAGTGAAACAAGACGAAGAAGGGTGAAAGAGAGCGAAACGAGACGAAGGAGGGTGAAAGAGAGCAAAACGAGACGAACGAGGGTCAAAGAGAGCGAAACGAGAGGAAGGAGGGGAAAGAGAGCGAAACGAGACGAAGGAGAGTGAAACATTGCGAAACGAGACTGAGGAGGATGAAAGAGAGCGAAACGAGATGAAGGAGGGTGAAAGAGAGTGAAAAGAGACAAAGGAGGGTGAAAGAGGGCAAAACGAGACGAAGGCGAGTGGAACAGAGTGAAAGAAGATGAAGGAGGGTGAAAGAGAGCGAAACGAGACGAAGGAGGGTGAAAGAGAGCAAAAAGAGACGAAGGAGTGTGAAACAGAGCGAAACGAGATGAAGGAGGATGAAAGAGAGCTAAACGAGACGAAGGAGGGTGAAAGAGAGCGAAACGAGAAGAAGGAGGGTGAAAGAGAGCGAAACGAGACGAAGGAGGGTGAAAGAGAACGACACGAGATGAAGCAGGGTCAAAGAGAGCGAAACGAGACGAAGGAGGGTGAAAGAGAGCGAACCGAGACGAAGGAGGGTGAAAGAGAGCGAAACGAGACGAACGAGGGTCAAAGAGAGCGAAACGAGAGGAAGGAGGGGAAAGAGAGCGAAACGAGACGAAGGAGGGTGAAAGAGAGCGAAAGGAGTCGAAGGAGGGTGAAAGAGAGCGGAACGAGACGAAGGAGGGTGAAAGTGACCGAAACGAGACGAAGGCGGGTGAAAGAGAGCGAAACGAGATGAAGGAGGGTAAAATGGAGCGAAACGAGATGAAGGAGTGTCAAAGAGAGCGAAACGAGACGAAGGAGGGTGAAAGAGACTGAAAAGAGACAAGGAGGGTGAAAGAGGGCGAAACGAGACGAAGGCGAGTGAACAGAGCGAAACAAGACGAAGGAGGGTGAAAGAGAGTGAAAATAGACGAAGGAGGGTGAAAGAGAGCGAAACGAGAAGACGAAGGGTGAAAGAGAGCGAAACGAGACGAAGGAGGGTGAAAGAGAGCGAAACGAGATGAAGGAGGGTGAAAGAGGGCGAAACGAGACGAAGGAGTGTGAAAGAGAGTGAAAAGAGACGAAGGAGGGTGAAAGAGAGCGAAACGAGAAGAAGAAGGGTGAAAGAGAGCGAAACGAGATGAAGGAGGGTGAAAGAGAGTGAAAAGAGACAAAGGAGGGTGAAAGAGGGCAAAACGAGACGAAGGCGAGTGGAACAGAGTGAAACAAGATGAAGGAGGGTGAAAGAGAGCGAAACGAGACGAAGGAGGGTGAAAGAGAGCAAAACGAGACGAAGGAGTGTGAAACAGAGCGAAACGAGAAGAAGAAGGGTGAAAGAGAGCAAACGAGACGAAGGAGGGTGAAAGAGAACGACACGAGATGAAGCAGGGTCAAAGAGAGCGAAACGAGACGAAGGAGGGTGAAAGAGAGCGAAGTGAGACGAAGGAGGGTGAAAGAGAGCGAAACGAGACGAACGAGGGTCAAAGAGAGCGAAACGAGAGGAAGGAGGGGAAAGAGAGCGAAACGAGACGAAGGAGGGTGAAAGAGAGCGAAAGGAGTCGAAGGAGGGTGAAAGAGAGCGGAACGAGACGAAGGAGGGTGAAAGTGACCGAAACGAGACGAAGGCGGGTGAAAGAGAGCGAAACGAGATGAAGGAGGGTTAAATAGAGCGAAACGAGATGAAGGAGTGTCAAAGAGAGCGAAACGAGACGAAGGAGGGTGAAAGAGAGCGAAACGAGATGAAGGGGAGTGAAAGAGAGCGAATAGAAACAAAGGAGGGTGAAAGAGGGCGAAACAAGACGAAGGCGGGTGGAACAGAGCGAAACAAGACGAAGGAGGGTGAAAGAGAGCGGAACGAGACGAAGGAGGGTGAAAGAGACCGAAACGAGACGAAGGAGGGTGAAAGAGAGCAAAACGAGACGAAGGAGAGTGAAACAGAGCGAAACGAGACTAAAGAGGATGAAAGAGAGCGAAACGAGATGAAGGAGGGTGAAAGAGAGTGAAAAGAGACAAAGGAGGGTGAAAGACGGCGAAACGAGACGAAGGCGAGTGGAACAGAGCGAAACAAGACGAAGCAGGGTGAAAGTGAGCAAAACGAGACGAAGGAGAGTGAAAGAGAGCAAAACGAGACGAAGGAGTGTGAAACAGAGCGAAACGAGACAAAGGAGGATGAAAGAGAGCTAAACGAGACGAAGGAGGGTGAAAGAGAGCGAAACGAGAAGAAGGAGGGTGAAAGAGAGCGAAACGAGACGAAGGAGGGTGAAAGAGAGCGAAACGAGATGTAGGAGGGTCAAAGAGAGCGAAACGAGACGAAGGAGGGTGAAAGAGAGCGAAGCGAGACGAAGGAGGGTGAAAGAGAGCGAAACGAGACGAACGAGGGTGAAAGAGAGCGAAACGAGATGAAGGAGGGTGAAAGAGAGCGAAACGAGACGAAGAAAGTGAAAGAGAGCGGAACGAGATGAAGGAGGGTGAAAGAGACCGAAACGAGACGAAGGCGGGTGAAAGAGAGCGAAACGAGATGAAGGAGGGTTAAATAGAGCGAAACGAGATGAAGGAGTGTCAAAGAGAGCAAAACGAGACGAAGGAGTGTGAAACAGAGCAAAACGAGAAGAAGAAGGGTGAAAGAGAGCAAACGAGACGAAGGAGGGTGAAAGAGAGCGAAGCGAGACGAAGGAGGGTGAAAGAGAGCGAAACGAGACGAAGGAGGGTGAAAGAGAGCAAAACGAGACGAAGGAGTGTGAAACAGAGCGAAACGAGATGAAGGAGGATGAAAGAGAGCTAAACGAGACGAAGGAGGGTGAAAGAGAGCGAAACGAGAAGAAGGAGGGTGAAAGAGAGCGAAACGAGACGAAGGAGGGTGAAAGAGAGCGAAACGAGATGAAGGAGGGTCAAAGAGAGCGAAACGAGACGAAGGAGGGTGAAAGAGAGCGAAGCGAGACGAAGGATTGTGAAAGAGAGCGAAACGAGACGAACGAGGGTGAAAGAGAGCGAAACGAGAGGAAGGAGGGGAAAGAGAGCGAAACGAGACGAAGGAGGGTGAAAGAGAGCGAAACGAAACGAAGAAAGTGAAAGTGAGCGAAACGAGACGAAGGAGGGTGAAAGAGAGAGAAAGGAGACGAAGGAGGGTGAAAGAGAGCGAAACGAGACGAAGGAGGGTGAAAGAGAGCGAAAGGAGTCGAAGGAGGGTGAAAGAGAGCGGAACGAGACGAAGGAGGGTGAAAGAGACCGAAACGAGACGAAGGCGGGTGAAAGAGATCGAAACGAGATGAAGGAGGGTGAAAGAGAGTGAAAAGAGACAAAGGAGGGTGAAAGAGGGCAAAACGAGACGAAGGCGAGTGGAACAGAGTGAAACAAGATGAAGGAGGGTGAAAGAGAGCGAAACGAGACGAAGGAGGGTGAAAGAGAGCAAAACGAGACGAAGGAGTGTGAAACAGAGCGAAACGAGAAGAAGAAGGGTGAAAGAGAGCAAACGAGACGAAGGAGGGTGAAAGAGAACGACACGAGATGAAGCAGGGTCAAAGAGAGCGAAACGAGACGAAGGAGGGTGAAAGAGAGCGAAGCGAGACGAAGGAGGGTGAAAGAGAGCGAAACGAGACGAACGAGGGTCAAAGAGAGCGAAACGAGAGGAAGGAGGGGAAAGAGAGCGAAACGAGACGAAGGAGGGTGAAAGAGAGCGAAAGGAGTCGAAGGAGGGTGAAAGAGAGCGGAACGAGACGAAGGAGGGTGAAAGTGACCGAAACGAGACGAAGGCGGGTGAAAGAGAGCGAAACGAGATGAAGGAGGGTTAAATAGAGCGAAACGAGATGAAGGAGTGTCAAAGAGAGCGAAACGAGACGAAGGAGGGTGAAAGAGAGCGAAACGAGATGAAGGGGAGTGAAAGAGAGCGAATAGAAACAAAGGAGGGTGAAAGAGGGCGAAACAAGACGAAGGCGGGTGGAACAGAGCGAAACAAGACGAAGGAGGGTGAAAGAGAGCGGAACGAGACGAAGGAGGGTGAAAGAGACCGAAACGAGACGAAGGAGGGTGAAAGAGAGCAAAACGAGACGAAGGAGAGTGAAACAGAGCGAAACGAGACTAAAGAGGATGAAAGAGAGCGAAACGAGATGAAGGAGGGTGAAAGAGAGTGAAAAGAGACAAAGGAGGGTGAAAGACGGCGAAACGAGACGAAGGCGAGTGGAACAGAGCGAAACAAGACGAAGCAGGGTGAAAGTGAGCAAAACGAGACGAAGGAGAGTGAAAGAGAGCAAAACGAGACGAAGGAGTGTGAAACAGAGCGAAACGAGACAAAGGAGGATGAAAGAGAGCTAAACGAGACGAAGGAGGGTGAAAGAGAGCGAAACGAGAAGAAGGAGGGTGAAAGAGAGCGAAACGAGACGAAGGAGGGTGAAAGAGAGCGAAACGAGATGTAGGAGGGTCAAAGAGAGCGAAACGAGACGAAGGAGGGTGAAAGAGAGCGAAGCGAGACGAAGGAGGGTGAAAGAGAGCGAAACGAGACGAAGGAGGGTGAAAGAGAGCGAAAGGAGTCGAAGGAGGGTGAAAGAGAGCGGAACGAGACGAAGGAGGATGAAAGAGACCGAAACGAGGCGAAGGAGGGTGAAAGAGAGCGAAACGAGATGAAGGTGGGTGAAAGAGATCGAAACAAGACAAAGGAGGGTGAAAGAGACCGAAACGAGACGAAGGAGTGTGAAAGAGAGTGAAAAGAGACGAAGGAGGGTGAAAGAGAGCGAAATGAGAAGAAGAAGGGTGAAAGAGAGCGAAACGAGATGAAGGAGGGTGAAAGAGAGCGAAAGGAGACAAAGGAAGGTGAAAAAGAGCGAAACGAGACGAAGGCAGGTGGAACAGAGTGAAACAAGACGAAGAAGGGTGAAAGAGAGCGAAACGAGATGAAGGAGGGTGAAAGAGAGCGAAACGAAACTAAGGAGGATGAAAGAGAGCGAAATGAGATGAAGGAGGGTGAAAGAGACTGAAAAGAGACAAGGAGGGTGAAAGAGGGCGAAACGAGACGAAGGCGAGTGAACAGAGCGAAACACAACGAAGGAGGGTGAAAGAGAGCGAAACGAGAAGACGAAGAGTGAAAGAGAGCGAAACGAGACGAAGGAGGGTGAAAGAGAGCGAAACGAGATGAAGGAGGGTGAAAGAGGGCGAAACGAGACGAAGGAGTGTGAAAGAGAGTGAAAAGAGACGAAGGAGGGTGAAAGAGAGCGAAACGAGAAGAAGAAGGGTGAAAGAGAGCGAAACGAGATGAAGCAGGGTGAAAGAGAGCGAAAAGAGACAAAGGAAGGTGAAAGAGGGCGAAACGAGATGAAGGAGGGTGAAAGAGAGTGAAAAGAGACAAAGGAGGGTGAAAGAGGGCAAAACGAGACGAAGGCGAGTGGAACTGTGTGAAACAAGATGAAGGAGGGTGAAAGAGAGCGAAACGAGACGAAGGAGGGTGAAAGAGAGCAAAACGAGACGAAGGAGTGTGAAACAGAGCGAAACGAGATGAAGGAGGATGAAAGAGAGCTAAACGAGACGAAGGAGGGTGAAAGAGAGCGAAACGAGAAGAAGGAGGGTGAAAGAGAGCGAAACGAGACGAAGGAGGGTGAAAGAGAGCGAAACGAGATGAAGGAGGGTCAAAGAGAGCGAAACGAGACGAAGGAGGGTGAAAGAGAGCGAAGCGAGACGAAGGATTGTGAAAGAGAGCGAAACGAGACGAACGAGGGTGAAAGAGAGCGAAACGAGAGGAAGGAGGGGAAAGAGAGCGAAACGAGACGAAGGAGGGTGAAAGAGAGCGAAACGAAACGAAGAAAGTGAAAGTGAGCGAAACGAGACGAAGGAGGGTGAAAGAGAGAGAAAGGAGACGAAGGAGGGTGAAAGAGAGCGAAACGAGACGAAGGAGGGTGAAAGAGAGCGAAAGGAGTCGAAGGAGGGTGAAAGAGAGCGGAACGAGACGAAGGAGGGTGAAAGAGACCGAAACGAGACGAAGGCGGGTGAAAGAGATCGAAACGAGATGAAGGAGGGTGAAAGAGAGTGAAAAGAGACAAAGGAGGGTGAAAGAGGGCAAAACGAGACGAAGGCGAGTGGAACAGAGTGAAACAAGATGAAGGAGGGTGAAAGAGAGCGAAACGAGACGAAGGAGGGTGAAAGAGAGCAAAACGAGACGAAGGAGTGTGAAACAGAGCGAAACGAGAAGAAGAAGGGTGAAAGAGAGCAAACGAGACGAAGGAGGGTGAAAGAGAACGACACGAGATGAAGCAGGGTCAAAGAGAGCGAAACGAGACGAAGGAGGGTGAAAGAGAGCGAAGCGAGACGAAGGAGGGTGAAAGAGAGCGAAACGAGACGAACGAGGGTCAAAGAGAGCGAAACGAGAGGAAGGAGGGGAAAGAGAGCGAAACGAGACGAAGGAGGGTGAAAGAGAGCGAAAGGAGTCGAAGGAGGGTGAAAGAGAGCGGAACGAGACGAAGGAGGGTGAAAGTGACCGAAACGAGACGAAGGCGGGTGAAAGAGAGCGAAACGAGATGAAGGAGGGTTAAATAGAGCGAAACGAGATGAAGGAGTGTCAAAGAGAGCGAAACGAGACGAAGGAGGGTGAAAGAGAGCGAAACGAGATGAAGGGGAGTGAAAGAGAGCGAATAGAAACAAAGGAGGGTGAAAGAGGGCGAAACAAGACGAAGGCGGGTGGAACAGAGCGAAACAAGACGAAGGAGGGTGAAAGAGAGCGGAACGAGACGAAGGAGGGTGAAAGAGACCGAAACGAGACGAAGGAGGGTGAAAGAGAGCAAAACGAGACGAAGGAGAGTGAAACAGAGCGAAACGAGACTAAAGAGGATGAAAGAGAGCGAAACGAGATGAAGGAGGGTGAAAGAGAGTGAAAAGAGACAAAGGAGGGTGAAAGACGGCGAAACGAGACGAAGGCGAGTGGAACAGAGCGAAACAAGACGAAGCAGGGTGAAAGTGAGCAAAACGAGACGAAGGAGAGTGAAAGAGAGCAAAACGAGACGAAGGAGTGTGAAACAGAGCGAAACGAGACAAAGGAGGATGAAAGAGAGCTAAACGAGACGAAGGAGGGTGAAAGAGAGCGAAACGAGAAGAAGGAGGGTGAAAGAGAGCGAAACGAGACGAAGGAGGGTGAAAGAGAGCGAAACGAGATGTAGGAGGGTCAAAGAGAGCGAAACGAGACGAAGGAGGGTGAAAGAGAGCGAAGCGAGACGAAGGAGGGTGAAAGAGAGCGAAACGAGACGAACGAGGGTGAAAGAGTGCGAAACGAGATGAAGGAGGGTGAAAGAGAGCGAAACGAGACGAAGAAAGTGAAAGAGAGCGGAACGAGATGAAGGAGGGTGAAAGAGACCGAAACGAGACGAAGACGTGTGAAAGAGAGCGAAACGAGATGAAGGAGGGTGAAAGAGAGCGAAATGAGAAGAAGGAGGGTGAAAGAGAGTGAAACGAGACGAAGGAGGGTGAAAGAGAGCGAAACGAGATGAAGGAGTGTCAAAGAGAGCGAAACGAGATGAAGGAGTGTAAAAGAGAGCGACACGAGACGAAGGAGGGTGAAAGAGAGCGAAACGAGACGAAGGAGGGTGAAAGAGAGCGAAAGGAGTCGAAGGAGGGTGAAAGAGAGCGGAACGAGACGAAGGAGGATGAAAGAGACCGAAACGAGGCGAAGGAGGGTGAAAGAGAGCGAAACGAGATGAAGGTGGGTGAAAGAGATCGAAACAAGACAAAGGAGGGTGAAAGAGACCGAAACGAGACGAAGGAGTGTGAAAGAGAGTGAAAAGAGACGAAGGAGGGTGAAAGAGAGCGAAATGAGAAGAAGAAGGGTGAAAGAGAGCGAAACGAGATGAAGGAGGGTGAAAGAGAGCGAAAGGAGACAAAGGAAGGTGAAAAAGAGCGAAACGAGACGAAGGCAGGTGGAACAGAGTGAAACAAGACGAAGAAGGGTGAAAGAGAGCGAAACGAGATGAAGGAGGGTGAAAGAGAGCGAAACGAAACTAAGGAGGATGAAAGAGAGCGAAATGAGATGAAGGAGGGTGAAAGAGACTGAAAAGAGACAAGGAGGGTGAAAGAGGGCGAAACGAGACGAAGGCGAGTGAACAGAGCGAAACACAACGAAGGAGGGTGAAAGAGAGCGAAACGAGAAGACGAAGAGTGAAAGAGAGCGAAACGAGACGAAGGAGGGTGAAAGAGAGCGAAACGAGATGAAGGAGGGTGAAAGAGGGCGAAACGAGACGAAGGAGTGTGAAAGAGAGTGAAAAGAGACGAAGGAGGGTGAAAGAGAGCGAAACGAGAAGAAGAAGGGTGAAAGAGAGCGAAACGAGATGAAGCAGGGTGAAAGAGAGCGAAAAGAGACAAAGGAAGGTGAAAGAGGGCGAAACGAGATGAAGGAGGGTGAAAGAGAGTGAAAAGAGACAAAGGAGGGTGAAAGAGGGCAAAACGAGACGAAGGCGAGTGGAACTGTGTGAAACAAGATGAAGGAGGGTGAAAGAGAGCGAAACGAGACGAAGGAGGGTGAAAGAGAGCAAAACGAGACGAAGGAGTGTGAAACAGAGCGAAACGAGATGAAGGAGGATGAAAGAGAGCTAAACGAGACGAAGGAGGGTGAAAGAGAGCGAAACGAGAAGAAGGAGGGTGAAAGAGAGCGAAACGAGACGAAGGAGGGTGAAAGAGAGCGAAACGAGATGAAGGAGGGTCAAAGAGAGCGAAACGAGACGAAGGAGGGTGAAAGAGAGCGAAGCGAGACGAAGGATTGTGAAAGAGAGCGAAACGAGACGAACGAGGGTGAAAGAGAGCGAAACGAGAGGAAGGAGGGGAAAGAGAGCGAAACGAGACGAAGGAGGGTGAAAGAGAGCGAAACGAAACGAAGAAAGTGAAAGTGAGCGAAACGAGACGAAGGAGGGTGAAAGAGAGAGAAAGGAGACGAAGGAGGGTGAAAGAGAGCGAAACGAGACGAAGGAGGGTGAAAGAGAGCGAAAGGAGTCGAAGGAGGGTGAAAGAGAGCGGAACGAGACGAAGGAGGGTGAAAGAGACCGAAACGAGACGAAGGCGGGTGAAAGAGATCGAAACGAGATGAAGGAGGGTAAAAGAGAGCGAAACGAGATGAAGGAGTGTCAAAGAGAGCGAAACGAGACGAAGGAGGGTGAAAGAGAGCGAAACGAGATGAAGGAGAGTGAAAGAGAGCGGAACGAGACGAAGGAGGGTGAAAGAGACCGAAACGAGACGAAGACGGGTGGAACAGAGCGAAACAAGACGAAGGAGGGTGAAAGAGAGCAAAACGAGACGAAGGAGAGTGAAACAGAGCGAAACGAGACTAAAGAGGATGAAAGAGAGCGAAACGAGATGAAGGAGGGTGAAAGAGAGTGAAAAGAGACAAAGGAGGGTGAATGAGGGCGAAACGAGACGAAGGCGAGTGGAACAGAGCGAAAGAAGACGAAGCAGGGTGAAAGTGAGCAAAACGAGACGAAGGAGGGTGAAAGAGAGCAAAACGAGACGAAGGAGTGTGAAACAGAGCGAAACGAGACAAAGGAGGATGAAAGAGAGCTAAACGAGACGAAGGAGGGTGAAAGAGAGCGAAACGAGAAGAAGGAGGGTGAAAGAGAGCGGAACGAGACGAAGGAGGGTGAAAGAGAGCGAAACGAGATGTAGGAGGGTCAAAGAGAGCGAAACGAGACGAAGGAGGGTGAAAGAGAGCGAAGCGAGACGAAGGAGGGTGAAAGAGAGCGAAACGAGACGAACGAGGGTGAAAGAGAGCGAAACGAGATGAAGGAGGGTGAAAGAGAGCGAAACGAGACGAAGAAAGTGAAAGAGAGCGGAACGAGATGAAGGAGGGTGAAAGAGACCGAAACGAGACGAAGACGTGTGAAAGAGAGCGAAACGAGATGAAGGAGGGTGAAAGAGAGCGAAATGAGAAGAAGGAGGGTGAAAGAGAGTGAAACGAGACGAAGGAGGGTGAAAGAGAGCGAAACGAGATGAAGGAGTGTCAAAGAGAGCGAAACGAGACGAAGGAGGGTGAAAGAGAGCGAAACGAGATGAAGGAGGGTGAAAGAGACCGAAACGAGACGAAGACTTGTGAAAGAGAGCGAAACGAGATGAAGGAGGGTGAAAGAGAGCGAAACGAGAAGAAGGAGGGTGAAAGAGAGTGAAACGAGATGAAGGAGTGTAAAAGAGAGCGACACGAGACGAAGGAGGGTGAAAGAGAGCGAAACGAGACGAAGGAGGGTGAAAGAGAGTGAAAGGAGTCGAAGGAGGGTGAAAGAGAGCGGAACGAGACGAAGGAGGATGAAAGAGACCGAAACGAGGCGAAGGAGGGTGAAAGAGCGCGAAACGAGATGAAGGTGGGTGAAAGAGATCGAAACAAGACAAAGGAGGGTGAAAGAGAGTGAAACGAGATGAAGGTGGGTGAAAGAGACCGAAACGAGACGAAGGAGTGTGAAAGAGAGTGAAAAGAGACGAAGGAGGGTGAAAGAGAGCGAAATGAGAAGAAGAAGGGTGAAAGAGAGCGAAACGAGATGAAGGAGGGTGAAAGAGAGCGAAAGGAGACAAAGGAAGGTGAAAAAGAGCGAAACGAGACGAAGGCAGGTGGAACAGAGTGAAACAAGACGAAGAAGGGTGAAAGAGAGCGAAACGAGATGAAGGAGGGTGAAAGAGAGCGAAACGAAACTAAGGAGGATGAAAGAGAGCGAAATGAGATGAAGGAGGGTGAAAGAGACTGAAAAGAGACAAGGAGGGTGAAAGAGGGCGAAACGAGACGAAGGCGAGTGAACAGAGAAAAACACAACGAAGGAGGGTGAAAGAGAGCGAAACGAGAAGACGAAGAGTGAAAGTGAGCGAAACGAGACGAAGGAGGGTGAAAGAGAGCGAAACGAGATGAAGGAGGGTGAAAGAGGGCGAAACGAGACGAAGGAGTGTGAAAGAGAGTGAAAAGAGACGAAGGAGGGTGAAAGAGAGCGAAACGAGAAGAAGAAGCGTGAAAGAGAGCGAAACGAGATGAAGCAGGGTGAAAGAGAGCGAAAAGAGACAAAGGAAGGTGAAAGAGGGCGAAACGAGATGAAGGAGGGTGAAAGAGAGTGAAAAGAGACAAAGGAGGGTGAAAGAGGGCAAAACGAGACGAAGGCGAGTGGAACTGAGTGAAACAAGATGAAGGAGGGTGAAAGAGAGCGAAACGAGACGAAGGAGGGTGAAAGAGAGCAAAACGAGACGAAGGAGTGTGAAACAGAGCGAAACGAGATGAAGGAGGATGAAAGAGAGCTAAACGAGACGAAGGAGGGTGAAAGAGAGCGAAACGAGAAGAAGGAGGGTGAAAGAGAGCGAAACGAGACGAAGGAGGGTGAAAGAGAGCGAAACGAGATGAAGGAGGGTCAAAGAGAGCGAAACGAGACGAAGGAGGGTGAAAGAGAGCGAAGCGAGACGAAGGAGGGTGAAAGAGAGCGAAACGAGACGAACGAGGGTGAAAGAGAGCGAAACGAGAGGAAGGAGGGGAAAGTGAGCGAAACGAGACGAAGGAGGGTGAAAGAGAGAGAAAGGAGACGAAGGAGGGTGAAAGAGAGCGAAACGAGACGAAGGAGGGTGAAAGAGAGCGAAAGGAGTCGAAGGAGGGTGAAAGAGAGCGGAACGAGACGAAGGAGGGTGAAAGAGACCGAAACGAGACGAAGGCGGGTGAAAGAGATCGAAACGAGATGAAGGAGGGTAAAAGAGAGCGAAACGAGATGAAGGAGTGTCAAAGAGAGCAAAACGAGACGAAGGAGGGTGAAAGAGAGCGAAACGAGATGAAGGAGAGTGAAAGAGAGCGGAACGAGACGAAGGAGGGTGAAAGAGACCGAAACGAGACGAAGACGGGTGGAACAGAGCGAATCAAGATGAAGGAGGGTGAAAGAGAGCGGAACGAGACGAAGGAGGGTGAAAGAGACCGAAACGAGACGAAGAAGTGTGAAAGAGAGCGAAACGAGATGAAGGAGGGTGAAAGAGAGCGAAACGAGAAGAAGGAGGGTGAAGGAGAGTGAAACGAGACGAAGGAGGGTGAAAGAGAGCGAAACGAGATGAAGGAGTGTCAAAGAGAGCGAAACGAGACGAAGGAGGGTGAAAGAGAGCGAAACGAGATGAAGGAGGGTCAAAGAGAGCGAAACGAGACGAAGGAGGGTGAAAGAGAGCGAAGCGAGACGAAGGATTGTGAAAGAGAGCGAAACGAGACGAACGAGGGTGAAAGAGAGCGAAACGAGAGGAAGGAGGGGAAAGAGAGCGAAACGAGACGAAGGAGGGTGAAAGAGAGCGAAACGAAACGAAGAAAGTGAAAGTGAGCGAAACGAGACGAAGGAGGGTGAAAGAGAGAGAAAGGAGACGAAGGAGGGTGAAAGAGAGCGAAACGAAACGAAGAAAGTGAAAGTGAGCGAAACGAGACGAAGGAGGGTGAAAGAGAGAGAAAGGAGACGAAGGAGGGTGAAAGAGAGCGAAACGAGACGAAGGAGGGTGAAAGAGAGCGAAAGGAGTCGAAGGAGGGTGAAAGAGAGCGGAACGAGACGAAGGAGGGTGAAAGAGACCGAAACGAGACGAAGGCGGGTGAAAGAGATCGAAACGAGATGAAGGAGGGTAAAAGAGAGCGAAACGAGATGAAGGAGTGTCAAAGAGAGCGAAACGAGACGAAGGAGGGTGAAAGAGAGCGAAACGAGATGAAGGAGAGTGAAAGAGAGCGGAACGAGACGAAGGAGGGTGAAAGAGACCGAAACGAGACGAAGACGGGTGGAACAGAGCGAAACAAGACGAAGGAGGGTGAAAGAGAGCAAAACGAGACGAAGGAGAGTGAAACAGAGCGAAACGAGACTAAAGAGGATGAAAGAGAGCGAAACGAGATGAAGGAGGGTGAAAGAGAGTGAAAAGAGACAAAGGAGGGTGAATGAGGGCGAAACGAGACGAAGGCGAGTGGAACAGAGCGAAAGAAGACGAAGCAGGGTGAAAGTGAGCAAAACGAGACGAAGGAGGGTGAAAGAGAGCAAAACGAGACGAAGGAGTGTGAAACAGAGCGAAACGAGACAAAGGAGGATGAAAGAGAGCTAAACGAGACGAAGGAGGGTGAAAGAGAGCGAAACGAGAAGAAGGAGGGTGAAAGAGAGCGGAACGAGACGAAGGAGGGTGAAAGAGAGCGAAACGAGATGTAGGAGGGTCAAAGAGAGCGAAACGAGACGAAGGAGGGTGAAAGAGAGCGAAGCGAGACGAAGGAGGGTGAAAGAGAGCGAAACGAGACGAACGAGGGTGAAAGAGAGCGAAACGAGATGAAGGAGGGTGAAAGAGAGCGAAACGAGACGAAGAAAGTGAAAGAGAGCGGAACGAGATGAAGGAGGGTGAAAGAGACCGAAACGAGACGAAGACGTGTGAAAGAGAGCGAAACGAGATGAAGGAGGGTGAAAGAGAGCGAAATGAGAAGAAGGAGGGTGAAAGAGAGTGAAACGAGACGAAGGAGGGTGAAAGAGAGCGAAACGAGATGAAGGAGTGTCAAAGAGAGCGAAACGAGACGAAGGAGGGTGAAAGAGAGCGAAACGAGATGAAGGAGGGTGAAAGAGACCGAAACGAGACGAAGACTTGTGAAAGAGAGCGAAACGAGATGAAGGAGGGTGAAAGAGAGCGAAACGAGAAGAAGGAGGGTGAAAGAGAGTGAAACGAGATGAAGGAGTGTAAAAGAGAGCGACACGAGACGAAGGAGGGTGAAAGAGAGCGAAACGAGACGAAGGAGGGTGAAAGAGAGTGAAAGGAGTCGAAGGAGGGTGAAAGAGAGCGGAACGAGACGAAGGAGGATGAAAGAGACCGAAACGAGGCGAAGGAGGGTGAAAGAGCGCGAAACGAGATGAAGGTGGGTGAAAGAGATCGAAACAAGACAAAGGAGGGTGAAAGAGAGTGAAACGAGATGAAGGTGGGTGAAAGAGACCGAAACGAGACGAAGGAGTGTGAAAGAGAGTGAAAAGAGACGAAGGAGGGTGAAAGAGAGCGAAATGAGAAGAAGAAGGGTGAAAGAGAGCGAAACGAGATGAAGGAGGGTGAAAGAGAGCGAAAGGAGACAAAGGAAGGTGAAAAAGAGCGAAACGAGACGAAGGCAGGTGGAACAGAGTGAAACAAGACGAAGAAGGGTGAAAGAGAGCGAAACGAGATGAAGGAGGGTGAAAGAGAGCGAAACGAAACTAAGGAGGATGAAAGAGAGCGAAATGAGATGAAGGAGGGTGAAAGAGACTGAAAAGAGACAAGGAGGGTGAAAGAGGGCGAAACGAGACGAAGGCGAGTGAACAGAGAAAAACACAACGAAGGAGGGTGAAAGAGAGCGAAACGAGAAGACGAAGAGTGAAAGTGAGCGAAACGAGACGAAGGAGGGTGAAAGAGAGCGAAACGAGATGAAGGAGGGTGAAAGAGGGCGAAACGAGACGAAGGAGTGTGAAAGAGAGTGAAAAGAGACGAAGGAGGGTGAAAGAGAGCGAAACGAGAAGAAGAAGCGTGAAAGAGAGCGAAACGAGATGAAGCAGGGTGAAAGAGAGCGAAAAGAGACAAAGGAAGGTGAAAGAGGGCGAAACGAGATGAAGGAGGGTGAAAGAGAGTGAAAAGAGACAAAGGAGGGTGAAAGAGGGCAAAACGAGACGAAGGCGAGTGGAACTGAGTGAAACAAGATGAAGGAGGGTGAAAGAGAGCGAAACGAGACGAAGGAGGGTGAAAGAGAGCAAAACGAGACGAAGGAGTGTGAAACAGAGCGAAACGAGATGAAGGAGGATGAAAGAGAGCTAAACGAGACGAAGGAGGGTGAAAGAGAGCGAAACGAGATGAAGGAGGGTCAAAGAGAGCGAAACGAGACGAAGGAGGGTGAAAGAGAGCGAAGCGAGACGAAGGAGGGTGAAAGAGAGCGAAACGAGACGAACGAGGGTGAAAGAGAGCGAAACGAGAGGAAGGAGGGGAAAGTGAGCGAAACGAGACGAAGGAGGGTGAAAGAGAGAGAAAGGAGACGAAGGAGGGTGAAAGAGAGCGAAACGAGACGAAGGAGGGTGAAAGAGAGCGAAAGGAGTCGAAGGAGGGTGAAAGAGAGCGGAACGAGACGAAGGAGGGTGAAAGAGACCGAAACGAGACGAAGGCGGGTGAAAGAGATCGAAACGAGATGAAGGAGGGTAAAAGAGAGCGAAACGAGATGAAGGAGTGTCAAAGAGAGCAAAACGAGACGAAGGAGGGTGAAAGAGAGCGAAACGAGATGAAGGAGAGTGAAAGAGAGCGGAACGAGACGAAGGAGGGTGAAAGAGACCGAAACGAGACGAAGACGGGTGGAACAGAGCGAATCAAGATGAAGGAGGGTGAAAGAGAGCGGAACGAGACGAAGGAGGGTGAAAGAGACCGAAACGAGACGAAGAAGTGTGAAAGAGAGCGAAACGAGATGAAGGAGGGTGAAAGAGAGCGAAACGAGAAGAAGGAGGGTGAAGGAGAGTGAAACGAGACGAAGGAGGGTGAAAGAGAGCGAAACGAGATGAAGGAGTGTCAAAGAGAGCGAAACGAGACGAAGGAGGGTGAAAGGGAGCGAAACGAGACGAAGGAGGGTGAAAGAGAGCGAAAGGAGTCGAAGGAGGGTGAAAGAGAGCGGAACGAGATGAAGGAGGATGAAAGAGACCGAAACGAGGCGAAGGAGGGTGAAAGAGAGCGAAACGAGATGAATGTGGGTGAAAGAGATCGAAACAAGACAAAGGAGGGTGAAAGAGACCGAAACGAGACGAAGGAGGGTGAAAGAGAGTGAAAAGAGACGAAGGAGGGTGAAAGAGAGCGAAACGAGAAGAAGAAGGGTGAAAGAGAGCGAAACGAGATGAAGGACGGTGAAAGAGAGCGAAAAGAGACAAAGGAAGGTGAAAGAGGGCGAAACGAGACGAAGGCAGGTGGAACAGAGTGAAACAAGACGAAGAAGGGTGAAAGAGAGCGAAACGAGACGAAGGAGGGTGAAAGAGAGCAAAACGAGACGAAGGAGAGTGAAACAGAGCGAAACGAGACTAAAGAGGATGAAAGAGAGCGAAACGAGATGAAGGAGGGTGAAAGAGAGTGAAAAGAGACAAAGGAAGGTGAAAGAGGGCGAAACGAGACGAAGGCGAGTGGAACAGAGCGAAACAAGACGAAGCAGGGTGAAAGAGAGCGAAACGAGACGAAGGAGGGTGAAAGAGAGCAAAACGAGACGAAGGAGTGTGAAACAGAGCGAAACGAGACAAAGGAGGATGAAAGAGAGCTAAACGAGACGAAGGAGGGTGAAAGAGAGCGAAACGAGAAGAAGGAGGGTGAAAGAGAGCGAAACGAGACGAAGGAGGGTGACAGAGAGCGAAACGAGATGAAGGAGGGTCAAAGAGAGCGAAACGAGACGAAGGAGGGTGAAAGAGAGCGAAGCGAGACGAAGGAGGGTGAAAGAGAGCGAAACGAGATGAACGAGGGTGAAAGAGAGCAAAACGAGACGAAGGAGGGGAAAGAGAGCGAACCGAGACGAAGGAGGGTGAAAGAGAGCGAAACGAGACGAAGAAAGTGAAAGTGAGCGAAACGAGACGAAGGAGGGTGAAAGAGAGCGAAAGGAGACGAAGGAGGGTGAAAGAGAGCGAAACGAGACGAAGGAGCGTGAAAGAGAGCGAAAGGAGTCGAAGGAGGGTGAAAGAGAGCGGAACGAGACGAAGGAGGGTGAAAGAGACCGAAACGAGACGAAGGCGGGTGAAAGAGAGCGGAACGAGACGATGGAGGGTGAAATAGAGCAAAACGAGAGGAAGGAGGGTGAAAGAGAGCGAAACGAGACGAAGGAGGGTGAAAGGGAGTGAAACGAGATGAAGGAGGATGAAAGAGAGTGAAAAGAGACAAAGGAGGGTGAAAGAGGGCGAAACGAGACGAAGGCGGGTGGAACAGAGCGAAACAAGACGAAGGAGGGTGAAAGAGAGCGAAACGAGAAGAAGGAGGGTGAAAGAGAGCGAAACGAGACGAAGGAGGGTGAAAGAGAGCGAAACGAGATGAAGGAGGGTGAAAGAGAGCAAAACAGACGAAGGAGTGTGAAACAGAGCGAAACGAGACGAAGGAGGATGAAAGAGAGCGAAACGAGATGAAGGAGGGTGAAAGAGAGTGAAAAGAGACAAAGGAGGGTGAAAGAGGGCGAAACGAGATGAAGGCGGGTGAAAGAGAGCGTAACGAGACGGAGAAAGTGAAAGAGAGCGGAATGAGACGAAGGAGGGTGAAAGAGACCGAAACGAGACGAAGACGTGTGAAAGAGAGTGAAACAAGATGAAGGAGGGTGAAAGAGAGTGAAACGAGAAGAAGGAGGGTGAAAGAGAGTGAAACAAGACGAAGGAGGGTAAAAGAGAGCGAAACGAGATGAAGGAGTGTCAAAGAGAGTGAAAAGAGACGAAGGAGGGTGAAAGAGAGCGAAACGAGAAGAAGAAGGGTGAAAGAGAGCGAAACGAGATGAAGGAGGGTGAAAGAGAGCGAAAAGAGACAAAGGAAGGTGAAAGAGGGCGAAACGAGACGAAGGCAGGTGTAACAGAGTGAAACAAGACGAAGAAGGGTGAAAGAGAGCGAAACGAGACGAAGGAGGGTGAAAGAGAGCAAAACGAGACGAAGGAGAGTGAAACAGAGCGAAACGAGACTAAAGAGGATGAAAGAGAGCGAAACGAGATGAAGGAGGGTGAAAGAGAGCGAAACGAGGCTAAGGAGGGTGAAAGAGAGCGAAACGAGAAGAAGGAGGGTGAAAGAGAGCGAAACGAGACGAAGGAGGGTGAAAGAGAGCGAAAGGAGGGTGAAAGAGAGCGAAACGAGATGAAGGAGGGTGAAAGAGAGCGTAACGAGACGGAGAAAGTGAAAGAGAGCGGAATGAGACGAAGAAGGGTGAAAGAGACCGAAACGAGACGAAGACGTGTGAAAGAGAGTGAAACAAGATGAAGGAGGGTGAAAGAGAGTGAAACGAGAAGAAGGAGGGTGAAAGAGAGTGAAACAAGACGAAGGAGGGTAAAAGAGAGCAAAACGAGATGAAGGAGTGTCAAAGAGAGTGAAAAGAGACGAAGGAGGGTGAAAGAGAGCGAAACGAGAAGAAGAAGGGTGAAAGAGAGCGAAACGAGATGAAGGAGGGTGAAAGAGAGCGAAAAGAGACAAAGGAAGGTGAAAGAGGGCGAAACGAGACGAAGGCAGGTGGAACAGAGTGAAACAAGACGAAGAAGGGTGAAAGAGAGCGAAACGAGACGAAGGAGGGTGAAAGAGAGCAAAACGAGACGAAGGAGAGTGAAACAGAGCGAAACGAGACTAAAGAGGATGAAAGAGCGAAACGAGATGAAGGACGGTGAAAGAGAGTGAAAAGAGACAAAGGAGGGTGAAAGAGGGCGAAACGAGACGAAGGCGAGTGGAACAGAGCGAAACAAGACGAAGCAGGGTGAAAGAGAGCAAAACGAGACGAAGGAGGGTGAAAGAGAGCAAAACGAGACGAAGGAGTGTGAAACAGAGCGAAACGAGACAAAGGAGAATGAAAGAGAGCTAAACGAGACGAAGGAGGGTGAAAGAGAGCGAAACGAGAAGAAGGAGGGTGAAAGAGAGCGAAACGAGACGAAGGAGGGTGAAAGAGAGCAAAACGAGATGAAGGAGGGCCAAAGAGAGCGAAACGAGACGAAGGAGGGTGAAAGAGAGCGAAGCGAGACGAAGGAGGGTGAAAGAGAGTGAAAAGAGACAAAGGAGGGTGAAAGAGGGCGAAACGAGCCGAAGGCGGGTGGAACAGAGCGAAACAAGACGAAGGAGGGTGAAAGAGAGCGAAACGAGACGAAGGAGGGTGAAAGAGAGCGAAACGAGAAGAAGGAGGGTGAAAGAGAGCGAAACGAGACGAAGGAGGGTGAAAGAGAGCGAAACGAGATGAAGGAGGGTGAAAGAGAGCGTAACGAGACGGAGAAAGTGAAAGAGAGCGGAATGAGACGAAGGAGGGTGAAAGAGACCGAAACGAGACGAAGACGTGTGAAAGAGAGTGAAACAAGATGAAGGAGGGTGAAAGAGAGTGAAACGAGAAGAAGGAGGGTGAAAGAGAGTGAAACGAGACGAAGGAGGGTGAAAGAGAGCGAAACGAGTTGAAGGAGTGTCAAAGAGAGCGAAACGAGACGAATGAGGGTGAAAGAGAGCGAAACGAGATGAAGGAGGGTGAAAGAGAGCGAAACGAGATGAAGAAAGTGAAAGAGAGCGGAACGAGACGAAGGAGGGTGAAAGAGACCAAAACGAGACGAAGACGTGTGAAAGAGAGCGAAGCGAGATGAAGGAGTGTCAAAGAGAGTGAAAAGAGACGAAGGAGGGTGAAAGAGAGGGAAACGAGAAGAAGAAGGGTGAAAGAGAGCGAAACGAGATGAAGGAGGGTGAAAGAGAGCGAAAAGAGACAAAGGAAGGTGAAAGAGGGCGAAACGAGACGAAGGCAGGTGGAACAGAGTGAAACAAGACGAAGAAGGGTGAAAGAGAGCGAAACGAGACGAAGGAGGGTGAAAGAGAGCAAAACGAGACGAAGGAGAGTGAAACAGAGCGAAACGAGACTAAAGAGGATGAAAGAGAGCGAAACGAGATGAAGGAGGGTGAAAGAGAGCGAAACGAGGCTAAGGAGGGTGAAAGAGAGCGAAACGAGAAGAAGGAGGGTGAAAGAGAGCGAAACGAGACGAAGGAGGGTGAAAGAGAGCGAAAGGAGGGTGAAAGAGAGCGAAACGAGATGAAGGAGGGTGAAAGAGAGCGTAACGAGACGGAGAAAGTGAAAGAGAGCGGAATGAGACGAAGAAGGGTGAAAGAGACCGAAACGAGACGAAGACGTGTGAAAGAGAGTGAAACAAGATGAAGGAGGGTGAAAGAGAGTGAAACGAGAAGAAGGAGGGTGAAAGAGAGTGAAACAAGACGAAGGAGGGTAAAAGAGAGCGAAACGAGATGAAGGAGTGTCAAAGAGAGTGAAAAGAGACGAAGGAGGGTGAAAGAGAGCGAAACGAGAAGAAGAAGGGTGAAAGAGAGCGAAACGAGATGAAGGAGGGTGAAAGAGAGCGAAAAGAGACAAAGGAAGGTGAAAGAGGGCGAAACGAGACGAAGGCAGGTGGAACAGAGTGAAACAAGACGAAGAAGGGTGAAAGAGAGCAAAACGAGACGAAGGAGGGTGAAAGAGAGCAAAACGAGACGAAGGAGAGTGAAACAGAGCGAAACGAGACTAAAGAGGATGAAAGAGAGCGAAACGAGATGAAGGAGGGTGAAAGAGAGTGAAAAGAGAAAGGGAGGGTGAAAGAGGGCGAAACGAGACGAAGGCGAGTGGAACAGAGCGAAACAAGACGAAGCAGGGTGAAAGAGAGCAAAACGAGACGAAGGAGGGTGAAAGAGAGCAATACGAGACGAAGGAGTGTGAAACAGAGCGAAACGAGACAAAGGAGGATGAAAGAGAGCTAAACGAAACGAAGGAGGGTGAAAGAGAGCGAAACGAGAAGAAGGAGGGTGAAAGAGAGTGAAACGAGACGAAGGAGGGTGAAAGAGAGCAAAACGAGATGAAGGAGGGCCAAAGAGAGCGAAACGAGACGAAGGAGGGTGAAAGAGAGCGAAGCGAGACGAAGGAGGGTGAAAGAGAGTGAAAAGAGACAAAGGAGGGTGAAAGAGGGCGAAACGAGCCGAAGGCGGGTGGAACAGAGCGAAACGAGACGAACGAGGGTGAAAGAGAGCGAAACGAGAGGAAGGAGGGGAAAGTGAGCGAAACGAGACGAAGGAGGGTGAAAGAGAGAGAAAGGAGACGAAGGAGGGTGAAAGAGAGCGAAACGAGACGAAGGAGGGTGAAAGAGAGCGAAAGGAGTCGAAGGAGGGTGAAAGAGAGCGGAACGAGACGAAGGAGGGTGAAAGAGACCGCAACGAGACGAAGGCGGGTGAAAGAGATCGAAACGAGATGAAGGAGGGTAAAAGAGAGCGAAATGAGATGAAGGAGTGTCAAAGAGAGCGAAACGAGACGAAGGAGGGTGAAAGAGAGCGAAACGAGATGAAGGAGAGTGAAAGAGAGCGGAACGAGACGAAGGAGGGTGAAAGAGACCGAAACGAGACGAAGACGGGTGGAACAGAGCGAAACAAGACGAAGGAGGGTGAAAGAGAGCGGAACGAGACGAAGGAGGGTGAAAGAGACCGAAACGAGACGAAGACGTGTGAAAGAGAGCGAAACGAGATGAAGGAGGGTGAAAGAGAGCGAAACGAGAAGAAGGAGGGTGAAGGAGAGTGAAACGAGACGAAGGAGGGTGAAAGAGAGCGAAACGAGATGAAGGAGTGTCAAAGAGAGCGAAACGAGACGAAGGAGGGTGAAAGGGAGCGAAACGAGACGAAGGAGGGTGAAAGAGAGCGAAAGGAGTCGAAGGAGGGTGAAAGAGAGCGGAACGAGATGAAGGAGGATGAAAGAGACCGAAACGAGGCGAAGGAGGGTGAAAGAGAGCGAAACGAGATGAATGTGGGTGAAAGAGATCGAAACAAGACAAAGGAGGGTGAAAGAGACCGAAACGAGACGAAGGAGGGTGAAAGAGAGTGAAAAGAGACGAAGGAGGGTGAAAGAGAGCGAAACGAGAAGAAGAAGGGTGAAAGAGAGCGAAACGAGATGAAGGACGGTGAAAGAGAGCGAAAAGAGACAAAGGAAGGTGAAAGAGGGCGAAACGAGACGAAGGCAGGTGGAACAGAGTGAAACAAGACGAAGAAGGGTGAAAGAGAGCGAAACGAGACGAAGGAGGGTGAAAGAGAGCAAAACGAGACGAAGGAGAGTGAAACAGAGCGAAACGAGACTAAAGAGGATGAAAGAGAGCGAAACGAGATGAAGGAGGGTGAAAGAGAGTGAAAAGAGACAAAGGAAGGTGAAAGAGGGCGAAACGAGACGAAGGCGAGTGGAACAGAGCGAAACAAGACGAAGCAGGGTGAAAGAGAGCGAAACGAGACGAAGGAGGGTGAAAGAGAGCAAAACGAGACGAAGGAGTGTGAAACAGAGCGAAACGAGACAAAGGAGGATGAAAGAGAGCTAAACGAGATGAACGAGGGTGAAAGAGAGCAAAACGAGACGAAGGAGGGGAAAGAGAGCGAACCGAGACGAAGGAGGGTGAAAGAGAGCGAAACGAGACGAAGAAAGTGAAAGTGAGCGAAACGAGACGAAGGAGGGTGAAAGAGAGCGAAAGGAGACGAAGGAGGGTGAAAGAGAGCGAAACGAGACGAAGGAGCGTGAAAGAGAGCGAAAGGAGTCGAAGGAGGGTGAAAGAGAGCGGAACGAGACGAAGGAGGGTGAAAGAGACCGAAACGAGACGAAGGCGGGTGAAAGAGATCGAAACGAGATGAAGGAGGGTAAAAGAGAGCGAAACGAGATGAAGGAGTGTCAAAGAGAGCGAAACGAGATGAAGGTGGGTGAAAGAGAGCGAAACGAGATGAAGGAGAGTGAAAGAGAGCGAATAGAGACAAAGGAGGGTGAAAGAGGGCGAAACGAGACGAAGGCGGGTGGAACAGAGCGAAACAAGACGAAGGAGGGTGAAAGAGAGCGAAACGAGACGAAGGAGGGGAAAGAGAGCGAACCGAGACGAAGGAGGGTGAAAGAGAGCGAAACGAGACGAAGAAAGTGAAAGTGAGCGAAACGAGACGAAGGAGGGTGAAAGAGAGCGAAAGGAGACGAAGGAGGGTGAAAGAGAGCAAAACGAGACGAAGTAGTGTGAAACAGAGCGAAACGAGACGAAGGAGGATGAAAGAGAGCGAAACGAGATGAAGGAGGGTGAAAGAGAGTGAAAAGAGACAAAGGAGGGTGAAAGAGGGCGAAACGAGACGAAGGCGGGTGGAACAGAGCGAAACAAGACGAAGGAGGGTGAAAGAGAGCGAAACGAGACGAAGGAGGGTAAAAGAGAGCAAAACGAGACGAAGGTGTGTGAAAGAGAGCGGAACGAGACGATGGAGGGTGAAATAGAGCAAAACGAGAGGAAGGAGGGTGAAAGAGAGCGAAACGAGACGAAGGAGGGTGAAAGGGAGTGAAACGAGATGAAGGAGGATGAAAGAGAGTGAAAAGAGACAAAGGAGGGTGAAAGAGGGCGAAACGAGACGAAGGCGGGTGGAACAGAGCGAAACAAGACGAAGGAGGGTGAAAGAGAGCGAAACGAGAAGAAGGAGGGTGAAAGAGAGCGAAACGAGACGAAGGAGGGTGAAAGAGAGCGAAACGAGATGAAGGAGGGTGAAAGAGAGCAAAACAGACGAAGGAGTGTGAAACAGAGCGAAACGAGACGAAGGAGGATGAAAGAGAGCGAAACGAGATGAAGGAGGGTGAAAGAGAGTGAAAAGAGACAAAGGAGGGTGAAAGAGGGCGAAACGAGACGAAGGCGGGTGAAAGAGAGCGTAACGAGACGGAGAAAGTGAAAGAGAGCGGAATGAGACGAAGGAGGGTGAAAGAGACCGAAACGAGACGAAGACGTGTGAAAGAGAGTGAAACAAGATGAAGGAGGGTGAAAGAGAGTGAAACGAGAAGAAGGAGGGTGAAAGAGAGTGAAACAAGACGAAGGAGGGTAAAAGAGAGCGAAACGAGATGAAGGAGTGTCAAAGAGAGTGAAAAGAGACGAAGGAGGGTGAAAGAGAGCGAAACGAGAAGAAGAAGGGTGAAAGAGAGCGAAACGAGATGAAGGAGGGTGAAAGAGAGCGAAAAGAGACAAAGGAAGGTGAAAGAGGGCGAAACGAGACGAAGGCAGGTGGAACAGAGTGAAACAAGACGAAGAAGGGTGAAAGAGAGCGAAACGAGACGAAGGAGGGTGAAAGAGAGCAAAACGAGACGAAGGAGAGTGAAACAGAGCGAAACGAGACTAAAGAGGATGAAAGAGAGCGAAACGAGATGAAGGAGGGTGAAAGAGAGCGAAACGAGGCTAAGGAGGGTGAAAGAGAGCGAAACGAGAAGAAGGAGGGTGAAAGAGAGCGAAACGAGACGAAGGAGGGTGAAAGAGAGCGAAAGGAGGGTGAAAGAGAGCGAAACGAGATGAAGGAGGGTGAAAGAGAGCGTAACGAGACGGAGAAAGTGAAAGAGAGCGGAATGAGCCGAAGAAGGGTGAAAGAGACCGAAACGAGACGAAGACGTGTGAAAGAGAGTGAAACAAGATGAAGGAGGGTGAAAGAGAGTGAAACGAGAAGAAGGAGGGTGAAAGAGAGTGAAACAAGACGAAGGAGGGTAAAAGAGAGCGAAACGAGATGAAGGAGTGTCAAAGAGAGTGAAAAGAGACGAAGGAGGGTGAAAGAGAGCGAAACGAGAAGAAGAAGGGTGAAAGAGAGCGAACCGAGATGAAGGAGGGTGAAAGAGAGCGAAAAGAGACAAAGGAAGGTGAAAGAGGGCGAAACGAGACGAAGGCAGGTGGAACAGAGTGAAACAAGACGAAGAAGGGTGAAAGAGAGCGAAACGAGACGAAGGAGGGTGAAAGAGAGCAAAACGAGACGAAGGAGAGTGAAACAGAGCGAAACGAGACTAAAGAGGATGAAAGAGAGCGAAACGAGATGAAGGAGGGTGAAAGAGAGTGAAAAGAGACAAAGGAGGGTGAAAGAGGGCGAAACGAGACGAAGGCGAGTGGAACAGAGCGAAACAAGACGAAGCAGGGTGAAAGAGAGCAAAACGAGACGAAGGAGGGTGAAAGAGAGCAAAACGAGACGAAGGAGTGTGAAACAGAGCGAAACGAGACAAAGGAGGATGAAAGAGAGCTAAACGAGACGAAGGAGGGTGAAAGAGAGCGAAACGAGAAGAAGGAGGGTGAAAGAGAGCGAAACGAGACGAAGGAGGGTGAAAAAGAGCAAAACGAGATGAAGGAGGGCCAAAGAGAGCGAAACGAGACGAAGGAGGGTGAAAGAGAGCGAAGCGAGACGAAGGAGGGTGAAAGAGAGTGAAAAGAGACAAAGGAGGGTGAAAGAGGGCGAAACGAGCCGAAGGCGGGTGGAACAGAGCGAAACAAGACGAAGGAGGGTGAAAGAGAGCGAAACGAGACGAAGGAGGGTGAAAGAGAGCGAAACGAGAAGAAGGAGGGTGAAAGAGAGCGAAACGAGACGAAGGAGGGTGAAAGAGAGCGAAACGAGATGAAGGAGGGTGAAAGAGAGCGTAACGAGACGGAGAAAGTGAAAGAGAGCGGAATGAGACGAAGGAGGGTGAAAGAGACCGAAACGAGACGAAGACGTGTGAAAGAGAGTGAAACAAGATGAAGGAGGGTGAAAGAGAGTGAAACGAGAAGAAGGAGGGTGAAAGAGAGTGAAACGAGACGAAGGAGGGTGAAAGAGAGCGAAACGAGTTGAAGGAGTGTCAAAGAGAGCGAAACGAGACGAATGAGGGTGAAAGAGAGCGAAACGAGATGAAGGAGGGTGAAAGAGAGCGAAACGAGATGAAGAAAGTGAAAGAGAGCGGAACGAGACGAAGGAGGGTGAAAGAGACCAAAACGAGACGAAGACGTGTGAAAGAGAGCGAAACGAGATGAAGGAGGGTGAAAGAGAGCGAAACGAGAAGAAGGAGGGTGAAAGAGAGTGAAACGAGACGAAGGAGGGTGAAAGAGAGCGAAACGAGATGAAGGAGTGTCAAAGAGAGTGAAAAGAGACGAAGGAGGGTGAAAGAGAGCGAAACGAGAAGAAGAAGGGTGAAAGAGAGCGAAACGAGATGAAGGAGGGTGAAAGAGAGCGAAAAGAGACAAAGGAAGGTGAAAGAGGGCGAAACGAGACGAAGGCAGGTGGAACAGAGTGAAACAAGACGAAGAAGGGTGAAAGAGAGCGAAACGAGACGAAGGAGGGTGAAAGAGAGCAAAACGAGACGAAGGAGAGTGAAACAGAGCGAAACGAGACTAAAGAGGATGAAAGAGAGCGAAACGAGATGAAGGAGGGTGAAAGAGAGCGAAACGAGGCTAAGGAGGGTGAAAGAGAGCGAAACGAGAAGAAGGAGGGTGAAAGAGAGCGAAACGAGACGAAGGAGGGTGAAAGAGAGCGAAAGGAGGGTGAAAGAGAGCGAAACGAGATGAAGGAGGGTGAAAGAGAGCGTAACGAGACGGAGAAAGTGAAAGAGAGCGGAATGAGACGAAGAAGGGTGAAAGAGACCGAAACGAGACGAAGACGTGTGAAAGAGAGTGAAACAAGATGAAGGAGGGTGAAAGAGAGTGAAACGAGAAGAAGGAGGGTGAAAGAGAGTGAAACAAGACGAAGGAGGGTAAAAGAGAGCGAAACGAGATGAAGGAGTGTCAAAGAGAGTGAAAAGAGACGAAGGAGGGTGAAAGAGAGCGAAACGAGAAGAAGAAGGGTGAAAGAGAGCGAAACGAGATGAAGGAGGGTGAAAGAGAGCGAAAAGAGACAAAGGAAGGTGAAAGAGGGCGAAACGAGACGAAGGCAGGTGGAACAGAGTGAAACAAGACGAAGAAGGGTGAAAGAGAGCAAAACGAGACGAAGGAGGGTGAAAGAGAGCAAAACGAGACGAAGGAGAGTGAAACAGAGCGAAACGAGACTAAAGAGGATGAAAGAGAGCGAAACGAGATGAAGGAGGGCCAAAGAGAGCGAAACGAGACGAAGGAGGGTGAAAGAGAGCGAAGCGAGACGAAGGAGGGTGAAAGAGAGTGAAAAGAGACAAAGGAGGGTGAAAGAGGGCGAAACGAGCCGAAGGCGGGTGGAACAGAGCGAAACAAGACGAAGGAGGGTGAAAGAGAGCGAAACGAGAAGAAGGAGGGTGAAAGAGAGCGAAACGAGACGAAGGAGGGTGAAAGAGAGCGAAACGAGATGAAGGAGGGTGAAAGAGAGCAAAACAGACGAAGGAGTGTGAAACAGAGCGAAACGAGACGAAGGAGGATGAAAGAGAGCGAAACGAGATGAAGGAGGGTGAAAGAGAGTGAAAAGAGACAAAGGAGGGTGAAAGAGGGCGAAACGAGACGAAGGCGGGTGAAAGAGAGCGTAACGAGACGGAGAAAGTGAAAGAGAGCGGAATGAGACGAAGGAGGGTGAAAGAGACCGAAACGAGACGAAGACGTGTGAAAGAGAGTGAAACAAGATGAAGGAGGGTGAAAGAGAGTGAAACGAGAAGAAGGAGGGTGAAAGAGAGTGAAACAAGACGAAGGAGGGTAAAAGAGAGCGAAACGAGATGAAGGAGTGTCAAAGAGAGTGAAAAGAGACGAAGGAGGGTGAAAGAGAGCGAAACGAGAAGAAGAAGGGTGAAAGAGAGCGAAACGAGATGAAGGAGGGTGAAAGAGAGCGAAAAGAGACAAAGGAAGGTGAAAGAGGGCGAAACGAGACGAAGGCAGGTGGAACAGAGTGAAACAAGACGAAGAAGGGTGAAAGAGAGCGAAACGAGACGAAGGAGGGTGAAAGAGAGCAAAACGAGACGAAGGAGAGTGAAACAGAGCGAAACGAGACTAAAGAGGATGAAAGAGAGCGAAACGAGATGAAGGAGGGTGAAAGAGAGCGAAACGAGGCTAAGGAGGGTGAAAGAGAGCGAAACGAGAAGAAGGAGGGTGAAAGAGAGCGAAACGAGACGAAGGAGGGTGAAAGAGAGCGAAAGGAGGGTGAAAGAGAGCGAAACGAGATGAAGGAGGGTGAAAGAGAGCGTAACGAGACGGAGAAAGTGAAAGAGAGCGGAATGAGCCGAAGAAGGGTGAAAGAGACCGAAACGAGACGAAGACGTGTGAAAGAGAGTGAAACAAGATGAAGGAGGGTGAAAGAGAGTGAAACGAGAAGAAGGAGGGTGAAAGAGAGTGAAACAAGACGAAGGAGGGTAAAAGAGAGCGAAACGAGATGAAGGAGTGTCAAAGAGAGTGAAAAGAGACGAAGGAGGGTGAAAGAGAGCGAAACGAGAAGAAGAAGGGTGAAAGAGAGCGAAACGAGATGAAGGAGGGTGAAAGAGAGCGAAAAGAGACAAAGGAAGGTGAAAGAGGGCGAAACGAGACGAAGGCAGGTGGAACAGAGTGAAACAAGACGAAGAAGGGTGAAAGAGAGCGAAACGAGACGAAGGAGGGTGAAAGAGAGCAAAACGAGACGAAGGAGAGTGAAACAGAGCGAAACGAGACTAAAGAGGATGAAAGAGAGCGAAACGAGATGAAGGAGGGTGAAAGAGAGTGAAAAGAGACAAAGGAGGGTGAAAGAGGGCGAAACGAGACGAAGGCGAGTGGAACAGAGCGAAACAAGACGAAGCAGGGTGAAAGAGAGCAAAACGAGACGAAGGAGGGTGAAAGAGAGCAAAACGAGACGAAGGAGTGTGAAACAGAGCGAAACGAGACAAAGGAGGATGAAAGAGAGCTAAACGAGACGAAGGAGGGTGAAAGAGAGCGAAACGAGAAGAAGGAGGGTGAAAGAGAGCGAAACGAGACGAAGGAGGGTGAAAAAGAGCAAAACGAGATGAAGGAGGGCCAAAGAGAGCGAAACGAGACGAAGGAGGGTGAAAGAGAGCGAAGCGAGACGAAGGAGGGTGAAAGAGAGTGAAAAGAGACAAAGGAGGGTGAAAGAGGGCGAAACGAGCCGAAGGCGGGTGGAACAGAGCGAAACAAGACGAAGGAGGGTGAAAGAGAGCGAAACGAGACGAAGGAGGGTGAAAGAGAGCGAAACGAGAAGAAGGAGGGTGAAAGAGAGCGAAACGAGACGAAGGAGGGTGAAAGAGAGCGAAACGAGATGAAGGAGGGTGAAAGAGAGCGTAACGAGACGGAGAAAGTGAAAGAGAGCGGAATGAGACGAAGGAGGGTGAAAGAGACCGAAACGAGACGAAGACGTGTGAAAGAGAGTGAAACAAGATGAAGGAGGGTGAAAGAGAGTGAAACGAGAAGAAGGAGGGTGAAAGAGAGTGAAACGAGACGAAGGAGGGTGAAAGAGAGCGAAACGAGTTGAAGGAGTGTCAAAGAGAGCGAAACGAGACGAATGAGGGTGAAAGAGAGCGAAACGAGATGAAGGAGGGTGAAAGAGAGCGAAACGAGATGAAGAAAGTGAAAGAGAGCGGAACGAGACGAAGGAGGGTGAAAGAGACCAAAACGAGACGAAGACGTGTGAAAGAGAGCGAAACGAGATGAAGGAGGGTGAAAGAGAGCGAAACGAGAAGAAGGAGGGTGAAAGAGAGTGAAACGAGACGAAGGAGGGTGAAAGAGAGCGAAACGAGATGAAGGAGTGTCAAAGAGAGTGAAAAGAGACGAAGGAGGGTGAAAGAGAGCGAAACGAGAAGAAGAAGGGTGAAAGAGAGCGAAACGAGATGAAGGAGGGTGAAAGAGAGCGAAAAGAGACAAAGGAAGGTGAAAGAGGGCGAAACGAGACGAAGGCAGGTGGAACAGAGTGAAACAAGACGAAGAAGGGTGAAAGAGAGCGAAACGAGACGAAGGAGGGTGAAAGAGAGCAAAACGAGACGAAGGAGAGTGAAACAGAGCGAAACGAGACTAAAGAGGATGAAAGAGAGCGAAACGAGATGAAGGAGGGTGAAAGAGAGCGAAACGAGGCTAAGGAGGGTGAAAGAGAGCGAAACGAGAAAAAGGAGGGTGAAAGAGAGCGAAACGAGACGAAGGAGGGTGAAAGAGAGCGAAAGGAGGGTGAAAGAGAGCGAAACGAGATGAAGGAGGGTGAAAGAGAGCGTAACGAGACGGAGAAAGTGAAAGAGAGCGGAATGAGACGAAGAAGGGTGAAAGAGACCGAAACGAGACGAAGACGTGTGAAAGAGAGTGAAACAAGATGAAGGAGGGTGAAAGAGAGTGAAACGAGAAGAAGGAGGGTGAAAGAGAGTGAAACAAGACGAAGGAGGGTAAAAGAGAGCGAAACGAGATGAAGGAGTGTCAAAGAGAGTGAAAAGAGACGAAGGAGGGTGAAAGAGAGCGAAACGAGAAGAAGAAGGGTGAAAGAGAGCGAAACGAGATGAAGGAGGGTGAAAGAGAGCGAAAAGAGACAAAGGAAGGTGAAAGAGGGCGAAACGAGACGAAGGCAGGTGGAACAGAGTGAAACAAGACGAAGAAGGGTGAAAGAGAGCAAAACGAGACGAAGGAGGGTGAAAGAGAGCAAAACGAGACGAAGGAGTGTGAAACAGAGCGAAACGAGACAAAGGAGGATGAAAGAGAGCTAAACGAGACGAAGGAGGGTGAAAGAGAGCGAAACGAGAAGAAGGAGGGTGAAAGAGAGCGAAACGAGACGAAGGAGGGTGAAAGAGAGCAAAACGAGATGAAGGAGGGCCAAAGAGAGCGAAACGAGACGAAGGAGGGTGAAAGAGAGCGAAGCGAGACGAAGGAGGGTGAAAGAGAGTGAAAAGAGACAAAGGAGGGTGAAAGAGGGCGAAACGAGCCGAAGGCGGGTGGAACAGAGCGAAACAAGACGAAGGAGGGTGAAAGAGAGCGAAACGAGACGAAGGAGGGTGAAAGAGAGCGAAACGAGAAGAAGGAGGGTGAAAGAGAGCGAAACGAGACGAAGGAGGGTGAAAGAGAGCGAAACGAGATGAAGGAGGGTGAAAGAGAGCGTAACGAGACGGAGAAAGTGAAAGAGAGCGGAATGAGACGAAGGAGGGTGAAAGAGACCGAAACGAGACGAAGACGTGTGAAAGAGAGTGAAACAAGATGAAGGAGGGTGAAAGAGAGTGAAACGAGAAGAAGGAGGGTGAAAGAGAGTGAAACGAGACGAAGGAGGGTAAAAGAGAGCGAAACGAGTTGAAGGAGTGTCAAAGAGAGCGAAACGAGACGAATGAGGGTGAAAGAGAGCGAAACGAGATGAAGGAGGGTGAAAGAGAGCGAAACGAGATGAAGAAAGTGAAAGAGAGCGGAACGAGACGAAGGAGGGTGAAAGAGACCAAAACGAGACGAAGACGTGTGAAAGAGAGCGAAACGAGATGAAGGAGGGTGAAAGAGAGCGAAACGAGAAGAAGGAGGGTGAAAGAGAGTGAAACGAGACGAAGGAGGGTGAAAGGGAGCGAAACGAGATGAAGGAGTGTCAAAGAGAGCGAAACGAGACGAAGGAGGGTGAAAGAGAGCGAAACGAGACGAAGGAGGGTGAAAGAGAGCGAAAGGAGTCGAAGGAGGGTGAAAGAGAGCGAAACGAGACGAAGGAGGGTGAAAGAGACCGAAACGAGACGAAGGAGGGTGAAAGAGAGTGAAAAGAGACGAAGGAGGGTGAAAGAGAGCGAAACGAGAAGAAGAAGGGTGAAAGAGAGCGAAACGAGATGAAGGAGGGTGAAAGAGAGCGAAAAGAGACAAAGGAAGGTGAAAGAGGGCGAAACGAGACGAAGGCAGGTGGAACAGAGTGAAACAAGACGAAGAAGGGTGAAAGAGAGCGAAACGAGACGAAGCAGGGTGAAAGAGAGCAAAACGAGACGAAGGAGGGTGAAAGAGAGCAAAACGAGACGAAGGAGTGAGAAACAGAGCGAAACGAGACAAAGGAGGATGACAGAGAGCTAAACGAGACGAAGGAGGGTGAAAGAGAGCGAAACAAGAAGAAGGAGGGTGAAAGAGAGCGAAACGAGACGAAGGAGGGTGAAAGAGAGCGAAACGAGATGAAGGAGGGTCAAAGAGAGCGAAACGAGATGAAGGAGGGGAAAGAGAGCGAACCGAGACGAAGGAGGGTGAAAGAGAGCGAAACGAGACGAAGAAAGTGAAAGTGAGCGAAACGAGACGAAGGAGGGTGAAAGAGAGCGAAAGGAGACGAAGGAGGGTGAAAGAGAGCGAAACGAGACGAAGGAGGGTGAAAGAGAGCGAAAGGAGTCGAAGGAGGGTGAAAGAGAGCGGAACGAGACGAAGGAGGGTGAAAGAGACCGAAACGAGACGAAGGCGGGTGGAACAGAGCGAAACAAGACGAAGGAGGGTGAAAGAGAGCGAAACGAGACGAAGGAGGGTGAAAGAGAGTAAAACGAGACGAAGTAGTGTGAAACAGAGCGAAACGAGACGAAGGAGGATGAAAGAGAGCGAAACGAGATGAAGGAGGGTGAAAGAGAGTGAAAAGAGACAAAGGAGGGTGAAAGAGGGCGAAACGAGACAAAGGCGGGTGGAACAGAGCGAAACAAGACGAAGGAGGGTGAAAGAGAGCGAAACGAGACGAAGGAGGGTGAAAGAGAGCGAAACGAGAAGAAGGAGGGTGAAAGAGAGTGAAACGAGACGAAGGAGGGTGAAAGAGAGCGAAACGAGATGAAGGAGTGTCAAAGAGAGCGAAACGAGACGAAGGATGGTGAAAGAGAGCGAAACGAGATGAAGGAGGGTGAAAGAGAGCGAAAGGAGTCGAAGGAGGGTGAAAGAGAGCGGAACGAGACGAAGGAGGATGAAAGAGACCGAAACGAGGCGAAGGAGGGTGAAAGAGAGCGAAACGAGATGAAGGTGGGTGAAAGAGTTCGAAACAAGACAAAGGAGGGTGAAAGAGACCAAAACGAGACGAAGGAGGGTGAAAGAGAGTGAAAAGACACGAAGGAGGGTGAAAGAGAGCGAAACGAGAAGAAGAAGGGTGAAAGAGAGCGAAAAGAGACAAAAGAGGGGGAAAGAGGGCGAAACGAGACGAAGGCAGGTGGAACAGAGTGAAACAAGACGAAGGAGGGTGAAAGAGAGCGAAACGAGACGAAGGAGGGTGAAAGAGAGCGAAACGAGACGAAGGAGGGTGAAAGAGAGCGAAACGAGATGAAGGAGGGTGAAAGAGAGCGAAACGAGACGAAGAAAGTGAAAGAGAGCGGAACGAGATGAAGGAGGGTGAAAGAGACCGAAACGAGACGAAGACGTGTGAAAGAGAGCGAAACGAGATGAAGGAGGGTGAAAGAGAGCGAAATGAGAAGAAGGAGGGTGAAAGAGAGTGAAACGAGACGAAGGAGGGTGAAAGAGAGCGAAACGAGATGAAGGAGTGTCAAAGAGAGCGAAACGAGACGAAGGAGGGTGAAAGAGAGCGAAACGAGATGAAGGAGGGTGAAAGAGACCGAAACGAGACGAAGACGTGTGAAAGAGAGCGAAACGAGATGAAGGAGGGCGAAAGAGAGCGAAACGAGAAGAAGGAGGGTGAAAGAGAGTGAAACGAGACGAAGGAGGGTGAAAGAGGGCGAAACGAGACGAAGGCGAGTGAACAGAGCGAAACAAGACGAAGGAGGGTGAAAGAGAGTGAAAAGAGACGAAGGAGGGTGAAAGAGAGCGAAACGAGAAGACGAAGGGTGAAAGAGAGCGAAACGAGACGAAGGAGGGTGAAAGAGAGCGAAACGAGATGAAGGAGGGTGAAAGAGGGCGAAACGAGACGAAGGAGTGTGAAAGAGAGTGAAAGAGACGAAGGAGGGTGAAAGAGAGCGAAACGAGATGAAGCAGGGTGAAAGAGAGCGAAAAGAGACAAAGGAAGGTGAAAGAGGGCGAAACGAGACGAAGGCAGGTGGAACAGAGTGAAACAAGACGAAGAAGGGTGAAAGAGAGCGAAACGAGACGAAGGAGGGTGAAAGAGAGCAAAACGAGACGAAGGAGTGTGAAACAGAGCGAAACGAGATGAAGGAGGACGAAAGAGAGCTAAACGAGATGAAGGAGTGTGAAAGAGAGCGAAACGAGAAGAAGGAGGGTGAAAGAGAGCGAAACGAGACGAAGGAGGGTGAAAGAGAGCGAAACGAGATGAAGGAGGGTCAAAGAGAGCGAAACGAGACGAAGGAGGCTGAAAGAGAGCGAAGCGAGACGAAGGAGGGTGAAAGAGAGCGAAACGAGACGAACGAGGGTGAAAGAGAGCGAAACGAGAGGAAGGAGGGGAAAGAGAGCGAAACGAGACGAAGGAGGGTGAAAGAGAGCGAAACGAAACGAAGAAAGTGAAAGTGAGCGAAACGAGACGAAGGAGGGTGAAAGAGAGCGAAAGGAGACGAAGGAGGGTGAAAGAGAGCGAAACGAGACGAACGAGGGTGAAAGAGAGCGAAAGGAGTCGAAGGAGGGTGAAAGAGAGCGGAACGAGACGAAGGAGGGTGAAAGAGACCGAAACGAGACGAAGGCGGGTGAAAGAGAGCGAAACGAGATGAAGGAGGGTAAAAGAGAGCGAAACGAGATGAAGGAGTGTCAAAGAGAGCGAAACGAGACGAAGGAGGGTGAAAGAGAGCGAAACGAGATGAAGGAGAGTGAAAGAGAGCGAATAGAAACAAAGGAGGGTGAAAGAGGGCGAAACGAGACGAAGGCGGGTGGAACAGAGCGAAACAAGACGAAGGAGGGTGAAAGAGAGCGAAACGAGATGAAGGAGTGTCAAAGAGAGCAAAACGAGACGAAGGAGGGTGAAAGAGAGCGAAACGAGATGAAGGAGAGTGAAAGAGAGCGAATAGAAACAAAGGAGGGTGAAAGAGGGCGAAACGAGACGAAGGCGGGTGGAACAGAGCGAAACAAGACGAAGGAGGGTGAAAGAGAGCGAAACGAGATGAAGGAGGGTGAAAGAGAGCAAAACGAGACGAAGGAGTGTGAAACAGAGCGAAACGAGACGAAGGAGGATGAAAGAGAGCGAAACGAGATGAAGGAGGGTGAAAGAGAGTGAAAAGAGACAAAGGAGGGTGAAAGAGGGCGAAACGAGACGAACGCGGGTGGAACAGAGCGAAACAAGACGAAGGAGGGTGAAAGAGAGCAAAACGAGATGAAGGAGGGTGAAAGAGAGTGAAACGAGAAGAAGGAGGGTGAAAGAGAGCGAAACGAGACGAAGGAGGGTGAAAGAGAGCGAAACGAGATGAAAGAGGGTGAAAGAGAGCGAGACGAAGGAGGGTTAAAGAGAGCGAAACAAGATGAAGGAGGGTGAAAGAGAGCGAAACGAGATAAAGGAGGGTGAAAGAGAGCGAAACGAGAAGAAGAAAGTGAAAGAGAGCGGAACGAGACGAAGGAGGGTGAAAGAGACCGAAACGAGACGAAGACGTGTGAAAGAGACCGAAACGAGATGAAGGAGGGTGAAAGAGAGCGAAACGAGAAGAAGGAGGGTGAAAGAGAGTGAAACGAGACGAAGGAGGGTGAAAGAGAGCGAAACGAGATGAAGGAGTGTCAAAGAGAGCGAAACGAGGCGAAGGAGGGTGAAAGAGAGCGCAACGAGACGAAGGAGGGCGAAAGAGATCGAAACAAGACAAAGGAGGGTGAAAGAGACCGAAACGAGACAAAGGAGGGTGAAAGAGGGCGAAACGAGACGAAGGCATTTGGAACAGAGTGAATCAAGACGAAGGAGGGTGAAAGAGAGCGAAACGAGACGAAGGAGGGTGAAAGAGAGCAAAACGAGACGAAGGAGAGTGAAACAGAGCGAAACGAGACTAAGGAGGATGAAAGAGAGCGAAATGAGATGAAGGAGGGTGAAAGAGACTGAAAAGAGACAAAGGAGAGTGAAAGAGGGCGAAACGAGACGAAGGCGAGAGGAACAGAGCGAAACAAGACGAAGGAGGGTGAAAGAGAGTGAAAAGAGACGAAGGAGGGTGAAAGAGAGCGAAACGAGAAGAAGAAGGGTGAAAGAGAGAGAAACGAGACGAAGGAGGGTGAAAGAGAGCGAAACGAGATGAAGGAGGGTGAAAGAGAGCGAAACGAGACGAAGGAGGGTGAAAGAGAGCGAAACGAGACGAAGGAGGGTGAAAGAGAGCGAAAGGAGTCGAAGGAGGGTGAAAGAGAGTGGAACGAGACGAAGGAGGATGAAAGAGACCGAAACGAGGCGAAGGAGGGTGAAAGAGAGCGAAACGAGATGAAGGTGGGTGAATGAGATCGAAACAAGACAAAGGAGGGTGAAAGAGACCGAAACGAGACGAAGGAGGGTGAAAGAGAGTGAAAAGAGACGAAGGAGGGTGAAAGAGAGCGAAACGAGAAGAAGAAGGGTGAAAGAGAGCGACACGAAATGAAGGAGGGTGAAAGAGAGCGAAAAGAGACAAAGGAGGGTGAAAGAGGGCGAAACGAGACGAAGGCAAGTGGAACAGAGTGAAACAAGATGAAGGAGGGTGAAAGAGAGCGAAACGAGACGAAGGAGGGTGAAAGAGAGCGAAACGAGACGAAGGAGGGTGAAAGAGAGCGAAACGAGATGAAGGAGGGTGAAAGAGAGCGAAACGAGACGAAGAAAGTGAAAGAGAGCGGAACGAGACGAAGGAGGGTGAAAGAGACCGAAGCGAGACGAAGACGTGTGAAAGAGAGCGAAACAAGATGAAGGAGGGTGAAAGAGAGCGAAAAGAGAAGAAGGAGGGTGAAAGAGAGTGAAACGAGACGAAGGAGTGTCAAAGAGAGCGACACGAGACGAAGGAGGGTGAAAGAGAGCGAAACGAGACGAAGGAGGGTGAAAGAGAGCGAAAGGAGTCGAAGGAGGGTGAAAGAGAGCGGAACGAGACGAAGGAGGATGAAAGAGACCGAAAGGAGGCGAAGGAGGGTGAAAGAGAGCGAAACAAGATGAAGGTGGGTGAAAGAGATCGAAACAAGACAAAGGAGGGTGAAAGAGACCGAAACGAGACGAAGGAGTGTGAAAGAGAGTGAAAAGAGACGAAGGAGGGTGAAAGAGAGCGAAATGAGAAGAAGAAGGGTGAAAGAGAGCGAAACGAGATGAAGGAGGGTGAAAGAGAGCGAAAAGAGACAAAGGAAGGTGAAAAAGAGCGAAACGAGACGAAGGCAGGTGGAACAGAGTGAAACAAGACGAAGAAGGGTGAAAGAGAGCGAAACGAGATGAAGGAGGGTTAAAGAGAGCGAAACGAAGCTAAGGAGGATGAAAGAGAGCGAAATGAGATGAAGGAGGGTGAAAGAGACTGAAAAGAGACAAGGAGGGTGAAAGAGGGCGAAACGAGACGAAGGCGAGTGAACAGAGCGAAACAAGACGAAGGAGGGTGAAAGAGAGTGAAAAGAGACGAAGGAGGGTGAAAGAGAGCGAAACGAGAAGATGAAGGGTGAAAGAGAGCGAAACGAGACGAAGGAGGGTGAAAGAGAGCGAAACGAGATGAAGGAGGGTGAAAGAGGGCGAAACGAGACGAAGGAGTGTGAAAGAGAGTGAAAAGAGACGAAGGAGGGTGAAAGAGAGCGAAGCGAGATGAAGCAGGGTGTAAGAGAGCGAAAAGAGACAAAGGAAGGTGAAAGAGGGCGAAACGAGACGAAGGCAGGTGGAACAGAGTGAAACAAGACGAAGAAGGGTGAAAGAGAGCGAAACGAGACGAAGGAGGGTGAAAGAGAGCAAAACGAGACGAAGGAGAGTGAAACAGAGCGAAACGAGACTAAGGAGGATGAAAGAGAGCGAAACGAGATGAAGGAGGGTGAAAGAGAGTGAAAAGAGACAAAGGAGGGTGAAAGAGGGCAAAACGAGACGAAGGCGAGCGGAACAGAGTGAAACAAAATGAAGGAGGGTGAAAGAGAGCGAAACAAGACGAAGGAGGGTGAAAGAGAGCAAAACGAGACGAAGGAGTGTGAAACAGAGCGAAACGAGATGAAGGAAGATGAAAGAGAGCTAAACGAGACGAAGGAGGGTGAAAGAGTGCGAAACGAGAAGAAGGAGGGTGAAAGAGAGCGAAACGAGACGAAGGAGGGTGAAAGAGAGCGAAACGAGATGAAGGAGGGTCAAAGAGAGCGAAACGAGACGAAGGAGGGTGAAAGAGAGCGAAGCGAGACGAAGGAGGGTGAAAGAGAGCGAAACAAGACGAACGAGGGTGAAAGAGAGCGAAACGAGAGGAAGGAGGGGAAAGAGAGCGAAACGAGACGAAGGAGGGTGAAAGAGAGCGAAACGAAACGAAGAAAGTGAAAGTGAGCGAAACGAGACGAAGGAGGGTGAAAGAGAGCGAAAGGAGACGAAGGAGGGTGAAAGAGAGCGAAACGAGACGAACGAGGGTGAAAGAGAGCGAAAGGAGTCGAAGGAGGGTGAAAGAGAGCGGAACGAGACGAAGGAGGGTGAAAGAGACCGAAACGAGACGAAGGCGGGTGAAAGAGAGCGAAACGAGATGAAGGAGGGTAAAAGAGAGCGAAACGAGATGAAGGAGTGTCAAAGAGAGCGAAACGAGACGAAGGAGGGTGAAAGAGAGCGAAACGAGATGAAGGAGAGTGAAAGAGAGCGAATAGAAACAAAGGAGGCTGAAAGAGGGCGAAACGAGACGAAGGCGGGTGGAACAGAGCGAAACAAGACGAAGGAGGGTGAAAGAGAGCTAAACGAGATGAAGGAGTGTCAAAGAGAGCGAAACGAGACGAAGGAGGGTGAAAGAGAGCGAAACGAGATGAAGGAGTGTCAAAGAGAGCGAAACGAGACGAAGGAGGGTGAAAGAGAGCGAAACAAGATGAAGGAGGGTGAAAGAGAGCGAAACGAGATAAAGGAGGGTGAAAGAGAGCGAAACGAGAAGAAGAAAGTGAAAGAGAGCGGAACGAGACGAAGGAGGGTGAAAGAGACCGAAACGAGACGAAGACGTGTGAAAGAGACCGAAACGAGATGAAGGAGGGTGAAAGAGAGCGAAACGAGAAGAAGGAGGGTGAAAGAGAGTGAAACGAGACGAAGGAGGGTGAAAGAGAGCGAAACGAGATGAAGGAGTGTCAAAGAGAGCGAAACGAGGCGAAGGAGGGTGAAAGAGAGCGCAACGAGACGAAGGAGGGCGAAAGAGATCGAAACAAGACAAAGGAGGGTGAAAGAGACCGAAACGAGACAAAGGAGGGTGAAAGAGGGCGAAACGAGACGAAGGCATTTGGAACAGAGTGAATCAAGACGAAGGAGGGTGAAAGAGAGCGAAACGAGACGAAGGAGGGTGAAAGAGAGCAAAACGAGACGAAGGAGAGTGAAACAGAGCGAAACGAGACTAAGGAGGATGAAAGAGAGCGAAATGAGATGAAGGAGGGTGAAAGAGACTGAAAAGAGACAAAGGAGAGTGAAAGAGGGCGAAACGAGACGAAGGCGAGAGGAACAGAGCGAAACAAGACGAAGGAGGGTGAAAGAGAGTGAAAAGAGACGAAGGAGGGTGAAAGAGAGCGAAACGAGAAGAAGAAGGGTGAAAGAGAGCGAAACGAGACGAAGGAGGGTGAAAGAGAGCGAAACGAGATGAAGGAGGGTGAAAGAGAGCGAAACGAGACGAAGGAGGGTGAAAGAGAGCGAAACGAGACGAAGGAGGGTGAAAGAGAGCGAAAGGAGTCGAAGGAGGGTGAAAGAGAGTGGAACGAGACGAAGGAGGATGAAAGAGACCGAAACGAGGCGAAGGAGGGTGAAAGAGAGCGAAACGAGATGAAGGTGGGTGAATGAGATCGAAACAAGACAAAGGAGGGTGAAAGAGACCGAAACGAGACGAAGGAGGGTGAAAGAGAGTGAAAAGAGACGAAGGAGGGTGAAAGAGAGCGAAACGAGAAGAAGAAGGGTGAAAGAGAGCGACACGAAATGAAGGAGGGTGAAAGAGAGCGAAAAGAGACAAAGGAGGGTGAAAGAGGGCGAAACGAGACGAAGGCAAGTGGAACAGAGTGAAACAAGATGAAGGAGGGTGAAAGAGAGCGAAACGAGACGAAGGAGGGTGAAAGAGAGCGAAACGAGACGAAGGAGGGTGAAAGAGAGCGAAACGAGATGAAGGAGGGTGAAAGAGAGCGAAACGAGACGAAGAAAGTGAAAGAGAGCGGAACGAGACGAAGGAGGGTGAAAGAGACCGAAGCGAGACGAAGACGTGTGAAAGAGAGCGAAACAAGATGAAGGAGGGTGAAAGAGAGCGAAAAGAGAAGAAGGAGGGTGAAAGAGAGTGAAACGAGACGAAGGAGTGTCAAAGAGAGCGACACGAGACGAAGGAGGGTGAAAGAGAGCGAAACGAGACGAAGGAGGGTGAAAGAGAGCGAAAGGAGTCGAAGGAGGGTGAAAGAGAGCGGAACGAGACGAAGGAGGATGAAAGAGACCGAAAGGAGGCGAAGGAGGGTGAAAGAGAGCGAAACAAGATGAAGGTGGGTGAAAGAGATCGAAACAAGACAAAGGAGGGTGAAAGAGACCGAAACGAGACGAAGGAGTGTGAAAGAGAGTGAAAAGAGACGAAGGAGGGTGAAAGAGAGCGAAATGAGAAGAAGAAGGGTGAAAGAGAGCGAAACGAGATGAAGGAGGGTGAAAGAGAGCGAAAAGAGACAAAGGAAGGTGAAAAAGAGCGAAACGAGACGAAGGCAGGTGGAACAGAGTGAAACAAGACGAAGAAGGGTGAAAGAGAGCGAAACGAGATGAAGGAGGGTGAAAGAGAGCGAAACGAAGCTAAGGAGGATGAAAGAGAGCGAAATGAGATGAAGGAGGGTGAAAGAGACTGAAAAGAGACAAGGAGGGTGAAAGAGGGCGAAACGAGACGAAGGCGAGTGAACAGAGCGAAACAAGACGAAGGAGGGTGAAAGAGAGTGAAAAGAGACGAAGGAGGGTGAAAGAGAGCGAAACGAGAAGATGAAGGGTGAAAGAGAGCGAAACGAGACGAAGGAGGGTGAAAGAGAGCGAAACGAGATGAAGGAGGGTGAAAGAGGGCGAAACGAGACGAAGGAGTGTGAAAGAGAGTGAAAAGAGACGAAGGAGGGTGAAAGAGAGCGAAGCGAGATGAAGCAGGGTGTAAGAGAGCGAAAAGAGACAAAGGAAGGTGAAAGAGGGCGAAACGAGACGAAGGCAGGTGGAACAGAGTGAAACAAGACGAAGAAGGGTGAAAGAGAGCGAAACGAGACGAAGGAGGGTGAAAGAGAGCAAAACGAGACGAAGGAGAGTGAAACAGAGCGAAACGAGACTAAGGAGGATGAAAGAGAGCGAAACGAGATGAAGGAGGGTGAAAGAGAGTGAAAAGAGACAAAGGAGGGTGAAAGAGGGCAAAACGAGACGAAGGCGAGCGGAACAGAGTGAAACAAAATGAAGGAGGGTGAAAGAGAGCGAAACAAGACGAAGGAGGGTGAAAGAGAGCAAAACGAGACGAAGGAGTGTGAAACAGAGCGAAACGAGATGAAGGAGGATGAAAGAGAGCTAAACGAGACGAAGGAGGGTGAAAGAGTGCGAAACGAGAAGAAGGAGGGTGAAAGAGAGCGAAACGAGACGAAGGAGGGTGAAAGAGAGCGAAACGAGATGAAGGAGGGTCAAAGAGAGCGAAACGAGACGAAGGAGGGTGAAAGAGAGCGAAGCGAGACGAAGGAGGGTGAAAGAGAGCGAAACAAGACGAACGAGGGTGAAAGAGAGCGAAACGAGAGGAAGGAGGGGAAAGAGAGCGAAACGAGACGAAGGAGGGTGAAAGAGAGCGAAACGAAACGAAGAAAGTGAAAGTGAGCGAAACGAGACGAAGGAGGGTGAAAGAGAGCGAAAGGAGACGAAGGAGGGTGAAAGAGAGCGAAACGAGACGAACGAGGGTGAAAGAGAGCGAAAGGAGTCGAAGGAGGGTGAAAGAGAGCGGAACGAGACGAAGGAGGGTGAAAGAGACCGAAACGAGACGAAGGCGGGTGAAAGAGAGCGAAACGAGATGAAGGAGGGTAAAAGAGAGCGAAACGAGATGAAGGAGTGTCAAAGAGAGCGAAACGAGACGAAGGAGGGTGAAAGAGAGCGAAACGAGATGAAGGAGAGTGAAAGAGAGCGAATAGAAACAAAGGAGGCTGAAAGAGGGCGAAACGAGACGAAGGCGGGTGGAACAGAGCGAAACAAGACGAAGGAGGGTGAAAGAGAGCTAAACGAGATGAAGGAGTGTCAAAGAGAGCGAAACGAGACGAAGGAGGGTGAAAGAGAGCGAAACGAGATGAAGGAGGGTGAAAGAGAGCGAAACGAGATGAAGGAGGGTGAAAGAGAGCGAAACGAGAAGAAGGAGGGTGAAAGAGAGTGAAACGAGACGAAGGAGGGTGAAAGAGAGCGAAACGAGATGAAGGAGTGTCAAAGAGAGCGAAACGAGGCGAAGGAGGGTGAAAGAGAGCGAAACGAGACGAAGGAGGGCGAAAGAGATCGAAACAAGACAAAGGAGGGTGAAAGAGACCGAAACGAGACAAAGGAGGGTGAAAGAGGGCGAAACGAGACGAAGGCATTTGGAACAGAGTGAATCAAGACGAAGGAGGGTGAAAGAGAGCGAAACGAGACGAAGGAGGGTGAAAGAGAGCAAAACGAGACGAAGGAGAGTGAAACAGAGCGAAACGAGACTAAGGAGGATGAAAGAGAGCGAAATGAGATGAAGGAGGGTGAAAGAGACTGAAAAGAGACAAAGGAGAGTGAAAGAGGGCGAAACGAGACGAAGGCGAGAGGAACAGAGCGAAACAAGACGAAGGAGGGTGAAAGAGAGTGAAAAGAGACGAAGGAGGGTGAAAGAGAGCGAAACGAGAAGAAGAAGGGTGAAAGAGAGCGAAACGAGACGAAGGAGGGTGAAAGAGAGCGAAACGAGATGAAGGAGGGTGAAAGAGAGCGAAACGAGACGAAGGAGGGTGAAAGAGAGCGAAACGAGACGAAGGAGGGTGAAAGAGAGCGAAAGGAGTCGAAGGAGGGTGAAAGAGAGTGGAACGAGACGAAGGAGGATGAAAGAGACCGAAACGAGGCGAAGGAGGGTGAAAGAGAGCGAAACGAGATGAAGGTGGGTGAATGAGATCGAAACAAGACAAAGGAGGGTGAAAGAGACCGAAACGAGTCGAAGGAGGGTGAAAGAGAGTGAAAAGAGACGAAGGAGGGTGAAAGAGAGCGAAACGAGAAGAAGAAGGGTGAAAGAGAGCGACACGAAATGAAGGAGGGTGAAAGAGAGCGAAAAGAGACAAAGGAGGGTGAAAGAGGGCGAAACGAGACGAAGGCAAGTGGAACAGAGTGAAACAAGATGAAGGAGGGTGAAAGAGAGCGAAACGAGACGAAGGAGGGTGAAAGAGAGCGAAACGAGACGAAGGAGGGTGAAAGAGAGCGAAACGAGATGAAGGAGGGTGAAAGAGAGCGAAACGAGACGAAGAAAGTGAAAGAGAGCGGAACGAGACGAAGGAGGGTGAAAGAGACCGAAGCGAGACGAAGACGTGTGAAAGAGAGCGAAACAAGATGAAGGAGGGTGAAAGAGAGCGAAAAGAGAAGAAGGAGGGTGAAAGAGAGTGAAACGAGACGAAGGAGTGTCAAAGAGAGCGACACGAGACGAAGGAGGGTGAAAGAGAGCGAAACGAGACGAAGGAGGGTGAAAGAGAGCGAAAGGAGTCGAAGGAGGGTGAAAGAGAGCGGAACGAGACGAAGGAGGATGAAAGAGACCGAAAGGAGGCGAAGGAGGGTGAAAGAGAGCGAAACAAGATGAAGGTGGGTGAAAGAGATCGAAACAAGACAAAGGAGGGTGAAAGAGACCGAAACGAGACGAAGGAGTGTGAAAGAGAGTGAAAAGAGACGAAGGAGGGTGAAAGAGAGCGAAATGAGAAGAAGAAGGGTGAAAGAGAGCGAAACGAGATGAAGGAGGGTGAAAGAGAGCGAAAAGAGACAAAGGAAGGTGAAAAAGAGCGAAACGAGACGAAGGCAGGTGGAACAGAGTGAAACAAGACGAAGAAGGGTGAAAGAGAGCGAAACGAGATGAAGGAGGGTGAAAGAGAGCGAAACGAAGCTAAGGAGGATGAAAGAGAGCGAAATGAGATGAAGGAGGGTGAAAGAGACTGAAAAGAGACAAGGAGGGTGAAAGAGGGCGAAACGAGACGAAGGCGAGTGAACAGAGCGAAACAAGACGAAGGAGGGTGAAAGAGAGTGAAAAGAGACGAAGGAGGGTGAAAGAGAGCGAAACGAGAAGACGAAGGGTGAAAGAGAGCGAAACGAGACGAAGGAGGGTGAAAGAGAGCGAAACGAGATGAAGGAGGGTGAAAGAGGGCGAAACGAGACGAAGGAGTGTGAAAGAGAGTGAAAAGAGACGAAGGAGGGTGAAAGAGAGCGAAGCGAGATGAAGCAGGGTGTAAGAGAGCGAAAAGAGACAAAGGAAGGTGAAAGAGGGCGAAACGAGACGAAGGCAGGTGGAACAGAGTGAAACAAGACGAAGAAGGGTGAAAGAGAGCGAAACGAGACGAAGGAGGGTGAAAGAGAGCAAAACGAGACGAAGGAGAGTGAAACAGAGCGAAACGAGACTAAGGAGGATGAAAGAGAGCGAAACGAGATGAAGGAGGGTGAAAGAGAGTGAAAAGAGACAAAGGAGGGTGAAAGAGGGCAAAACGAGACGAAGGCGAGCGGAACAGAGTGAAACAAGATGAAGGAGGGTGAAAGAGAGCGAAACAAGACGAAGGAGGGTGAAAGAGAGCAAAACGAGACGAAGGAGTGTGAAACAGAGCGAAACGAGATGAAGGAGGATGAAAGAGAGCTAAACGAGACGAAGGAGGGTGAAAGAGTGCGAAACGAGAAGAAGGAGGGTGAAAGAGAGCGAAACGAGACGAAGGAGGGTGAAAGAGAGCGAAACGAGATGAAGGAGGGTCAAAGAGAGCGAAACGAGACGAAGGAGGGTGAAAGAGAGCGAAGCGAGACGAAGGAGGGTGAAAGAGAGCGAAACAAGACGAACGAGGGTGAAAGAGAGCGAAACGAGAGGAAGGAGGGGAAAGAGAGCGAAACGAGACGAAGGAGGGTGAAAGAGAGCGAAACGAAACGAAGAAAGTGAAAGTGAGCGAAACGAGACGAAGGAGGGTGAAAGAGAGCGAAAGGAGACGAAGGAGGGTGAAAGAGAGCGAAACGAGACGAACGAGGGTGAAAGAGAGCGAAAGGAGTCGAAGGAGGGTGAAAGAGAGCGGAACGAGACGAAGGAGGGTGAAAGAGACCGAAACGAGACGAAGGCGGGTGAAAGAGAGCGAAACGAGATGAAGGAGGGTAAAAGAGAGCGAAATGAGATGAAGGAGTGTCAAAGAGAGCGAAACGAGACGAAGGAGGGTGAAAGAGAGCGAAACGAGATGAAGGAGAGTGAAAGAGAGCGAATAGAAACAAAGGAGGCTGAAAGAGGGCGAAACGAGACGAAGGCGGGTGGAACAGAGCGAAACAAGACGAAGGAGGGTGAAAGAGAGCTAAACGAGATGAAGGAGTGTCAAAGAGAGCGAAACGAGACGAAGGAGGGTGAAAGAGAGCGAAACGAGATGAAGGAGGGTGAAAGAGAGCAAAACGAGACAAAGGAGTGGGAAACAGAGCGAAACGAGACGAAGGAGGATGAAAGAGAGCGAAACGAGATGAAGGAGGGTGAAAGAGAGCAAAACGAGACGAAGGAGGGTGAAAGAGAGTGAAACGAGAAGAAGGAGGGTGAAAGAGAGCGAAACGAGACGAAGGAGGGTGAAAGAGAGCGAAACGAGATGAAAGAGGGTGAAAGAGAGCGAAAAGAGACAAAGGAAGGTGAAAAAGAGCGAAACGAGACGAAGGCAGGTGGAACAGAGTGAAACAAGACGAAGAAGGGTGAAAGAGAGCGAAACGAGATGAAGGAGGGTGAAAGAGAGCGAAACGAAGCTAAGGAGGATGAAAGAGAGCGAAATGAGATGAAGGAGGGTGAAAGAGACTGAAAAGAGACAAGGAGGGTGAAAGAGGGCGAAACGAGACGAAGGCGAGTGAACAGAGCGAAACAAGATGAAGGAGGGTGAAAGAGAGTGAAAAGAGACGAAGGAGGGTGAAAGAGAGCGAAACGAGAAGACGAAGGGTGAAAGAGAGCGAAACGAGACGAAGGAGGGTGAAAGAGAGCGAAACGAGATGAAGGAGGGTGAAAGAGGGCGAAACGAGACGAAGGAGTGTGAAAGAGAGTGAAAAGAGACGAAGGAGGGTGAAAGAGAGCGAAACGAGATGAAGCAGGGTGAAAGAGAGCGAAAAGAGACAAAGGAAGGTGAAAGAGGGCGAAACGAGACGAAGGCAGGTGGAACAGAGTGAAACAAGACGAAGAAGGGTGAAAGAGAGCGAAACGAGACGAAGGAGGGTGAAAGAGAGCAAAACGAGACGAAGGAGAGTGAAACAGAGCGAAACGAGACTAAGGAGGATGAAAGAGAGCGAAACGAGATGAAGGAGGGTGAAAGAGAGTGAAAAGAGACAAAGGAGGGTGAAAGAGGGCGAAACGAGACGAAGGCGAGTGGAACAGAGTGAAACAAGATGAAGGAGGGTGAAAGAGAGCGAAACGAGACGAAGGAGGGTGAAAGAGAGCAAAACGAGACGAAGGAGTGTGAAACAGAGCGAAACGAGATGAAGGAGGATGAAAGAGAGCTAAACGAGACGAAGGAGTGTGAAAGAGAGCGAAACGAGAAGAAGGAGGGTGAAAGAGAGTGAAACGAGACGAAGGAGGGTGAAAGAGAGCGAAACGAGATGAAGGAGGGTCAAAGAGAGCGAAACGAGACGAAGGAGGGTGAAAGAGAGCGAAGCGAGACGAAGGAGGGTGAAAGAGAGCGAAACGAGAGGAACGAGGGTGAAAGAGAGCGAAACGAGAGGAAGGAGGGGAAAGAGAGCGAAACGAGACGAAGGAGGGTGAAAGAGAGCGAAACGAAACGAAGAAAGTGAAAGTGAGCGAAACGAGACGAAGGAGGGTGAAAGAGAGCGAAAGGAGACGAAGGAGGGTGAAAGAGAGCGAAACGAGACGAACGAGGGTGAAAGAGAGCGAAAGGAGTCGAAGGAGGGTGAAAGAGAGCGGAACGAGACGAAGGAGGGTGAAAGAGACCGAAACGAGACGAAGGCGGGTGAAAGAGAGCGAAACGAGATGAAGGAGGGTAAAAGAGAGCGAAACGAGATGAAGGAGTGTCAAAGAGAGCGAAACGAGACGAAGGAGGGTGAAAGAGAGCGAAACGAGATGAAGGAGAGTGAAAGAGAGCGAATAGAAACAAAGGAGGGTGAAAGAGGGCGAAACGAGACGAAGGCGGGTGGAACAGAGCGAAACAAGACGAAGGAGGGTGAAAGAGAGCGAAACGAGATGAAGGAGTGTCAAAGAGAGCGAAACGAGACGAAGGAGGGTGAAAGAGAGCGAAACGAGATGAAGGAGAGTGAAAGAGAGCGAATAGAAACAAAGGAGGGTGAAAGAGGGCGAAACGAGACGAAGGCGGGTGGAACAGAGCGAAACAAGACGAAGGAGGGTGAAAGAGAGCGAAACGAGATGAAGGAGGGTGAAAGAGAGCAAAACGAGACGAAGGAGTGTGAAACAGAGCGAAACGAGACGAAGGAGGATGAAAGAGAGCGAAACGAGATGAAGGAGGGTGAAAGAGAGTGAAAAGAGACAAAGGAGGGTGAAAGAGGGCGAAACGAGATGAACGCGGGTGGAACAGAGCGAAACAAGACGAAGGAGGGTGAAAGAGAGCGAAACGAGATGAAAGAGGGTGAAAGAGAGCGAGACGAAGGAGGGTTAAAGACAGCGAAACAAGATGAAGGAGGGTGAAAGAGAGCGAAACGAGATAAAGGAGGGTGAAAGAGAGCGAAACGAGAAGAAGAAAGTGAAAGAGAGCGGAACGAGACGAAGGAGGGTGAAAGAGACCGAAACGAGACGAAGACGTGTGAAAGAGACCGAAACGAGATGAAGGAGGGTGAAAGAGAGCGAAACGAGAAGAAGGAGGGTGAAAGAGAGTGAAACGAGACGAAGGAGGGTGAAAGAGAGCGAAACGAGATGAAGGAGTGTCAAAGAGAGCGAAACGAGGCGAAGGAGGGTGAAAGAGAGCGAAACGAGACGAAGGAGGGTGAAAGAGATCGAAACAAGACAAAGGAGGGTGAAAGAGACCGAAACGAGACAAAGGAGGGTGAAAGAGGGCGAAACGAGACGAAGGCATTTGGAACAGAGTGAATCAAGACGAAGGAGGGTGAAAGAGAGCGAAACGAGACGAAGGAGGGTGAAAGAGAGCAAAACGAGACGAAGGAGAGTGAAACAGAGCGAAACGAGACTAAGGAGGATGAAAGAGAGCGAAATGAGATGAAGGAGGGTGAAAGAGACTGAAAAGAGACAAAGGAGAGTGAAAGAGGGCGAAACGAGACGAAGGCGAGTGGAACAGAGCGAAACAAGACCAAGGAGGGTGAAAGAGAGTGAAAAGAGACGAAGGAGGGTGAAAGAGAGCGAAACGAGAAGAAGAAGGGTGAAAGAGAGCGAAACGAGACGAAGGAGGGTGAAAGAGAGCGAAACGAGATGAAGGAGGGTGAAAGAGAGCGAAACGAGACGAAGAAGGGTGAAAGAGAGCGAAACGAGACGAAGGAGGGTGAAAGAGAGCGAAAGGAGTCGAAGGAGGGTGAAAGAGAGTGGAACGAGACGAAGGAGGGTGAAAGAGACCGAAACGAGACAAAGGAGGGTGAAAGAGGGCGAAACGAGACGAAGGCATTTGGAACAGAGTGAATCAAGACGAAGGAGGGTGAAAGAGAGCGAAACGAGACGAAGGAGGGTGAAAGAGAGCAAAACGAGACGAAGGAGAGTGAAACAGTGCGAAACGAGACTAAGGAGGATGAAAGAGAGCGAAATGAGATGAACGAGGGTGAAAGAGACTGAAAAGAGACAAAGGAGAGTGAAAGAGGGCGAAACGAGACGAAGGCGAGTGGAACAGAGCGAAACAAGACGAAGGAGGGTGAAAGAGAGTGAAAAGAGACGAAGGAGGGTGAAAGAGAGCGAAACGAGAAGAAGAAGGGTGAAAGAGAGCGAAACGAGACGAAGGAGGGTGAAAGAGAGCGAAACGAGATGAAGGAGGGTGAAAGAGAGCGAAACGAGACGAAGGAGGGTGAAAGAGAGCGAAACGAGACGAAGGAGGGTGAAAGAGAGCGAAAGGAGTCGAAGGAGGGTGAAAGAGAGTGGAACGAGACGAAGGAGGATGAAAGAGACCGAAACGAGTCGAAGGAGGGTGAAAGAGAGCGAAACGAGATGAAGGTGGGTGAATGAGATCGAAACAAGACAAAGGAGGGTGAAAGAGACCGAAACGAGACGAAGGAGGGTGAAAGAGAGTGAAAAGAGACGAAGGAGGGTGAAAGAGAGCGAAACGAGAAGAAGGAGGGTGAAAGAGAGCGAAAAGAGACAAAGGAGGGTGAAAGAGAGCGAAACGAGATGAAGGAGGGTGAAAGAGAGCGAAACGAGATGAAGAAAGTGAAAGAGAGCGGAACGAGACGAAGGAGGGTGAAAGAGACCGAAGCGAGATGAAGACGTGTGAAAGAGAGCGAAACAAGATGAAGGAGGGTGAAAGAGAGCGAAAAGAGAAGAAGGAGGGTGAAAGAGAGTGAAACGAGACGAAGGAGGGTGAAAGAGAGCGAAACGAGATGAAGGAGTGTGAAAGAGAGCGAAACGAGACGAAGGAGGGTGAAAGAGAGCGAAACGAGATGAAGGAGGGTGAAAGAGAGCGAAACGAGACGATGAAAGTGAAAGAGAGCGGAACGAGACGAAGGAGGGTGAAAGAGACCGAAACGAGACGAAGACGTGTGAAAGAGAGCGAAACGAGATGAAGGAGAGTGAAAGAGAGTGAAACGAGACGAAGGAGGGTGAAAGAGAGCGAAATGAGATGAAGGAGTGTCAAAGAGAGCGACACGAGACGAAGGAGGGTGAAAGAGAGCGAAACGAGACGAAGGAGGGTGAAAGAGAGCGAAAGGAGTCGAAGGAGGGTGAAAGAGAGCGGAACGAGACGAAGGAGGATGAAAGAGACCGAAACGAGGCGAAGGAGGGTGAAAGAGAGCGAAACGAGACGAAGGAGTGTGAATGAGAGTGAAAAGAGACGAAGGAGGGTGAAAGAGAGCGAAACGAGAAGAAGAAGGGTGAAAGAGAGCGAAACGAGATGAAGGAGGGTGAAAGAGAGCGAAAAGAGACAAAGGAGAGTGAAAGAGGGCGAAACGAGACGAAGGCGAGTGGAACAGAGCGAAACAAGACGAAGGAGGGTGAAAGAGAGTGAAAAGAGACGAAGGAGGGTGAAAGAGAGCGAAACGAGAAGAAGAAGGGTGAAAGAGAGCGAAACGAGACGAAGGAGGGTGAAAGAGAGCAAAACGAGATGAAGGAGGGTGAAAGAGAGCGAAACGAGACGAAGGAGGGTGAAAGAGAGCGAAACGAGACGAAGGAGGGTGAAAGAGAGCGAATGGAGTCGCACGAGGGTGAAAGAGAGTGGAACGAGACGAAGGAGGATGAAAGAGACCGAAACGAGGCGAAGGAGGGTGAAAGAGAGCGAAACGAGATGAAGGTGGGTGAATGAGATCGAAACAAGTCAAAGGAGGGTGAAAGAGAGCGAAAAGAGACGAAGGAGGGTGAAAGAGAGCGAAACGAGAAGAAGAAGGGTGAAAGAGAGCGAAACGAGATGAAGGAGGGTGAAAGAGAGCGAAAAGAGACAAAGGAAGGTGAAAGAGGGCGAAACGAGACGAAGGCAGGTGGAACAGAGTGAAACAAGACGAAGAAGGGTGAAAGAGAGCAAAACGAGATGAAGAAGGGTGAAAGAGAGCGAAACGAGACTAAGGAGGATGAAAGAGAGCGAAATGAGATGAAGGAGAGTGAAAGAGACTGAAAAGAGACAAAGGAGGGTGAAAGAGGGCGAAACGAGACGAAGGCGAGTGGAACAGAGCGAAACAAGACGAAGGAGGGTGAAAGAGAGTGAAAAGAGATGAAGGAGGGTGAAAGAGAGCGAAACGAGAAGAAGAAGGGTGAAAGAGAGTGAATGGAGTCGCACGAGGGTGAAAGAGAGTGGAACGAGACGAAGGAGGATGAAAGAGACCGAAACGAGGCGAAGGAGGGTGAAAGAGAGCGAAACGAGATGAAGGTGGGTGAATGAGATCGAAACAAGTCAAAGGAGGGTGAAAGAGAGCGAAAGGAGACGAAGGAGGGTGAAAGATAGCGGAACGAGACGAAGGAGTGTGAATGAGAGTGAAAAGAGACGAAGGAGGGTGAAAGAGAGCGAAAGGAGAAGAAGAAGGGTGAAAGAGAGCGAAACGAGATGAAGGAGGGTGAAAGAGAGCGAAAAGAGACAATGGAAGGTGAAAGAGGGCGAAACGAGACGAAGGCAGGTGGAACAGAGTGAAACAAGACGAAGAAGGGTGAAAGAGAGCGAAACGAGACGAAGGAGGGTGAAAGAGAGCAAAACGAGACGAAGGAGAGTGAAACAGAGCGAAACGAGACTAAGGAGGATGAAAGAGAGCGAAACGAGATGAAGGAGGGTGAAAGAGAGTGAAAAGAGACAAAGGAGGGTGAAAGAGGGCGAAACGAGACGAAGGCGAGTGGAACAGAGCGAAAGAAGACGAAGGAGGGTGAAAGAGAGCGAAACGAGACGAAGGAGGGTGAAAGAGAACAAAACGAGACGAAGGAGTGTGAAACAGAGCGAAACGAGATGAAGGAGGATGAAAGAGAGCTAAACGAGACGAAGGAGGGTGAAAGAGAGCGAAACGAGAAGAAGGAGGGTGAAAGAGAGCGAAACGAGACGAAGGAGGGTGAAAGAGAGCGAAACGAGATGAAGGAGGGTCAAAGAGAGCGAAACGAGACGAAGGAGGGTGAAAGAGAGCGAAGCGAGACGAAGGAGGGTGAAAGAGAGCGAAACGAGACGAACGAGGGTGAAAGAGAGCGAAACGAGACGAAGGAGGGGAAAGAGAGCGAAACGAGACGAAGGAGGGTGAAAGAGAGCGAAACGAGACGAAGAAAGTGAAAGTGAGCGAAACGAGACGAAGGAGGGTGAAAGAGAGCGAAAGGAGACGAAGGAGGGTGAAAGAGAGCGAAACGAGACGAAGGAGGGTGAAAGAGAGCGAAAGGAGTCGACGGAGGGTGAAAGAGAGCGAAACGAGAAGAAGAAGGGTGAAAGAGAGCGAAAAGAGACAAAGGAAGGTGAAAGAGGGCGAAACGAGATGAAGGAGGGTAAAAGAGAGCGAAACGAGATGAAGGAGAGTGAAAGAGAGCGAATAGAGACAAAGGAGGGTGAAAGAGGGTGAAACGAGACGAAGGCGGGTGGAACAGAGCGAAACAAGACGAAGGAGGGTGAAAGAGAGCGAAACGAGATGAAGGAGGGTGAAAGAGAGCAAAACGAGACGAAGGAGTGTGAAACAGAGCGAAACGAGACGAAGGAGGATGAAAGAGAGCGAAACGAGATGAAGTAGGGTGAAAGAGAGTGAAAAGAGACAAAGGAGGGTGAAAGAGGGCGAAACGAGACGAAGGCGGGTGGAACAGAGCGAAACAAGACGAAGGAGGGTGAAAGAGAGCGAAACAAGACGAAGGAGGGTGAAAGAGAGTGAAACGAGAAGAAGGAGTGTGAAAGAGAGCGAAACGAGACGAAGGAGTGTGAAAGAGAGCAAAACGAGATGAAGGAGGGTGAAAGAGAGCGAAACGAGACGAAGGAGGGTTAAAGAGAGCGAAACGAGACGAAGGAGGGTGAAAGAGAGCGAAACGAGATGAAGGAGGGTGAAAGAGAGCGAAACGAGACGAAGACGTGTGAAAGAGAGCGAAACGAGATGAAGGAGGGTGAAAGAGAGCGAAACGAGAAGAAGGAGGGTGAAAGAGAGTGAGACGAGACGAAGGAGGGTGAAAGAGAGCGAAACGAGATGAAGGAGTGTCAAAGAGAGCGAAACGAGGCGAAGGAGGGTGAAAGAGAGCGAAACGAGACGAAGGAGGGTGAAAGAGAGCGAAAGGAGTCGAAGGAGGGTGAAAGAGAGCGGAACGAGATGAAGGAGGATGAAAGAGACCGAAACGAGGCAAAGGAGGGTGAAAGAGATCGAAACGAGATGAAGGTGGGTGAAAGAGATCGAAACAAGACAAAGGAGGGTGAAAGAAAACCGAAACGAGACGAAGGAGGGTGAAAGAGAGTGAAAAGAGACGAAGGAGGGTGAAAGAGAGCGAAACGAGATGAAGGAGTGTCAAAGAGTGCGAAAAGAGACAAAGGAGGGTGAAAGAGGGCGAAACGAGATGAAGGCATTTGGAACAGAGTGAAACAAGACGAAGGAGGGTGAAAGAGAGCGAAACGAGACGAAGGAGGGTGAAAGAGAGCAAAACGAGACGAAGGAGAGTGAAACAGAGCGAAACGAGACTAAGGAGGATGAAAGAGAGCAAAATGAGATGAAGGAGGGTGAAAGAGACTGAAAAGAGACAAAGGAGGGTGAAAGAGAGCGAAACAAGAAGAAGAAGGGTGAAAGAGAGCGAAACGAGACGAAGGAGGGTGAAAGAGAGCGAAACGAGATGAAGGAGGGTGAAAGAGAGCGAAACGAGACGAAGGAGGGTGAAAGAGAGCGAAACGAGACGAAGGAGGGTGAAAGAGAGCGAAACGAGATGAAGGAGGGTGAAAGAGAGCGAAACGAGATGAAGAAAGTGAAAGAGAGCGGAACGAGACGAAGGAGGGTGAAAGAGACCGAAACGAGACGAAGGCGTGTGAAAGAGAGCGAAACGAGATGAAGGAGGGCGAAAGAGAGCGAAACGAGAAGAAGGAGGGTGAAAGAGGGTGAAACGAGACGAAGGAGGGTGAAAGAGAGCAAAACGAGATGAAGGAGTGTCAAAGAGAGCGAAACGAGACGAAGGAGGGTGAAAGAGAGCGAAACGAGACGAAGGAGGGTGAAAGAGAGCGAAAGGAGTCGAAGGAGGGTGAAAGAGAGCGGAACGAGACGAAGGAGGATGAAAGAGACCGAAACGAGGCGAAGGAGGGTGAAAGAGAGCGAAACGAGATGAAGGTGGGTGAATGAGATCGAAACAAGACAAAGGAGGGTGAAAGAGACCGAATCGAGACGAAGGAGGGTGAAAGAGAGTGAAAAGAGACGAAGGAGGGTGAAAGAGACCGAAACGAGAAGAAGAAGTGTGAAAGAGAGCGACACGAGATGAAGGAGGGTGAAAGAGAGCGAAAAGAGACAAAGGAGGGTGAAAGAGGGCGAAACGAGACGAAGGCAGGTGGAACAGAGTGAAACAAGACGAAGGAGGGTGAAAGAGAGCGAAATGAGACGAAGGAGGGTGAAAGAGAGCAAAACGAGACGAAGGAGAGTGAAACAGAGCGAAACGAGACTCAGGAGGATGAAAGAGAGCGAAATGAGATGAAGGAGGGTGAGAGACTGAAAAGAGACAAAGGAGTGTGAAAGAGGGCGAAACGAGACGAAGGCGAGTGGAACAGAGCAAAACAAGACGAAGGAGGGTGAAAGAGACCGAAACGAGACGAAGGCGGGTGAAAGAGAGCGAAACGAGATGATGGAGGGTAAAAGAGAGCGAAACGAGATGAAGGAGAGTCAAAGAGAGCGAAACGAGGCGAAGGAGGGTGAAAGAGAGCGAAACGAGACGAAGGAGGGTGAAAGAGAGCGAAACAAGAAGAAGAAGGGTGAAAGAGAGCGAAACGAGACGAAGGAGGGTGAAAAAGAGCGAAACGAGATGAAGGAGGGTGAAAGAGAGCGAAACGAGACGAAGGAGGGTGAAAGAGAGCGAAACGAGACGAAGGAGGGTGAAAGAGAGCGAAACGAGATGAAGGAGGGTGAAAGAGAGCGAAACGAGATGAAGAAAGTGAAAGAGAGCGGAACGAGACGAAGGAGGGTGAAAGAGACCGAAACGAGACGAAGGCGTGTGAAAGAGAGCGAAACGAGATGAAGGAGGGCGAAAGAGAGCGAAACGAGAAGAAGGAGGGTGAAAGAGGGTGAAACGAGACGAAGGAGGGTGAAAGAGAGCAAAACGAGATGAAGGAGTGTCAAAGAGAGCGAAACGGGACGAAGGAGGGTGAAAGAGAGCGAAACGAGACGAAGGAGGGTGAAAGAGAGCGAAAGGAGTCGAAGGAGGGTGAAAGAGAGCGGAACGAGACGAAGGAGGATGAAAGAGACCGAAACGAGGCGAAGGAGGGTGAAAGAGAGCGAAACGAGATGAAGGTGGGTGAATGAGATCGAAACAAGACAAAGGAGGGTGAAAGAGACCGAATCGAGACGAAGGAGGGTGAAAGAGAGTGAAAAGAGACGAAGGAGGGTGAAAGAGACCGAAACGAGAAGAAGAAGTGTGAAAGAGAGCGACACGAGATGAAGGAGGGTGAAAGAGAGCGAAAAGAGACAAAGGAGGGTGAAAGAGGGCGAAACGAGACGAAGGCAGGTGGAACAGAGTGAAACAAGACGAAGGAGGGTGAAAGAGAGCGAAATGAGACGAAGGAGGGTGAAAGAGAGCAAAACGAGACGAAGGAGAGTGAAACAGAGCGAAACGAGACTAAGGAGGATGAAAGAGAGCGAAATGAGATGAAGGAGGGTGAGAGACTGAAAAGAGACAAAGGAGTGTGAAAGAGGGCGAAACGAGACGAAGGCGAGTGGAACAGAGCGAAACAAGACGAAGGAGGGTGAAAGAGACCGAAACGAGACGAAGGCGGGTGAAAGAGAGCGAAACGAGATGATGGAGGGTAAAAGAGAGCGAAACGAGATGAAGGAGAGTCAAAGAGAGCGAAACGAGGCGAAGGAGGGTGAAAGAGAGCGAAACGAGACGAAGGAGGGTGAAAGAGAGCGAAAGGAGTCGAAGGAGGGTGAAAGAGAGCGGAACGAGACGAAGGAGGAGGAAAGAGACCGAAACGAGGCGAAGGAAGGTGAAAGAGAGCGAAACGAGATGAAGGTGGGTGAAAGAGATCGAAACAAGACAAAGGAGGGTGAAAGAGACCTAAACGAGACGAAGGAGGGTGAAAGAGAGTGAAAAGAGACGAAGGAGGGTGAAAGAGAGCGAAACGAGAAGAAGAAGGGTGAAAGAGAGCGACACGAGATGAAGGAGGGTGAAAGAGAGCGAAAAGAGACAAAGGAGGGTGAAAGAGGGCGAAACGAGACGAAGGCATTTGGAACAGAGTGAAACAAGACGAAGGAGGGTGAAAGAGAGCGAAATGAGACGAAGGAGGGTGAAAAAGTACAAAACGAGACGAAGGAGAGTGAAACAGAGCGAAACGAGACTAAGGAGGATGAAAGAGAGCGAAATGAGATGAAGGAGGGTGAGAGACTGAAAAGAGACAAAGGAGTGTGAAAGAGGGCGAAACGAGACGAAGGCGAGTGGAACAGAGCGAAACAAGACGAAGGAGGGTGAAAGAGACCGAAACGAGACGAATGCGGGTGAAAGAGAGCGAAACGAGATGATGGAGGGTAAAAGAGAGCGAAACGAGATGAAGGAGAGTCAAAGAGAGCGAAACGAGGCGAAGGAGGGTGAAAGAGAGCGAAACGAGACGAAGGAGGGTGAAAGAGAGCGAAAGGAGTCGAAGGAGGGTGAAAGAGAGCGGAACGAGACGAAGGAGGAGGAAAGAGACCGAAACGAGGCGAAGGAGGGTGAAAGAGAGCGAAACGAGATGAAGGTGGGTGAAAGAGATCGAAACAAGACAAAGGAGGGTGAAAGAGACCTAAACGAGACGAAGGAGGGTGAAAGAGAGTGAAAAGAGACGAAGGAGGGTGAAAGAGAGCGAAACGAGAAGAAGAAGGGTGAAAGAGAGCGACACGAGATGAAGGAGGGTGAAAGAGAGCGAAAAGAGACAAAGGAGGGTGAAAGAGGGCGAAACGAGACGAAGGCATTTGGAACAGAGTGAAACAAGACGAAGGAGGGTGAAAGAGAGCGAAACAAGACGAAGGTGGGTGAAAGAGAGCAAAACGAGACGTAGGAGAGTGAAACAGAGCGAAACGAGATGAAGAAAGTGAAAGTGAGCGAAACGAGACGAAGGAGGGTGAAAGAGAGCGAAAGGAGACGAAGGAGGGTGAAAGAGAGCGAAACGAGACGAAGGAGGGTGAAAGAGAGCGAAAGGAGTCGACGGAGGGTGAAAGAGAGCGGAACGAGACGAAGGAGGGTGAAAGAGACCGAAACGAGACGAAGGCGGGTGAAAGAGAGCGAAACGAGATGAAGGAGGGTAAAAGAGAGCGAAACGAGACGAAGGAGGGTGAAAGGGAGCGAAACGAGATGAAGGAGAGTGAAAGAGAGCGAATAGAGACAAAGGAGGGTGAAAGAGGGTGAAACGAGACGAAGGCGGGTGGAACAGAGCGAAACAAGACGAAGGAGGGTGAAAGAGAGCGAAACGAGATGAAGGAGGGTGAAAGAGAGCAAAACGAGACGAAGGAGTGTGAAACAGAGCGAAACGAGACGAAGGAGGATGAAAGAGAGGGAAACGAGATGAAGGAGGGTGAAAGAGAGTGAAAAGAGACAAAGGAGGGTGAAAGTGGGCGAAACGAGACGAAGGCGGGTGGAACAGAGCGAAACAAGACGAAGGAGGGTGAAAGAGAGCGAAACAAGACGAAGGAGGGTGAAAGAGAGCGAAACGAGAAGAAGGAGGGTGAAAGAGAGCGAAACGAGACGAAGGAGTGTGAAAGAGAGCGAAACGAGATGAAGGAGGGTGAAAGAGAGCGAAACGAGACGAAGGAGGGTTAAAGAGAGCGAAACGAGACGAAGGAGGGTGAAAGAGAGCGAAACGAGATGAAGGAGGGTGAAAGAGAGCGAAACGAGACGAAGAAAGTGAAAGAGAGCGGAACGAGGTGAAGGAGGGTGAAAGAGACCGAAACGAGACGAAGACGTGTGAAAGAGAGCGAAACGAGATGAAGGAGGGTGAAAGAGAGCGAAACGAGAAGAAGGAGGGTGAAAGAGAGTGAAACGAGACGAAGGAGGGTGAAAGAGAGCGAAACGAGATGAAGGAGTGTCAAAGAGAGCGAAACGAGACGAAGGAGGGTGAAAGAGAGCGAAACGAGACGAAGGAGGGTGAAAGAGAGCGAAAGGAGTCGAAGGAGGGTGAAAGAGAGCGGAACGAGACGAAGGAGGATGAAAGAGACCGAGACGAGGCGAAGGAGGGTGAAAGAGAGCGAAACGAGATGAAGGTGGGTGAATGAGATCGAAACAAGACAAAGGAGGGTGAAAGAGACCGAAACGAGACGAAGGAGGGTGAAAGAGAGTGAAAAGAGACGAAGGAGGGTGAAAGAGAGCGAAACGAGAAGAAGAAGGGTGAAAGAGAGCGACACGAGATGAAGGAGGGTGAAAGAGAGCGAAAAGAGACAAAGGAGGGTGAAAGAGGGCGAAACGAGACGAAGGCAGGTGGAACAGAGTGAAACAAGACGAAGGAGGGTGAAAGGGAGCGAAATGAGACGAAGGAGTGTGAAACAGAGCGAAACGAGATGAAGGAGGATGAAAGAGAGCTAAACGAGACGAAGGAGGGTGAAAGAGAGCGAAACGAGAAGAAGGAGGGTGAAAGAGAGCGAAACGAGACGAAGGAGGGTGAAAGAGAGCGAAACGAGATGAAGGAGGGTCAAAGAGAGCGAAACGAGACGAAGGAGGGTGAAAGAGAGCGAAGCGAGACGAAGGAGGGTGAAAGAGAGCGAAACGAGACGAACGAGGGTGAAAGAGAGCGAAACGAGACGAAGGAGGGGAAAGAGAGCGAAACGAGACGAAGGAGGGTGAAAGAGAGCGAAACGAGACGAAGAAAGTGAAAGTGAGCGAAACGAGACGAAGGAGGGTGAAAGAGAGCGAAAGGAGACGAAGGAGGGTGAAAGAGAGCGAAACGAGACGAAGGAGGGTGAAAGAGAGCGAAAGGAGTCGACGGAGGGTGAAAGAGAGCGAAACGAGAAGAAGAAGGGTGAAAGAGAGCGAAAAGAGACAAAGGAAGGTGAAAGAGGGCGAAACGAGATGAAGGAGGGTAAAAGAGAGCGAAACGAGATGAAGGAGAGTGAAAGAGAGCGAATAGAGACAAAGGAGGGTGAAAGAGGGTGAAACGAGACGAAGGCGGGTGGAACAGAGCGAAACAAGACGAAGGAGGGTGAAAGAGAGCGAAACGAGATGAAGGAGGGTGAAAGAGAGCAAAACGAGACGAAGGAGTGTGAAACAGAGCGAAACGAGACGAAGGAGGATGAAAGAGAGCGAAACGAGATGAAGTAGGGTGAAAGAGAGTGAAAAGAGACAAAGGAGGGTGAAAGAGGGCGAAACGAGACGAAGGCGGGTGGAACAGAGCGAAACAAGACGAAGGAGGGTGAAAGAGAGCGAAACAAGACGAAGGAGGGTGAAAGAGAGTGAAACGAGAAGAAGGAGTGTGAAAGAGAGCGAAACGAGACGAAGGAGTGTGAAAGAGAGCAAAACGAGATGAAGGAGGGTGAAAGAGAGCGAAACGAGACGAAGGAGGGTTAAAGAGAGCGAAACGAGACGAAGGAGGGTGAAAGAGAGCGAAACGAGATGAAGGAGGGTGAAAGAGAGCGAAACGAGACGAAGACGTGTGAAAGAGAGCGAAACGAGATGAAGGAGGGTGAAAGAGAGCGAAACGAGAAGAAGGAGGGTGAAAGAGAGTGAGACGAGACGAAGGAGGGTAAAAGAGAGCGAAACGAGATGAAGGAGTGTCAAAGAGAGCGAAACGAGGCGAAGGAGGGTGAAAGAGAGCGAAACGAGACGAAGGAGGGTGAAAGAGAGCGAAAGGAGTCGAAGGAGGGTGAAAGAGAGCGGAACGAGATGAAGGAGGATGAAAGAGACCGAAACGAGGCAAAGGAGGGTGAAAGAGATCGAAACGAGATGAAGGTGGGTGAAAGAGATCGAAACAAGACAAAGGAGGGTGAAAGAAAACCGAAACGAGACGAAGGAGGGTGAAAGAGAGTGAAAAGAGACGAAGGAGGGTGAAAGAGAGCGAAACGAGATGAAGGAGTGTCAAAGAGTGCGAAAAGAGACAAAGGAGGGTGAAAGAGGGCGAAACGAGATGAAGGAATTTGGAACAGAGTGAAACAAGACGAAGGAGGGTGAAAGAGAGCGAAACGAGACGAAGGAGGGTGAAAGAGAGCAAAACGAGACGAAGGAGAGTGAAACAGAGCGAAACGAGACTAAGGAGGATGAAAGAGAGCAAAATGAGATGAAGGAGGGTGAAAGAGACTGAAAAGAGACAAAGGAGGGTGAAAGAGAGCGAAACAAGAAGAAGAAGGGTGAAAGAGAGCGAAACGAGACGAAGGAGGGTGAAAGAGAGCGAAACGAGATGAAGGAGGGTGAAAGAGAGCGAAACGAGACGAAGGAGGGTGAAAGAGAGCGAAACGAGACGAAGGAGGGTGAAAGAGAGCGAAACGAGATGAAGGAGGGTGAAAGAGAGCGAAACGAGATGAAGAAAGTGAAAGAGAGCGGAACGAGACGAAGGAGGGTGAAAGAGACCGAAACGAGACGAAGGCGTGTGAAAGAGAGCGAAACGAGATGAAGGAGGGCGAAAGAGAGCGAAACGAGAAGAAGGAGGGTGAAAGAGGGTGAAACGAGACGAAGGAGGGTGAAAGAGAGCAAAACGAGATGAAGGAGTGTCAAAGAGAGCGAAACGAGACGAAGGAGGGTGAAAGAGAGCGAAACGAGACGAAGGAGGGTGAAAGAGAGCGAAAGGAGTCGAAGGAGGGTGAAAGAGAGCGGAACGAGACGAAGGAGGATGAAAGAGACCGAAACGAGGCGAAGGAGGGTGAAAGAGAGCGAAACGAGATGAAGGTGGGTGAATGAGATCGAAACAAGATAAAGGAGGGTGAAAGAGACCGAATCGAGACGAAGGAGGGTGAAAGAGAGTGAAAAGAGACGAAGGAGGGTGAAAGAGACCGAAACGAGAAGAAGAAGTGTGAAAGAGAGCGACACGAGATGAAGGAGGGTGAAAGAGAGCGAAAAGAGACAAAGGAGGGTGAAAGAGGGCGAAACGAGACGAAGGCAGGTGGAACAGAGTGAAACAAGACGAAGGAGGGTGAAAGAGAGCGAAATGAGACGAAGGAGGGTGAAAGAGAGCAAAACGAGACGAAGGAGAGTGAAACAGAGCGAAACGAGACTCAGGAGGATGAAAGAGAGCGAAATGAGATGAAGGAGGGTGAGAGACTGAAAAGAGACAAAGGAGTGTGAAAGAGGGCGAAACGAGACGAAGGCGAGTGGAACAGAGCAAAACAAGACGAAGGAGGGTGAAAGAGACCGAAACGAGACGAAGGCGGGTGAAAGAGAGCGAAACGAGATGATGGAGGGTAAAAGAGAGCGAAACGAGATGAAGGAGAGTCAAAGAGAGCGAAACGAGGCGAAGGAGGGTGAAAGAGAGCGAAACGAGACGAAGGAGGGTGAAAGAGAGCGAAACAAGAAGAAGAAGGGTGAAAGAGAGCGAAACGAGACGAAGGAGGGTGAAAAAGAGCGAAACGAGATGAAGGAGGGTGAAAGAGAGCGAAACGAGACGAAGGAGGGTGAAAGAGAGCGAAACGAGACGAAGGAGGGTGAAAGAGAGCGAAACGAGATGAAGGAGGGTGAAAGAGAGCGAAACGAGATGAAGAAAGTGAAAGAGAGCGGAACGAGACGAAGGAGGGTGAAAGAGACCGAAACGAGACGAAGGCGTGTGAAAGAGAGCGAAACGAGATGAAGGAGGGCGAAAGAGAGCGAAACGAGAAGAAGGAGGGTGAAAGAGGGTGAAACGAGACGAAGGAGGGTGAAAGAGAGCAAAACGAGATGAAGGAGTGTCAAAGAGAGCGAAACGAGACGAAGGAGGGTGAAAGAGAGCGAAACGAGACGAAGGAGGGTGAAAGAGAGCGAAAGGAGTCGAAGGAGGGTGAAAGAGAGCGGAACGAGACGAAGGAGGATGAAAGAGACCGAAACGAGGCGAAGGAGGGTGAAAGAGAGCGAAACGAGATGAAGGTGGGTGAATGAGATCGAAACAAGACAAAGGAGGGTGAAAGAGACCGAATCGAGACGAAGGAGGGTGAAAGAGAGTGAAAAGAGACGAAGGAGGGTGAAAGAGACCGAAACGAGAAGAAGAAGTGTGAAAGAGAGCGACACGAGATGAAGGAGGGTGAAAGAGAGCGAAAAGAGACAAAGGAGGGTGAAAGAGGGCGAAACGAGACGAAGGCAGGTGGAACAGAGTGAAACAAGACGAAGGAGGGTGAAAGAGAGCGAAATGAGACGAAGGAGGGTGAAAGAGAGCAAAACGAGACGAAGGAGAGTGAAACAGAGCGAAACGAGACTAAGGAGGATGAAAGAGAGCGAAATGAGATGAAGGAGGGTGAGAGACTGAAAAGAGACAAAGGAGTGTGAAAGAGGGCGAAACGAGACGAAGGCGAGTGGAACAGAGCGAAACAAGACGAAGGAGGGTGAAAGAGACCGAAACGAGACGAAGGCGGGTGAAAGAGAGCGAAACGAGATGATGGAGGGTAAAAGAGAGCGAAACGAGATGAAGGAGAGTCAAAGAGAGCGAAACGAGGCGAAGGAGGGTGAAAGAGAGCGAAACGAGACGAAGGAGGGTGAAAGAGAGCGAAAGGAGTCGAAGGAGGGTGAAAGAGAGCGGAACGAGACGAAGGAGGAGGAAAGAGACCGAAACGAGGCGAAGGAAGGTGAAAGAGAGCGAAACGAGATGAAGGTGGGTGAAAGAGATCGAAACAAGACAAAGGAGGGTGAAAGAGACCTAAACGAGACGAAGGAGGGTGAAAGAGAGTGAAAAGAGACGAAGGAGGGTGAAAGAGAGCGAAACGAGAAGAAGAAGGGTGAAAGAGAGCGACACGAGATGAAGGAGGGTGAAAGAGAGCGAAAAGAGACAAAGGAGGGTGAAAGAGGGCGAAACGAGACGAAGGCATTTGGAACAGAGTGAAACAAGACGAAGGAGGGTGAAAGAGAGCGAAATGAGACGAAGGAGGGTGAAAAAGTACAAAACGAGACGAAGGAGAGTGAAACAGAGCGAAACGAGACTAAGGAGGATGAAAGAGAGCGAAATGAGATGAAGGAGGGTGAGAGACTGAAAAGAGACAAAGGAGTGTGAAAGAGGGCGAAACGAGACGAAGGCGAGTGGAACAGAGCGAAACAAGACGAAGGAGGGTGAAAGAGACCGAAACGAGACGAATGCGGGTGAAAGAGAGCGAAACGAGATGATGGAGGGTAAAAGAGAGCGAAACGAGATGAAGGAGAGTCAAAGAGAGCGAAACGAGGCGAAGGAGGGTGAAAGAGAGCGAAACGAGACGAAGGAGGGTGAAAGAGAGCGAAAGGAGTCGAAGGAGGGTGAAAGAGAGCGGAACGAGACGAAGGAGGAGGAAAGAGACCGAAACGAGGCGAAGGAGGGTGAAAGAGAGCGAAACGAGATGAAGGTGGGTGAAAGAGATCGAAACAAGACAAAGGAGGGTGAAAGAGACCTAAACGAGACGAAGGAGGGTGAAAGAGAGTGAAAAGAGACGAAGGAGGGTGAAAGAGAGCGAAACGAGAAGAAGAAGGGTGAAAGAGAGCGACACGAGATGAAGGAGGGTGAAAGAGAGCGAAAAGAGACAAAGGAGGGTGAAAGAGGGCGAAACGAGACGAAGGCATTTGGAACAGAGTGAAACAAGACGAAGGAGGGTGAAAGAGAGCGAAACAAGACGAAGGTGGGTGAAAGAGAGCAAAACGAGACGTAGGAGAGTGAAACAGAGCGAAACGAGATGAAGAAAGTGAAAGTGAGCGAAACGAGACGAAGGAGGGTGAAAGAGAGCGAAAGGAGACGAAGGAGGGTGAAAGAGAGCGAAACGAGACGAAGGAGGGTGAAAGAGAGCGAAAGGAGTCGACGGAGGGTGAAAGAGAGCGGAACGAGACGAAGGAGGGTGAAAGAGACCGAAACGAGACGAAGGCGGGTGAAAGAGAGCGAAACGAGATGAAGGAGGGTAAAAGAGAGCGAAACGAGACGAAGGAGGGTGAAAGGGAGCGAAACGAGATGAAGGAGAGTGAAAGAGAGCGAATAGAGACAAAGGAGGGTGAAAGAGGGTGAAACGAGACGAAGGCGGGTGGAACAGAGCGAAACAAGACGAAGGAGGGTGAAAGAGAGCGAAACGAGATGAAGGAGGGTGAAAGAGAGCAAAACGAGACGAAGGAGTGTGAAACAGAGCGAAACGAGACGAAGGAGGATGAAAGAGAGGGAAACGAGATGAAGGAGGGTGAAAGAGAGTGAAAAGAGACAAAGGAGGGTGAAAGTGGGCGAAACGAGACGAAGGCGGGTGGAACAGAGCGAAACAAGACGAAGGAGGGTGAAAGAGAGCGAAACAAGACGAAGGAGGGTGAAAGAGAGCGAAACGAGAAGAAGGAGGGTGAAAGAGAGCGAAACGAGACGAAGGAGTGTGAAAGAGAGCGAAACGAGATGAAGGAGGGTGAAAGAGAGCGAAACGAGACGAAGGAGGGTTAAAGAGAGCGAAACGAGACGAAGGAGGGTGAAAGAGAGCGAAACGAGATGAAGGAGGGTGAAAGAGAGCGAAACGAGACGAAGAAAGTGAAAGAGAGCGGAACGAGGTGAAGGAGGGTGAAAGAGACCGAAACGAGACGAAGACGTGTGAAAGAGAGCGAAACGAGATGAAGGAGGGTGAAAGAGAGCGAAACGAGAAGAAGGAGGGTGAAAGAGAGTGAAACGAGACGAAGGAGGGTGAAAGAGAGCGAAACGAGATGAAGGAGTGTCAAAGAGAGCGAAACGAGACGAAGGAGGGTGAAAGAGAGCGAAACGAGACGAAGGAGGGTGAAAGAGAGCGAAAGGAGTCGAAGGAGGGTGAAAGAGAGCGGAACGAGACGAAGGAGGATGAAAGAGACCGAGACGAGGCGAAGGAGGGTGAAAGAGAGCGAAACGAGATGAAGGTGGGTGAATGAGATCGAAACAAGACAAAGGAGGGTGAAAGAGACCGAAACGAGACGAAGGAGGGTGAAAGAGAGTGAAAAGAGACGAAGGAGGGTGAAAGAGAGCGAAACGAGAAGAAGAAGGGTGAAAGAGAGCGACACGAGATGAAGGAGGGTGAAAGAGAGCGAAAAGAGACAAAGGAGGGTGAAAGAGGGCGAAACGAGACGAAGGCAGGTGGAACAGAGTGAAACAAGACGAAGGAGGGTGAAAGGGAGCGAAATGAGACGAAGGAGGGTGAAAGAGAGCAAAACGAGACGAAGGAGAGTGAAACAGAGCGAAACGAGACTAAGGAGGATGAAAGAGAGCGAAATGAGATGAAGGAGGGTGAGAGACTGAAAAGAGACAAAGGAGTGTGAAAGAGGGCGAAACGAGACGAAGGCGAGTGGAACAGAGCGAAACAAGACGAAGGACGGTGAAAGAGACCGAAACGAGACGAAGGCGGGTGAAAGAGAGCGAAACTAGATGATGGAGGGTAAAAGAGAGCGAAACGAGATGAAGGAGAGTCAAAGAGAGCGAAACGAGGCGAAGGAGGGTGAAAGAGAGCGAAACGAGACGAAGGAGGGTGAAAGAGAGCGAAAGGAGTCGAAGGAGGGTGAAAGAGAGCGGAACGAGACGAAGGAGGAGGAAAGAGACCGAAACGAGGTGAAGGAGGGTGAAAGAGAGCGAAACGAGATGAAGGTGGGTGAAAGAGATCGAAACAAGACAAAGGAGGGTGAAAGAGACCGAAACGAGACGAAGGAGGGTGAAAGAGAGTGAAAAGAGACGAAGGAGGGTGAAAGAGAGCGAAACGAGAAGAAGAAGGGTGAAAGAGAGCGACACGAGATGAAGGAGGGTGAAAGAGAGCGAAAAGAGACAAAGGAGGGTGAAAGAGGGCGAAACGAGACGAAGGCATTTGGAACAGAGTGAAACAAGACGAAGGAGGGTGAAAGAGAGCGAAACGAGATGAAGGAGGGTGAAAGAGAGCGAAACGAGACGAAGGAGGGTGAAAGAGAGCGAAACGAGACGAAGGAGGGTGAAAGAGAGCGAATCGAGATGAAGGAGGGTGAAAGAGAGCGAAACAAGACGAAGAAAGTGAAAGAGAGCGGAACGAGGCGAAGGAGGGTGAAAGAGACCGAAACGAGACGAAGACGTGTGAAAGAGAGCAAAATTAGATGAAGGAGGGCGAAAGAGAGCGAAACGAGAAGAAGGAGGGTGAAAGAGAGTGAAACGAGACAAAGGAGGGTGAAAGAGAGCAAAACGAGATGAAGGAGTGTCAAAGAGAGCGAAACGAGACGAAGGTGGGTGAATGAGAGCGAAACGAGACGAAGGAGGGTGAAAGAGAGCGAAAGGAGTCGAAGGAGGGTGAAAGAGAGCGGAACGAGACGAAGGAGGATGAAAGAGACCGAAACGAGGCGAAGGTGGGTGAAAGAGAGCGAAACGAGATGAAGTTGGGTGAATGAGATCGAAACAAGACAAAGGAGGGTGAAGGAGACCGAAACGAGACGAAGGAGGGTGAAAGAGAGTGAAAAGAGACGAAGGAGGGTGAAAGAGAGCGAAACGAGAAGAAGAAGGGTGAAAGAGAGCGACACGAGATGAAGGAGGGTGAAAGAGAGCGAACAGAGACAAAGGAGGGTGAAAGAGGGTGAAACGAGACGAAGGCAGGTGGAACAGAGTGAAACAAGACGAAGGAGGGTGAAAGAGAGCGAAATGAGACGAAGGAGGGTGAAAGAGAGCAAAACGAGACGAAGGAGAGTGAAACAGAGCGAAAGGAGACGAACGAGGATGAAAGAGAGCGTAACGAGATGAAGGAGGGTGAAAGAGAGCGAAACGAGACGAAGGAGGGTGAAAGAGAGCGAAACGAGACGAAGGAGGGTGAAAGAAAGCGAAACGAGATGAAGGAGGGTGAAAGAGAGCGAAACGAGACGAAGAAAGTGAAAGAGAGCGGAACGAGACGAAGGGGGGCGAAAGAGACCGAAACGAGACGAAGACGTGTGAAAGAGAGCGAAACGAGATGAAGGAGGGTGAAAGAGAGCGAAACGAGAAGAAGGAGGGTGAAAGAGAGTGAAACGAGATGAAGGAGGGTGAAAGAGACTGAAAAGAGACAAAGGAGGGTGAAAGAGGGCGAAACGAGACGAAGGCGAGTGGAACAGAACAAAACAAGACGAAGGAGGGTGAAAGAGACCGAAACGAGACGAAGGCGGGTGAAAGAGAGCGAAAGGAGATGATGGAGGGTGAAAGAGAGCGAAACGAGATGAAGGAGAGTCAAAGAGAGCGAAACGAGATGAAGGAGTGTGAAAGAGAGCGAAACGAGATGAAGGAGAGTGAAAGAGAGCGAATAGAGACAAAGGAGGGTGAAAGAGGGCGAAACGAGACGAAGGCGGGTGGAACAGAGCGAAACAAGACGAAGGAGGGTGAAAGAGAGCGAAACGAGACGAAGAAGGGTGAAAGAGAGCAAAACGAGACGAAGGAGTGTGAAACAGAGTGAAACGAGACGAACGAGGATGAAAGAGAGCGAAACGAGATGAAGGAGGGTGAAAGAGAGTGAAAAGAGACAAAGGAGGGTGAAAGAGGGCGAAACGAGACGAAGGCGGGTGGAACAGAGTGAAACAAGACGAAGGAGGGTGAAAGAGAGCGAAACGAGACGAAGGAGGGTGAAAGAGAGCGAAATGAGAAGAAGGAGGGTGAAAGAGAGCGAAACGAGACGAAGGAGGGTGAAAGAGAGCGAAACGAGATGAAGGAGGGTGAAAGAGAGCGAAACGAGACGAAGGAGGGTGAAAGAGAGCGAAACGAGACGAAGGAGGGTGAAAGAAAGCGAAATGAGATGAAGGAGGGTGAAAGAGAGCGAAACGAGATGAAGGAGGGTGAAAGAGAGCGAAACGAGAAGAAGGAGGGTGAAAGAGAGTGAAACGAGACGAAGGAGGGTGAAAGAGAGCGAAACGAGATGAAGGAGTGTCAAAGAGAGCGAAACGAGACGAAGGAGGGTGAAAGAGAGCGAAACGAGACAAAGGAGGGTGAAAGAGAGCGAAAGGAGTCGAAGGAGGGTGAAAGAGAGCGGAACGAGACGAAGGAGGATGAAAGAGACCGAAACGAGGCGAAGGAGGGTGAAAGAGAGCGAAACGAGATGAAGGTGGGTGAAAGAGATCGAAACAAGACAAAGGAGGGTGAAAGAGAGCGAAACGAGACGAAGGAGGGTGAAAGAGAGTGAAAAGAGACGAAGGAGGGTGAAAGAGAGCGAAACGAGAAGAAGAAGGGTGAAAGAGAGCGACACGAGATGAAGGAGGGTGAAAGAGAGCGAAAAGAGACAAAGGAGGGTGAAAGAGAGCGAAATGAGATGAAGGAGGGTGAAAGAGACTGAAAAGAGACAAAGGAGGTTGAAAGAGGGCGAAACGAGACGAAGGCGTGTGGAACAGAGCGAAACAAGACGAAGGAGGGTGAAAGAGACCGAAACGAGATGAAGGCGGGTGAAAGAGAGTGAAACGAGACGAAGGAGGGTGAAAGAGAGCGAAACGAGATGAAGGAGAGTGAACCAGAGCGAATAGAGACAAAGGAGGGTGAAAGAGGGCGAAACGAGACGAAGGTTGGTGGAACAGAGCGAAACAAGACGAAGGAGGGTGAAAGAGAGCAAAACGAGACGAAGGAGGGTGAAAGAGAGCAAAACGAGACGAAGGAGTGTGAAACAGAGCGAAACGAGACGAACGAGGATGAAAGAGAGCGAAACGAGATGAAGGAGTGTGAAAGAGAGTGAAAAGAGACAAAGGAGGGGGAAAGAGGGCGAAACGAGACGAAGGCGGGTGGAACAGAGCGGAACAAGACGAAGGAGGGTGAAAGAGAGCGAAATGAGACGAAGGAGGGTGAAAGAGAGCGAAACGAGAAGAAGGAGGGTGAAAGAGAGCGAAACAAGACGAAGGAGGGTGAAAGAGAGCGAAACGAGATGAAGGAGGGTGAAAGTGAGCGAAACGAGACGAAGGAGGGTGAAAGAGAGCGAAACGAGACGAAGGAGGGTGAAAGAGAGCGAAACGAGATGAAGGAGGGTGCAAGAGAGCGAAACGAGAGGAAGAAAGTGAAAGAGAGCGGAACGAGACGAAGGAGAGCGAAAGAGACCGAAAAGAGACGAAGACGTGTGAAAGAGAGCGAAACGAGATGAAGGAGGGTGAAAGAGAGCGATACGAGAAGAAGGAGGGTGAAAGAGAGTGAAACGAGACGAAGGAGGGTGAAAGAGAGCGAAACGAGATGAAGGAGTGTCAATGAGAGTGAAACGAGACGAAGGAGGGTGAAAGAGAGCGAAACGAGACGAAGGAGGATGAAAGAGAGCGAAAGGAGTCGAAGGAGGGTGAAAGAGAGCGGATCGAGACGAAGGAGGATGAAAGAGACCGAAACGAGGCGAAGGAGGGTGAAAGAGAGCGAAACGAGATGAAGGTGGGTGAAAGAGATCGAAACAAGACAAAGGAGGGTGAAAGAGAGCAAAACGAGACGAAGGAGGGTGAAAGAGAGCGAAACGAGATGAAGGAGGGTGAAAGAGAGCGAAACGAGACGAAGGAGGGTGAAAGAGAGCGAAACGAGACGAAGGAGGGTGAAAGAGAGCGAATCGAGATGAAGGAGGGTGTAAGAGAGCGAAACGAGACAAAGAAAGTGAAAGAGAGCGGAACGAGACGAAGGAGGGTGAAAGAGACCGAAACGAGACGAAGACGTGTGAAAGAGAGCGAAATGAGATGAAGGAGCGCGAAAGAGAGCGAAACGAGAAGGAGGGTGAAAGAGAGTGAAACGAGACAAAGGAGGGTGAAAGAGAGCAAAACGAGATGAAGGAGTGTCAAAGAGAGCGAAACGAGACGAAGGAGGGTGAAAGAGAGCGAAACGAGACGAAGGAGGGTGAAAGAGAGCGAAAGGAGTCGAAGGAGGGTGAAAGACAGCGGAACGAGACGAAGGAGGATGAAAGAGACCGAAACGAGGCGAAGGTGGGTGAAAGAGAGCGAAACGAGATGAAGTTGGGTGAATGAGATCGAAACAAGACAAAGGAGGGTGAAAGAGACCGTAACGAGACGAAGGAGGGTGAAAGAGAGTGAAAAGAGACGAAGGAGGGTGAAAGAGAGCGAAACGAGAAGAAGAAGGGTGAAAGAGAGCGACACGAGATGAAGGAGGGTGAAAGAGAGCGAACAGAGACAAAGGAGGGTGAAAGAGGGCGAAACGAGATGAAAGCGAGTGGAACAGAGCAAAACAAGACGAAGGAGGGTGAAAGAGACAGAAACGAGACGAAGGCGGGTGAAAGAGAGCGAAACGAGATGATGGAGGGTGAAAGAGAGCGAAACGAGATGAAGGAGAGTCAAAGAGAGCGAAACGAGATGAAGGAGGGTGAAAGAGAGCGAAACGAGATGAAGGAGAGGGAAAGAGAGCGAATAGAGACAAAGGAGGGTGAAAGAGGGCGAAACGAGACGTAGGCGGGTGGAACAGAGCGAAACAAGACGAAGGAGGGTGAAAGAGAGCGAAACGAGACGAAGGAGGGTGAAAGAGAGCAAAACGAGACGAAGGAGTGTGAAACAGAGCGAAACGAGACGTACGAGGATGAAAGAGAGCGAAACGAGATGAAGGAGGGTGAAAGAGAGTGAAAAGAGACAAAGGAGGGTGAAAGAGGGCGAAACGAGACGAAGGCGGGTGGAACAGAGTGAAACAAGATGAAGGAGGGTGAAAGAGAGCGAAACGAGACGAAGGAGGGTGAAAGAGAGCGAAACGAGAAGAAGGAGGGTGAAAGAGAGCGAAACGAGACGAAGGAATGTGAAAGAGAGCGAAACGAGATGAAGGAGGGTGAAAGAGAGCGAAACGAGACGAAGGAGGGTGAAAGAGAGTGAAACGAGACGAAGGAGGGTGAAAGAAAGCGAAACGAGATGAAGGAGGGTGAAAGAGAGCGAAACGAGACGAAGAAAGTGAAAGAGAGCGGAACGAGACGAAGGAGGGCGAAAGAGACCGAAACGAGACGAAGACGTGTGAAAGAGAGCGAAACGAGATGAAGGAGGGTGAAAGAGAGCGAAACGAGAAGAAGGAGGGCGAAAGAGAGTGAAACGAGACGAAGGAGGGTGAAAGAGAGCGAAACGAGATGAAGGAGTGTCAATGAGAGCGAAACGAGACGAAGGAGGGTGAAAGAGAGCGAAACGAGACGAAGGAGGGTGAAAGAGAGCGAAAGGAATCGAAGGAGGGTGAAAGAGAGCGGAACGAGACGAAGGAGGATGAAAGAGACTGAAACGAGGCGAAGGAGGGTGAAAGAGAGCGAAAGGAGATGAAGGTGGGTGAAAGAGATCGAAACAAGACAAAGGAGGGTGAAAGACACCGAAACGAGACGAAGGAGGGTGAAAGAGAGTGGAAAGAGACGAAGGAGGGTGAAAGAGAGCGAAACGAGAAGAAGAAGGGTGGAAGAGAGCGACACGAGATGAAGGAGGGTGAAAGGGAGCGAAAAGAGACAAAGGAGGGTGAAAGAGGGCGAAACGAGACGAAGGCGAGTGGAACAGAGCGAAACAAGACGAAGGAGGGTGAAAGAGACCGAAACGAGACGAAAGCGGGTGAAAGAGAGTGAAATGAGATGATGGAGGATAAAAGAGAGCGAAACGAGATGAAGGAGAGTCAAAGAGAGCGAAACGAGACGAAGGAGGGTGAAAGAGAGCTAAACGAGATGAAGGAGAGTGAAAGAGAGCGAATAGAGACAAAGGAGGGTGAAAGAGGGCGAAACGAGACGAAGGTTGGTGGAACAGAGCGAAACAAGACGAAGGAGGGTGAAAGAGAGCAAAACGAGACGAAGGAGGGTGAAAGAGAGCAAAACGAGACGAAGGAGTGTGAAACAGAGCGAAACGAGACGAACAAGGATGAAAGATAGCGAAACGAGATGAAGGAGTGTGAAAGAGAGTGAAAAGAGACAAAGGAGGGTGAAAGAGGGCGAAACGAGACGAAGGCGGGTGGAACAGAGCGGAACAAGACGAAGGAGGGTGAAAGAGAGCGAAATGAGACGAAGGAGCGTGAAAGAGAGCGAAACGAGAAGAAGGAGGGTGAAAGAGAGCGAAACGAGACGAAGGAGGGTGAAAGAGAGCGAAACGAGATGAAGGAGGGTGAAAGAGAGCGAAACGAGATGAAGGAGGGTGAAAGAGAGCGAAACGAGATGAAGGAGGGTGAAAGAGAGCGAAACGAGATGAAGGAGGGTGAAAGAGAGCGAAACGAGACGAAGAAAGTGAAAGAGAGCGGAACGAGACGAAGGAGAGCGAAAGAGACCGAAACGAGACGAAGACGTGTGAACGAGAGCGAAACGAGATGAAGGAGGGTGAAAGAGAGCGAAACGAGAAGAAGGAGGGTGAAAGAGAGTGAAACGAGACGAAGGAGGGTGAAAGAGAGCGAAACGAGACGAAGGAGGGTGAAAGAGAGCGAAAGGAGTCGAAGGAGGTTGAAAGAGAGCGGAACGAGACGAAGAAAGTGAAAGAGAGCGGAACGAGACGAAGGAGAGCGAAAGAGACCGAAACGAGACGAAGACGTGTGAAAGAGAGCGAAACGAGATGAAGGAGGGTGAAAGAGAGCGAAACGAGAAGAAGGAGGGTGAAAAAGAGTGAAACGAGACGAAGGAGGGTGAAAGAGAGCGAAACGAGATGAAGGAGTGTCAATGAGAGCGAAACGAGACGAAGGAGGGTGAAAGAGAGCGAAACGAGACGAAGGAGGGTGAAAGAGAGCGAAAGGAGTCGAAGGAGGGTGAAAGAGAGCGGAACGAGACAAAGATGGATGAAAGAGACCGAAACGAGATGAAGGAGAGTGAAAGAGAGCGAATAGAGACAAAGGAGGGTGAAAGAGGGCGAAACGAGACGAAGGTTGGTGGAACAGAGCGAAACAAGACGAAGGAGGGTGAAAGAGAGCAAAACGAGACGAAGGAGGGTGAAAGAGAGCAAAACGAGACGAAGGAGTGTGAAACAGAGCGAAACGAGACGAACGAGGATGAAAGAGAGCGAAACGAGATGAATGAGTGTGAAAGAGAGTGAAAAGAGACAAAGGAGGGTGAAAGAGGGCGAAACGAGACGAAGGCGGGTGGAACAGAGCGGAACAAGATGAAGGAGGGTGAAAGAGAGCGAAATGAGACGAAGGAGGGTGAAAGAGAGCGAAACGAGAAGAAGGAGGGTGAAAGAGAGCGAAACGAGACGAAGGAGGGTGAAAGAGAGCGAAACGAGATGAAGGAGGGTGAAAGAGAGCGAAACGAGACGAAGGAGGGTGAAAGAGAGCGAAACGAGACGAAGGAGGGTGAAAGAGAGCGAAACCAGATGAAGGGGGGTGAAAGAGAGCGAAACGAGACGAAGAAAGTGAAAGAGAGCGGAACGAGACGAAGGAGAGCGAAAGAGACCGAAACGAGACGAAGACGTGTGAAAGAGAGCGAAACGAGATGAAGGAGGGTGAAAGAGAGCGAAACGAGAAGAAGGAGGGTGAAAGAGAGTGAAACGAGACGAAGGAGGGTGAAAGAGAGCGAAACGAGATGAAGGAGTGTCAATGAGAGCGAAACGAGATGAAGGAGGGTGAAAGAGAGCGAAACGAGACGAAGGAGGGTGAAAGAGAGCGAAAGGAGTCGAAGGTGGGTGAAAGAGAGCGGAACGAGACGAAGGAGGATGAAAGAGACCGAAACGAGGCGAAGGAGGGTGAAAGAGAGCGAAACGAGATGAAGGTGGGTGAAAGAGATCGAAACAAGTCAAAGGAGGGTGAAAGAGACCGAAACGAGACGAAGGAGGGTGAAAGAGAGTGAAAAGAGACGAAGGAGGGTGAAAGAGAGCGAAACGAGAAGAAGAAGGGTGAAAGAGGGCGAAACGAGATGAAGGAGGGTGAAAGAGAGCGAAAAGAGACAAAGGAGGGTGAAAGAGGGCGAAACGAGACGAAGGCAGGTGGAACAGAGTGAAACAAGACGAAGGAGGGTGAAAGAGAGCGAAACGAGACGAAGGAGGGTGAAAGAGAGCAAAACGAGACGAAGGAGAGTGAAACAGAGCGAAACGAGACTAAGGAGGATGAAAGAGAGCGAAACGAGATGAAGGAGGGTGAAAGAGAGTGAAAAGAGACAAAGGAGGGTGAAAGAGGGCGAAACGAGACGAAGGCGAGTGGAACAGAGCGAAACAAGACGAAGGAGGGTGAAAGAGAGCGAAACGAGACAAAGGAGGGTGAAAGAGAGCGAAACGAGACAAAGGAGGGTGAAAGAGAGCAAAACGAGACGAAGGAGTGTGAAACAGAGCGAAACGAGACGAAGGAGGATGAAAGAGAGCTAAACGAGACGAAGGAGGGTGAAAGAAAGCAAAACGAGAAGAAGGAGGGTGAAAGAGAGCGAAACGAGACGAAGGAGGGTGAAAGAGAGCGAAACGAGATGAAGGAGGGTCAAAGAGAGCGAAACGAGACGAAGGAGGGTGAAAGAGAGCGAAGCGAGACGAAGGAGGGTGAAAGAGAGCGAAACAAGACGAACGAGGGTGAAAGAGAGCAAAACGAGACGAAGGAGGGGAAAGAGAGCGAAACGAGACGAAGGAGGGTGAAAGAGAGCGAAACGAGACGAAGAAAGTGAAAGTGAGCGAAACGAGACGAAGGAGGGTGAAAGAGAGTGAAACGAGACGAAGGAGGGTGAAAGAGAGCGAAAGGAGTCAAAGGAGGGTGAAAGAGAGCGGAACGAGATGAAGGAGTGTCAAAGAGAGCGAAACGAGACGAAGGAGGGTGAAAGACAGCGAAACGAGACGAAGGAGGGTGAAAGAGAGCGAAAGGAGTCGAAGGAGGGTGAAAGAGAGCGAAGCGAGATGAAGGTGGGTGAAAGAGATCGAAACAAGACAAAGGAGGGTGAAAGAGACCGAAACGAGACGAAGGAGGGTGAAAGAGAGTGAAAAGAGACGAAGGAGGGTGAAAGAGAGCGAAACGAGAAGAAGAAGGGTGAAAGAGAGCGAAACGAGATGATGGAGGGTGAAAGAGAGCGAAAAGAGACAAAGGAGGGTGAAAGAGGGCGAAACGAGACAAAGGCAGGTGGAACAGAGTGAAACAAGACGAAGGAGGGTGAAAGAGAGCGAAACGAGACGAAGGAGGGTGAAAGAGAGCAAAACGAGACGAAGGAGAGTGAAACAGAGCGAAACGAGACTAAGGAGGATGAAAGAGAGCGAAACGAGATGAAGGAGGGTGAAAGAGAGTGAAAAGAGTCAAAGGAGGGTGAAAGCGGCGCAACGAGACGAAGGCGAGTGGAACAGAGCGAAACAAGACGAAGGAGGGTGAAAGAGAGCGAAACGCGACGAAGGAGGGTGAAAGACAGCAAAACGAGACGAAGGAGGGTGAAAGAGAGTGAAAAGAGACGAAGGAGGGTGAAAGAGAGCGAAACGAGGAGAAGAAGGGTGAAAGAGAGCGAAAGGAGATGAAGGAGGGTGAAAGAGAGCGAAAAGAGACAAAGGAGGGTGAAAGAGGGCGAAACGAGACGAAGGCAGGTGGAACAGAGTGAAACAAGACGAAGGAGGGTGAAAGAGAGCGAAACGAGACGAAGGAGGGTGAAAGAGAGCAAAACGAGATGAAGGAGAGTGAAACACAGAGAAACGAGACTAAGGAGGATGAAAGAGAGCGAAACGAGATGAAGGAGGGTGAAAGAGAGTGAAAAGAGACAAAGGAGGGTGAAAGAGGGCGAAACGAGACGAAGGCGAGTGGAACAGAGTGAAACAAGACGAAGGAGGGTGAAAGAGAGCGAAACGAGACAAAGGAGGGTGAAAGAGAGCGAAACGAGACAAAGGAGGGTGAAAGAGAGCAAAACGAGACGAAGGAGTGTGAAACAGAGCGAAACGAGACGAAGGAGTGTGAAACAGAGCGAAACGAGACGAACGAGGATGAAAGAGAGCGAAACGAGATGAATGAGTGTGAAAGAGAGTGAAAAGAGACAAAGGAGGGTGAAAGAGGGCGAAACGAGACGAAGGCGGGTGGAACAGAGCGGAACAAGACGAAGGAGGGTGAAAGAGAGCGAAATGAGACGAAGGAGGGTGAAAGAGAGCGAAACGAGAAGAAGGAGGGTGAAAGAGAGCGAAACGAGATGAAGGAGGGTGAAAGAGAGCGAAACGAGATGAAGGAGGGTGAAAGAGAGCGAAACGAGACGAAGGAGGGTGAAAGAGAGCGAAACGAGACGAAGGAGGGTGAAAGAGAGCGAAACGAGATGAAGGGGGGTGAAAGAGAGCGAAACGAGACGAAGAAAGTGAAAGAGAGCGGAACGAGACGAAGGAGAGCGAAAGAGACCGAAACGAGACGAAGACGTGTGAAAGAGAGCGAAACGAGATGAAGGAGGGTGAAAGAGAGCGAAACGAGAAGAAGGAGGGTGAAAGAGAGTGAAACGAGATGAAGGAGGGTGAAAGAGAGCGAAACGAGATGAAGGAGTGTCAATGAGAGCGAAACGAGATGAAGGAGGGTGAAAGAGAGCGAAACGAGACGAAGGAGGGTGAAAGAGAGCGAAAGGAGTCGAAGGTGGGTGAAAGAGAGCGGAACGAGACGAAGGAGGATGAAAGAGACCGAAACGAGGCGAAGGAGGGTGAAAGAGAGCGAAACGAGATGAAGGTGGGTGAAAGAGATCGAAACAAGTCAAAGGAGGGTGAAAGAGACCGAAACGAGACGAAGGAGGGTGAAAGAGAGTGAAAAGAGACGAAGGAGGGTGAAAGAGAGCGAAACGAGAAGAAGAAGGGTGAAAGAGGGCGAAACGAGATGAAGGAGGGTGAAAGAGAGCGAAAAGAGACAAAGGAGGGTGAAAGAGGGCGAAACGAGACGAAGGCAGGTGGAACAGAGTGAAACAAGACGAAGGAGGGTGAAAGAGAGCGAAACGAGACGAAGGAGGGTGAAAGAGAGCAAAACGAGACGAAGGAGAGTGAAACAGAGCGAAACGAGACTAAGGAGGATGAAAGAGAGCGAAACGAGATGAAGGAGGGTGAAAGAGAGTGAAAAGAGACAAAGGAGGGTGAAAGAGGGCGAAACGAGACGAAGGCGAGTGGAACAGAGCGAAACAAGACGAAGGAGGGTGAAAGAGAGCGAAACGAGACAAAGGAGGGTGAAAGAGAGCGAAACGAGACAAAGGAGGGTGAAAGAGAGCAAAACGAGACGAAGGAGTGTGAAACAGAGCGAAACGAGACGAAGGAGGATGAAAGAGAGCTAAACGAGACGAAGGAGGGTGAAAGAAAGCAAAACGAGAAGAAGGAGGGTGAAAGAGAGCGAAACGAGACGAAGGAGGGTGAAAGAGAGCGAAACGAGATGAAGGAGGGTCAAAGAGAGCGAAACGAGACGAAGGAGGGTGAAAGAGAGCGAAGCGAGACGAAGGAGGGTGAAAGAGAGCGAAACAAGACGAACGAGGGTGAAAGAGAGCAAAACGAGACGAAGGAGGGGAAAGAGAGCGAAACGAGACGAAGGAGGGTGAAAGAGAGCGAAACGAGACGAAGAAAGTGAAAGTGAGCGAAACGAGACGAAGGAGGGTGAAAGAGAGTGAAACGAGACGAAGGAGGGTGAAAGAGAGCGAAAGGAGTCAAAGGAGGGTGAAAGAGAGCGGAACGAGATGAAGGAGTGTCAAAGAGAGCGAAACGAGACGAAGGAGGGTGAAAGACAGCGAAACGAGACGAAGGAGGGTGAAAGAGAGCGAAAGGAGTCGAAGGAGGGTGAAAGAGAGCGAAGCGAGATGAAGGTGGGTGAAAGAGATCGAAACAAGACAAAGGAGGGTGAAAGAGACCGAAACGAGACGAAGGAGGGTGAAAGAGAGTGAAAAGAGACGAAGGAGGGTGAAAGAGAGCGAAACGAGAAGAAGAAGGGTGAAAGAGAGCGAAACGAGATGATGGAGGGTGAAAGAGAGCGAAAAGAGACAAAGGAGGGTGAAAGAGGGCGAAACGAGACAAAGGCAGGTGGAACAGAGTGAAACAAGACGAAGGAGGGTGAAAGAGAGCGAAACGAGACGAAGGAGGGTGAAAGAGAGCAAAACGAGACGAAGGAGAGTGAAACAGAGCGAAACGAGACTAAGGAGGATGAAAGAGAGCGAAACGAGATGAAGGAGGGTGAAAGAGAGTGAAAAGAGTCAAAGGAGGGTGAAAGCGGCGCAACGAGACGAAGGCGAGTGGAACAGAGCGAAACAAGACGAAGGAGGGTGAAAGAGAGCGAAACGCGACGAAGGAGGGTGAAAGACAGCAAAACGAGACGAAGGAGGGTGAAAGAGAGTGAAAAGAGACGAAGGAGGGTGAAAGAGAGCGAAACGAGGAGAAGAAGGGTGAAAGAGAGCGAAAGGAGATGAAGGAGGGTGAAAGAGAGCGAAAAGAGACAAAGGAGGGTGAAAGAGGGCGAAACGAGACGAAGGCAGGTGGAACAGAGTGAAACAAGACGAAGGAGGGTGAAAGAGAGCGAAACGAGACGAAGGAGGGTGAAAGAGAGCAAAACGAGATGAAGGAGAGTGAAACACAGAGAAACGAGACTAAGGAGGATGAAAGAGAGCGAAACGAGATGAAGGAGGGTGAAAGAGAGTGAAAAGAGACAAAGGAGGGTGAAAGAGGGCGAAACGAGACGAAGGCGAGTGGAACAGAGTGAAACAAGACGAAGGAGGGTGAAAGAGAGCGAAACGAGACAAAGGAGGGTGAAAGAGAGCGAAACGAGACAAAGGAGGGTGAAAGAGAGCAAAACGAGACGAAGGAGTGTGAAACAGAGCGAAACGAGACGAAGGAGGATGAAAGAGAGCTAAACGAGACGAAGGAGGGTGAAAGAGAGCGAAACGAGAAGAAGGAGGGTGAAAGAGAGCGAAACGAGACGAAGGAGGGTGAAAGAGAGCGGAACGAGATGAAGGAGGGTCAAAGAGAGCGAAACGAGACGAAGGAGGGTGAAAGAGAGCGAAGCGAGACGAAGGAGGGTGAAAGAGAGCGAAACGAGACGAACGAGGGTGAAAGAGAGCAAAACGAGATGAAGGAGGGGAAAGAGAGCGAAACGAGACGAAGGAGGGTGAAAGTGAGCGAAACGAGACGAAGAAAGTGAAAGTGAGCGAAACGAGACGAAGGAGGGTGAAAGAGAGCGAAAGGAGACGATGGAGGGTGAAAGAGAGTGAAACGAGACGAAGGAGGGTGAAAGAGAGCGAAAGGAGTCGAAGGAGGGTGAAAGAGAGCGGAACGAGACGAAGGAGGGTGAAAGAGACCGAAACGAGACGAAGGCGGGTGAAAGAGAGCGAAACGAGATGAAGGAGGGTAAAAGAGAGCGAAACGAGATGAAGGAGTGTCAAAGAGAGCGAAACGAGATGAAGGAGGTTGAAAGACAGCGAAACGAGACGAAGGAGGGTGAAAGAGAGCGAAAGGAGTCGAAGGAGGGTGAAAGAGAGCGAAAGGAGTCGAAGGAGGGTGAAAGAGAGCAAAACGAGAGGAAAGAGGGTGAAAGAGAACGAAACGAGACGAAGGAGGGTGAAAGAGACCGAAACGAGACGAAGGAGGGTGAAAGAGAGTGAAAGGAGACGAAGGAGGGTGAAAGAGAGCGAAACGAGAAGAAGAAGGGTGAAAGAGAGCGAAACGAGATGATGGAGGGTGAAAGAGAGCGAAAAGAGACAAAGGAGGGTGAAAGAGGGCGAAACGAGACGCAGGCAGGTGGAACAGAGTGAAACAAGACGAAGGAGGGTGAAAGAGAGCGAAACGAGACGAAGGAGGGTGAAAGAGAGCAAAACGAGACGAAGGAGAGTGTAACAGAGCGAAACGAGACTAAGGAGGATGAAAGAGAGCGAAACGAGATGAAGGAGGGTGAAAGAGAGTGAAAAGAGTCAAAGGAGGGTGAAAGCGGCGAAACGAGACGAAGGCGAGTGGAACAGAGCGAAACAAGGCGAAGGAGGGTGAAAGAGAGCGAAACGCGACGAAGGAGGGTGAAAGACAGCAAAACGAGACGAAGGAGTGTGAAACAGAGCGAAACGAGACGAAGGAAGATGAAAGAGAGCTAAACGAGACAAAGGAGGGTGAAAGAGAGCGAAACGAGAAGCAGGAGGGTGAAAGAGAGCGAAACGAGAAGCAGGAGGGTGAAAGAGAGCGAAACGAGACGAAGGAGGGTGAAAGACAGCGAAACGAGACGAAGGAGGGTGAAAGAGAGCGAAAGGAGTCGAAGGAGGGTGAAAGAGAGCGAAAGGAGTCGAAGGAGGGTGAAAGAGAGCAAAACGAGAGGAAGGAGAGTGAAAGAGAACGAAACGAGACGAAGGAGGGTGAAAGGGAGCAAAACGAGATGAAGGAGGGTGAAAGAGAGCGAAGCGAGATGAAGGTGGGTGAAAGAGATCGAAACAAGACAAAGGAGGGTGAAAGAGACCGAAACGAGACGAAGGAGGGTGAAAGAGAGTGAAAAGAGACGAAGGAGGGTGAAAGAGAGCGAAACGAGAAGAAGAAGGGTGAAAGAGAGCGAAACGAGATGATGGAGGGTGAAAGAGAGCGAAAAGAGACAAACGAGGGTGAAAGAGGGCGAAACGAGACGAAGGCAGGTGGAACAGAGTGAAACAAGACGAAGGAGGGTGAAAGAGAGCGAAACGAGACGAAGGAGGGTGAAAGAGAGCAAAACGAGACGAAGGAGAGTGAAACAGAGCGAAACGAGACTAAGGAGGATGAAAGAGAGCGAAACGAGATGAAGGAGGGTGAAAGAGAGTGAAAAGAGACAAAGGAGGGTGAAAGAGGGCGAAACGAGACGAAGGCGAGTGGAACAGAGTGAAACAAGACGAAGGAGGGTGAAAGAGAGCGAAACGAGACAAAGGAGGGTGAAAGAGAGCGAAACGAGACAAAGGAGGGTGAAAGAGAGCAAAACGAGACGAAGGAGTGTGAAACAGAGCGAAACGAGACGAAGGAGGATGAAAGAGAGCTAAACGAGACGAAGGAGGGTGAAAGAGAGCGAAACGAGAAGAAGGAGGGTGAAAGAGAGCGAAACGAGACGAAGGAGGGTGAAAGAGAGCGGAACGAGATGAAGGAGGGTCAAAGAGAGCGAAACGAGACGAAGGAGGGTGAAAGAGAGCGAAGCGAGACGAAGGAGGGTGAAAGAGAGCGAAACGAGACGAACGAGGGTGAAAGAGAGCAAAACGAGATGAAGGAGGGGAAAGAGAGCGAAACGAGACGAAGGAGGGTGAAAGTGAGCGAAACGAGACGAAGAAAGTGAAAGTGAGCGAAACGAGACGAAGGAGGGTGAAAGAGAGCGAAAGGAGACGAAGGAGGGTGAAAGAGAGTGAAACGAGACGAAGGAGGGTGAAAGAGAGCGAAAGGAGTCGAAGGAGGGTGAAAGAGAGCGGAACGAGACGAAGGAGGGTGAAAGAGACCGAAACGAGACGAAGGCGGGTGAAAGAGAGCGAAACGAGATGAAGGAGGGTGAAAGAGAGCGAAAAGAGACAAACGAGGGTGAAAGAGGGCGAAACGAGACGAAGGCAGGTGGAACAGAGTGAAACAAGACGAAGGAGGGTGAAAGAGAGCGAAACGAGACGAAGGAGGGTGAAAGAGAGCGAAACGAGACAAAGGAGGGTGAAAGAGAGCAAAACGAGACGAAGGAGTGTGAAACAGAGCGAAACGAGACGAAGGAGGATGAAAGAGAGCTAAACGAGACGAAGGAGGGTGAAAGAGAGCGAAACGAGAAGAAGGAGGGTGAAAGAGAGCGAAACGAGACGAAGGAGGGTGAAAGAGAGCGGAACGAGATGAAGGAGGGTCAAAGAGAGCGAAACGAGACGAAGGAGGGTGAAAGAGAGCGAAGCGAGACGAAGGAGGGTGAAAGAGAGCGAAACGAGACGAACGAGGGTGAAAGAGAGCAAAACGAGATGAAGGAGGGGAAAGAGAGCGAAACGAGACGAAGGAGGGTGAAAGTGAGCGAAACGAGACGAAGAAAGTGAAAGTGAGCGAAACGAGACGAAGGAGGGTGAAAGAGAGCGAAAGGAGACGAAGGAGGGTGAAAGAGAGTGAAACGAGACGAAGGAGGGTGAAAGAGAGCGAAAGGAGTCGAAGGAGGGTGAAAGAGAGCGGAACGAGACGAAGGAGGGTGAAAGAGACCGAAACGAGACGAAGGCGGGTGAAAGAGAGCGAAACGAGATGAAGGAGGGTAAAAGAGAGCGAAACGAGATGAAGGAGTGTCAAAGAGAGCGAAACGAGATGAAGGAGGTTGAAAGACAGCGAAACGAGACGAAGGAGGGTGAAAGAGAGCGAAAGGAGTCGAAGGAGGGTGAAAGAGAGCGAAAGGAGTCGAAGGAGGGTGAAAGAGAGCAAAACGAGAGGAAAGAGGGTGAAAGAGAACGAAACGAGACGAAGGAGGGTGAAAGAGACCGAAACGAGACGAAGGAGGGTGAAACAGAGTGAAAGGAGACGAAGGAGGGTGAAAGAGAGCGAAACGAGAAGAAGAAGGGTGAAAGAGAGCGAAACGAGATGATGGAGGGTGAAAGAGAGCGAAAAGAGACAAAGGAGGGTGAAAGAGGGCGAAACGAGACGCAGGCAGGTGGAACAGAGTGAAACAAGACGAAGGATGGTGAAAGAGAGCGAAACGAGACGAAGGAGGGTGAAAGAGAGCAAAACGAGACGAAGGAGAGTGTAACAGAGCGAAACGAGACTAAGGAGGATGAAAGAGAGCGAAACGAGATGAAGGAGGGTGAAAGAGAGTGAAAAGAGTCAAAGGAGGGTGAAAGCGGCGAAACGAGACGAAGGCGAGTGGAACAGAGCGAAACAAGGCGAAGGAGGGTGAAAGAGAGCGAAACGCGACGAAGGAGGGTGAAAGACAGCAAAACGAGACGAAGGAGTGTGAAACAGAGCGAAACGAGACGAAGGAAGATGAAAGAGAGCTAAACGAGACAAAGGAGGGTGAAAGAGAGCGAAACGAGAAGCAGGAGGGTGAAAGAGAGCGAAACGAGAAGCAGGAGGGTGAAAGAGAGCGAAACGAGACGAAGGAGGGTGAAAGACAGCGAAACGAGACGAAGGAGGGTGAAAGAGAGCGAAAGGAGTCGAAGGAGGGTGAAAGAGAGCGAAAGGAGTCGAAGGAGGGTGAAAGAGAGCAAAACGAGAGGAAGGAGAGTGAAAGAGAACGAAACGAGACGAAGGAGGGTGAAAGGGAGCAAAACGAGATGAAGGAGGGTGAAAGAGAGCGAAGCGAGATGAAGGTGGGTGAAAGAGATCGAAACAAGACAAAGGAGGGTGAAAGAGACCGAAACGAGACGAAGGAGGGTGAAAGAGAGTGAAAAGAGACGAAGGAGGGTGAAAGAGAGCGAAACGAGAAGAAGAAGGGTGAAAGAGAGCGAAACGAGATGATGGAGGGTGAAAGAGAGCGAAAAGAGACAAACGAGGGTGAAAGAGGGCGAAACGAGACGAAGGCAGGTGGAACAGAGTGAAACAAGACGAAGGAGGGTGAAAGAGAGCGAAACGAGACGAAGGAGGGTGAAAGAGAGCAAAACGAGACGAAGGAGAGTGAAACAGAGCGAAACGAGACTAAGGAGGATGAAAGAGAGCGAAACGAGATGAAGGAGGGTGAAAGAGAGTGAAAAGAGACAAAGGAGGGTGAAAGAGGGCGAAACGAGATGAAGGCAGGTGGAACAGAGTGAAACAAGACGAAGGAGGGTGAAAGAGAGCGAAACGAGACGAAGGAGGGTGAAAGAGAGCAAAACGAGATGAAGGAGAGTGAAACACAGCGAAACGAGACTAAGGAGGATGAAAGAGAGCGAAACGAGATGAAGGAGGGTGAAAGAGAGTGAAAAGAGACAAAGGAGGGTGAAAGAGGGCGAAACGAGACGAAAGCGAGTGGAACAGAGTGAAACAAGACGAAGGAGGATGAAAGAGAGCGAAACGAGACAAAGGAGGGTGAAAGAGAGCGAAACGAGACAAAGGAGGGTGAAAGAGAGCAAAACGAGACGAAGGAGTGTGAAACAGAGCGAAACGAGACGAAGGAGGATGAAAGAGAGCTAAACGAGACGAAGGAGGGTGAAAGAGAGCGAAACGAGAAGAAGGAGGGTGAAAGAGAGCGAAACGAGACGAAGGAGGGTGAAAGAGAGCGAAACGAGATGAAGGAGGGTCAAAGAGAGCGAAACGAGACGAACGAGGGTGAAAGAGAGCGAAGCAAGACGAAGGAGGGTGAAAGAGAGCGAAACGAGACGAACGCGGGTGAAAGAGAGCAAAACGAGACGAAGGAGGGGAAAGAGAGCGAAACGAGACGAAGGAGGGTGAAAGTGAGCGAAACGAGACGAAGAAAGTGAAAGTGAGCGAAACGAGACGAAGGAGGGTGAAAGAGAGCGAAAGGAGACGAAGGAGGGTGAAAGAGAGTGAAACGAGATGAAGGAGGGTGAAAGAGAGCGAAAGGAGTCGAAGGAGGGTGAAAGAGAGCGGAACGAGACGAAGGAGGGTGAAAGAGACCGAAACGAGACGAAGGCGGGTGAAAGAGAGCGAAACGAGATGAAGGAGGGTAAAAGAGAGCGAAACGAGATGAAGGAGTGTCAAAGAGAGCGAAACGAGATGAAGGAGGTTGAAAGACAGCGAAACGAGATGAAGGAGGGTGAAAGAGAGCGAAAGGAGTCGAAGGAGGGTGAAAGAGAGCGGAAGGAGTCGAAGGAGGGTGAAAGAGAGCAAAACGAGAGGAAGGAGGGTGAAAGAGAACGAAACGAGACGAAGGAGGGTGAAAGAGACCGAAACGAGACGAAGGAGGGTGAAAGAGAGTGAAAAGAGACGAAGGAGGGTGAAAGAGAGCGAAACGAGAAGAAGAAGGGTGAAAGAGAGCGAAACGAGATGATGGAGGGTGAAAGAGAGCGAAAAGAGACAAAGGAGGGTGAAAGAGGGCGAAACGAGACGCAGGCAGGTGGAACAGTGTGAAACAAGAAGAAGGAGGGTGAAAGAGAGCGAAACGAGACGAAGGAGGGTGAAAGAGAGCAAAACGAGACGAAGGAGAGTGTAACAGAGCGAAACGAGACTAAGGAGGATGAAAGAGAGCGAAACGAGATGAAGGAGGGTGAAAGAGAGTGAAAAGAGTCAAAGGAGGGTGAAAGCGGCGAAACGAGACGAAGGCGAGTGGAACAGAGCGAAACAAGGCGAAGGAGGGTGAAAGAGAGCGAAACGCGACGAAGGAGGGTGAAAGACAGCAAAACGAGACGAAGGAGTGTGAAACAGAGCGAAACGAGACGAAGGAAGATGAAAGAGAGCTAAACGAGACAAAGGAGGGTGAAAGAGAGCGAAACGAGAAGCAGGAGGGTGAAAGAGAGCGAAACGAGAAGCAGGAGGGTGAAAGAGAGCGAAACGAGACGAAGGAGGGTGAAAGAGAGCGAAACGAGATGAAGGAGGGTCAAAGAGAGCGAAACGAGACGAAGGAGGGTGAAAGAGAGCGAAACGAGACGAAGGAGGGTGAAAGAGAGCGAAACGAGACGAACGAGGGTGAAAGAGAGCGAAACGAGACGAAGGAGGGTGAAAGAGAGCGAAACGAGACGAAGGAGGGTGAAAGAGAGCGAAACGAAGAAAGTGAAAGTGAGCGAAACGAGACGAAGGAGGGTGAAAGAGAGCGAAAGGAGACGAAGGAGTGTGAAAGAGAGCGAAACGAGGCGAAGGAGGGTGAAAGAGAGCGAAAGGAGTCGAAGGAGGGTGAAAGAGAGCGAAACGAGATGAAGGAGTGTCAAAGAGAGCGAAACGAGACGAAGGAGGGTGAAAGAGTGCGAGACGAGACGAAGGAGGGTGAAAGAGAGCGAGAGGAGTCGAAGGAGGGTGAAAGAGAGCGAAACGAGATGAAGGAGGGTGAAAGAGAGCGAAACGAGATGAAGGAGTGTCAAAGAGAGCGAAACGAGACGAAGGAGGGTGAAAGAGAGCGAAACGAGACGAAGGAGGGTGAAAGAGAGCGAAAGGAGTCGAAGGAGGGTGAAGGAGAGCGAAACGAAATGAAGGAGGGTGGAAGAGAGCGAAACGAGACCAAAGAGGGTGAAAGAGAGAGAAACGAGATGAAGGAAGGTGAAAAAGAGTGAAACGAGACAAAGGAGGGTGAATGGGAGCGAAACGAGATGAAGGAGGATGAAAGAGAGCTAAACGAGACGAAGGAGGGTGAAAGAAAGCAAAACGAGAAGAAGGAGGGTGAAAGAGAGCGAAACGAGACGAAGGAGGGTGAAAGAGAGCGAAACGAGATGAAGGAGGGTCAAAGAGAGCGAAACGAGACGAAGGAGGGTGAAAGAGAGCGAAGCGAGACGAAGGAGGGTGAAAGAGAGCGAAACGAGACGAAGGAGGGTGAAAGAGAGCGAAATGAGACGAAGAAAGTGAAAGAGAGCGGAACGAGACGAAGACGTGTGAAAGAGAGCGAAACGAGATGAAGGAGGGTGAAAGAGAGCAAAACGAGACGAAGGAGGGGAAAGAGAGCGAAACGAGACGAAGGAGGGTGAAAGAGAGCGAAACGAGACGAAGAAAGTGAAAGTGAGCGAAACGAGACGAAGGAGGGTGAAAGAGAGTGAAACGAGACGAAGGAGGGTGAAAGAGAGCTAAAGGAGTCAAAGGAGGGTGAAAGAGAGCGGAACGAGACGAAGGAGGGTGAAAGAGACCGAAACGAGACGAAGGCGGGTGAAAGAGAGCGAAACGAGATGAAGGAGGGTAAAAGAGAGCGAAACGAGATGAAAGAGTGTCAAAGAGAGCGAAACGAGACGAAGGAGGGTGAAAGACAGCGAAACGAGACGAAGGAGGGTGAAAGAGAGCGAAAGGAGTCGAAGGAGGGTGAAAGAGAGCGAAAGGAGTCGAAGGAGGGTGAAAGAGAGCAAAACGAGAGGAAGGAGAGTGAAAGAGAACGAAACGAGACGAAGGAGGGTGAAAGGGAGCAAAACGAGATGAAGGAGGGGGAAAGCGAGAGAAACGAGATGTAGGAGGGTGAAAGAGAGCGGAACGAGACGAAGGAGGATGAAAGAGACCGAAACGAGGCGAAGGAGGGTGAAAGAGAGCGAAGCGAGATGAAGGTGGGTGAAAGAGATCGAAACAAGACAAAGGAGGGTGAAAGAGACCGAAACGAGACGAAGGAGGGTGAAAGAGAGTGAAAAGAGACGAAGGAGGGTGAAAGAGAGCGAAACGAGAAGAAGAAGGGTGAAAGAGAGCGAAACGAGATGATGGAGGGTGAAAGAGAGCGACAAGAGACAAAGGAGGGTGAAAGAGGGCGAAACGAGACGAAGGCAGGTGGAACAGAGTGAAACAAGACGAAGGAGGGTGAAAGAGAGCGAAACGAGACGAAGGAGGGTGAAAGAGAGCAAAACGAGACGAAGGAGAGTGAAACAGAGCGAAACGAGACTAAGGAGGATGAAAGAGAGCGAAACGAGATGAAGGAGGGTGAAAGAGAGTGAAAAGAGTCAAAGGAGGGTGAAAGCGGCGAAACGAGACGAAGGCGAGTGGAACAGAGCGAAACAAGACGAAGGAGGGTGAAAGAGAGCGAAACGCGACGAAGGAGGGTGAAAGACAGCAAAACGAGACGAAGGAGGGTGAAAGAGAGTGAAAAGAGACGAAGGAGGGTGAAAGAGAGCGAAACAAGAAGAAGAAGGGTGAAAGAGAGCGAAACGAGATGAAGGAGGGTGAAAGAGAGTGAAAAGAGACAAAGGAGGGTGAAAGAGGGCGAAACGAGATGAAGGCAGGTGGAACAGAGTGAAACAAGACGAAGGAGGGTGAAAGAGAGCGAAACGAGACGAAGGAGGGTGAAAGAGAGCAAAACGAGACGAAGGAGAGTGAAACAGAGCGAAACGAGACTAAGGAGGATGAAAGAGAGCGAAACGAGATGAAGGAGGGTGAAAGAGAGTGAAAAGAGTCAAAGGAGGGTGAAAGCGGCGAAACGAGACGAAGGCGAGTGGAACAGAGCGAAACAAGACGAAGGAGGGTGAAAGAGAGCGAAACGCGACGAAGGAGGGTGAAAGACAGCAAAACGAGACGAAGGAGGGTGAAAGAGAGTGAAAAGAGACGAAGGAGGGTGAAAGAGAGCGAAACAAGAAGAAGAAGGGTGAAAGAGAGCGAAACGAGATGAAGGAGGGTGAAAGAGAGCGAAAAGAGACAAAGGAGGGTGAAAGAGGGCGAAACGAGACGAAGGCAGGTGGAACAGAGTGAAACAAGACGAAGGAGGGTGAAAGAGAGCGAAACGAGACGAAGGAGGGTGAAAGAGAGCAAAACGAGATGAAGGAGAGTGAAACACAGCGAAACGAGACTAAGGAGGATGAAAGAGAGCGAAACGAGATGAAGGAGGGTGAAAGAGAGTGAAAAGAGACAAAGGAGGGTGAAAGAGGGCGAAACGAGACGAAGGCGAGTGGAACAGAGTGAAACAAGATGAAGGAGGGTTAAAGAGAGCGAAACGAGACAAAGGAGGGTGAAAGAGAGCGAAACGAGACAAAGGAGGGTGAAAGAGAGCAAAACGAGACGAAGGAGTGTGAAACAGAGCGAAACGAGACGAAGGAGGATGAAAGAGAGCTAAACGAGACGAAGGAGGGTGAAAGAGAGCGAAACGAGAAGAAGGAGGGTGAAAGAGAGCGAAACGAGACGAAGGAGGGTGAAAGAGAGCGAAACGAGATGAAGGAGGGTCAAAGAGAGCGAAACGAGACGAAGGAGGGTGAAAGAGAGCGAAGCGAGACGAAGGAGGGTGAAAGAGAGCGAAACGAGACGACCGAGGGTGAAAGAGAGCAAAACGAGACGAAGGAGGGGAAAGAGAGCAAAACGAGACGAAGGAGGGTGAAAGTGAGCGAAACGAGACGAAGAAAGTGAAAGTGAGCGAAACGAGACGAAGGAGGGTGAAAGAGAGCGAAAGGAGACGAAGGAGGGTGAAAGAGAGTGAAACGAGACGAAGGAGGGTGAAAGAGACCGAAACGAGACGAAGGCGGGTGAAAGAGAGCGAAACGAGATGAAGGAGTGTCAAAGAGAGCGAAACGAGACGAAGGAGGTTGAAAGACAGCGAAACAAGACGAAGGAGGGTGAAAGAGAGCGAAAGGAGTCGAAGGAGGGTGAAAGAGAGCGAAAGGAGTCGAAGGAGGGTGAAAGAGAGCAAAACGAGAGGAAGGAGGGTGAAAGAGAACGAAACGAGACGAAGGAGGGTGAAAGAGATCGAAACAAGACAAAGGAGGGTGAAAGAGACCGAAACGAGACGAAGGAGGGTGAAAGAGAGTGAAAAGAGACGAAGGAGGGTGAAAGAGAGCGAAACGAGAAGAAGAAGGGTGAAAGAGAGCGAAACGAGATGATGGAGGGTGAAAGAGAGCGAAAAGAGACAAAGGAGGGTGAAAGAGGGCGAAACGAGACGCAGGCAGGTGGAACAGAGTGAAACAAGATGAAGGAGGGTGAAAGAGAGCGAAACGAGACGAAGGAGGGTGAAAGAGAGCAAAACGAGACGAAGGAGAGTGTAACAGAGCGAAACGAGACTAAGGAGGATGAAAGAGAGCGAAACGAGATGAAGGAGGGTGAAAGAGAATGAAAAGAGTGAAAGGAGGGTGAAAGCGGCGAAACGAGACGAAGGCGAGTGGAACAGAGCGAAACAAGGCGAAGGAGGGTGAAAGAGAGCGAAACGCGACGAAGGAGGGTGAAAGACAGCAAAACGAGACGAAGGAGTGTGAAACAGAGCGAAACGAGACGAAGGAAGATGAAAGAGAGCTAAACGAGACAAAGGAGGGTGAAAGAGAGCGAAACGAGAAGCAGGAGGGTGAAAGAGAGCGAAACGAGAAGCAGGAAGGTGAAAGAGAGCGAAACGAGACGAAGGAGGGTGAAAGAGAGCGAAACGAGATGAAGGAGGGTCAAAGAGAGCGAAACGAGACGAAGGAGGGTGAAAGATAGCGAAACGAGACGAAGGAGGGTGAAAGAGAGCGAAACGAAGAAAGTGAAAGTGAGCGAAACGAGACGAAGGAGGGTGAAAGAGAGCGAAAGGAGACGAAGGAGGGTGAAAGAGAGCGAAACGAGACGAAGGAGGGTGAAAGAGAGCGAAAGGAGTCGAAGGAGGGTGAAAGAGAGCGAAACGAGATGAAGGAGTCTCAAAGAGAGCGAAACGAGACGAAGGAGGGTGAAAGAGAGCGAGACGAGACGAAGGAGGGTGAAAGGGAGCGAGAGGAGTCGAAGGAGGGTGAAAGAGAGCGAAACGAGATGAAGGAGGGTGAAAGAGAGCGAAACGAGATGAAGGAGTGTCAAAGAGAGCGAAACGAGACGAAGGAGGGTGAAAGAGAGCGAAACGAGACGAAGGAGGGTGAAAGAGAGCGAAAGGAGTCGAAGGAGGGTGAAGGAGAGCGAAACGAAATGAAGGAGGGTGGAAGAGAGCGAAACGAGACCAAAGAGGGTGAAAGAGAGAGAAACGAGATGAAGGAAGGTGAAAAAGAGTGAAACGAGACAAAGGAGGGTGAATGGGAGCGAAACGAGATGAAGGAGGGTGAAAGAGTGCAAAACGAGACGAAGGAGGGTGAAAGAGAGCGAAAGGAGTCGAAGGAGGGTGAAAGAGAGCGGAACGAGACGAAGGAGGGTGAAACAGACCGAAACGAGACGAAGGAGGGTGAAAGAGAGCGAAACGAGATGAAGGAGGGTGAAAGAGAGCGAAACGAGAAGAAGGAGGGTGAAAGAGAGTGAAACGAGACGAAGGAGGGTGAAAGAGAGGAAAACGAGATGAAGGAGTGTCAAAGAGAGCGAAACGAGACGAAGGAGGGTGAAAGAGAGCGAAACGAGATGAAGGAGGATGAAAGAGAGCGAAAGGAGTCGTAGGAGGGTGAAAGAGAATGGAACGAGACGAAGGAGGATGAAAGAGACCGAAACGAGGCGAAGGTGGGTGAAAGAGAGCGAAACGAGATGAAGGTGGGTGAATGAGAGAGAAACAAGACAAAGGAGGGTGAAAGAGACCGAAACGAGACGAAGCAGGGTGAAAGAGAGTGAAACGAGACGAAGGAGGCTGAAAGAGAGCGAAACGAGAAGAAGGAGGGTGAAAGAGAGCAAAACGAGATGAAGGAAGGTGAAAGAGAGCGTAACGAAATGAAGGTGGGTGGAAGAGAGCGAAACGAAACGAACAAGGGTAAAAGAGAGTGAAACGAGACGAAGGAAGGTGAAAGAGAGCGAAACGAGACCAAAGAGGATGAAAGAGAGAGAAACGAGACGAAGGAAGGTGAAAGAGAGTGAAACGAGACAAAGGAGGGTGAAAAGGAGCGAAACAAGATGAAGGAGGGTGAAAGAGAGTGAAACGAGACGAAGGAGGGTGAAAGAGAGCGAAACGAGAAGAAGGAGGGTGAAAGAGGGCGAAACGAGACGAAGGCGGGTGGAACAGAGCGAAACAAGACGAAGGAGCGTGAAAGAGAGCGACACGAGACGATGGAGGGTGAAAGAGAGCAAAACGAGACAAAGGAGTGTGAAAGAGAGTGAAACGAGACGATGGAGGGTGAAAGAGAGCGAAACGAGAGGAAGGAGGGTGAAAGAGAGCGAAACGAGACGAAGGAGGCTGAAAGGCAGCAAAACGAGATGAAGGAGGGTGAAAGAGAGCGAAAAGAGACAAAGGAGGGTGAAAGAGGGCGAAACGAGACGCAGGAGTGTGAAACAGAGCGAAACGAGACGAAGGAGGATGAAAGAGAGCTAAACGAGACGAAGGAGGGTCAAAGAGAGCGAAACGAGATGAAGAAGGGTCAAAGAGGGCGAAACGAGATGAAGGAGGGTGAAAAAGGGCGAAGCGAGACGAAGGAGCATAAAAGAGAGCGAAACGAGATGAAGGAGGGTGAAGGAGGGCGAAACGAGACGAAGGATGGTGAAAGAAAGCGAAACGAGATGAAGGAGTGTGAAAGAGAGTGAAACGAGACGAAGGAGGGTGAAAGAGGGTGAAACGAGATGAAGGCGGGTGGAACAGAGCGAAACAAGACGAAGGAGGGCGAAAGTGAGCGAAACGAGACGAAGGAGGGTGAAAGAGAGCAAAACGAGACGAAGGTGTGTGAAAGAGAGCGGAACGAGATGATGGAGGGTGAAAGAGAGCGAAACGAGAGGAAGGAGGGTGAAAGAGAGTGAAACGAGACGAAGGAGGGTGAAAGGGAGCGAAACGAGATGAAGGAGGATGAAAGAGAGCGAAACGAGATGAAGGAGGGTGAAAGAGAGCGAAAAGAGACAAAGGAGGATGAAAGAGGGCGAAACGAGACAAAGGCGGCTGGAACAGAGCGAAACGAGACGAAGGAGGGTGAAAGTGAGCGAAACGAGACGCAGGAGGGTGAAAGAGAGCAAAACGAGGCGAAGGAGTGTGAAACAGAGCGAAACGAGACGAAGGAGGATGAAAGAGAGCGAAACGAGACGAAGGAGGGTGAAAGAGAGCGAAACGAGAAGAAGGAGGTTGAAAGAGAGCGAAACGAGACGAAGGAGGGTGAAAGAGAGCGAAACAAGATGAAGGAGGGTCAATGAGAGCGAAACGAGACGAAAGAGGGTGAAAGAGAGCGAAACGAGACGAAGGAGGGTGAAAGAGAGCGAAACGAGATGAAGGAGGGTGAAAGAGAGCGAAACGATACGATGGAGGGTGCAAGAGAGCGAAATGAGACAAAGGAGGGAGAAAGAGAGCGAAACGAGACAAAGAAAGTGAAAGTGAGCGAAACGAGATGAAGGAGGATGAAAGAGAGCGAAAGGAGATGAAGGAGGGTGAAAGAGAGCGAAACGAGACGAAGGAGGGTGAAAGAGAGCGAAAGGAGTCGAAGGAGGGTGAAAGAGAGCTGAACGAGACGAAGGAGGGTGAAAGAGACCGAAACGAGACGAAGGCTGGTGAAAGAGAGCAGAACGAGATGAAGGAGGGTGAAAGAGACCGAAACGAGACGAAGGAGGGTGAAAGAGAGTGAAACGAGACGAGGGAGGCTGAAAGAGAGCGAAACGAGAAGAAGGAGGGTGAAAGAGAGCAAAACGAGATGAAGGAGGGTGAAAGAGAGCGTAACGAAATGAAGGAGGGTGGAAGAGAGCGAAACGAGATGAATGAGGGTAAAAGATAGTGAAACGAGACGAAGGAAGGTGAAAGAGAGCGAAACGAGACCAAAGAGGATGAAAGAGAGAGAAAGGAGACGAAGGAAGGTGAAAGTGAGTGAAACGAGACAAAGGAGGGTGAAAGGGAGCGAAACAAGATGAAGGAGGGTGAAAGAGAGCGAAACGAGAGGAAGGAGGGTGAAAGAGAGCGAAACGAGAAGAAGGAGGGTGAAAGAGAGCGAAACGAGACGAAGGAGGCTGAAAGAGAGCGAAACGAGCGGAAGGAGGGTGAAAGGGAGCGAAACGAGACGAAGTAGGGTGAAAGGGAGCAAAACGAGATGAAGGAGGGTGAAAGAGAGCGAAAAGAGACAAAGGAGGGTGAAAGAGGGCGAAACGAGACGAAGGAGTGTGAAACAGAGCGAAACGAGACGAAGGAGGATGAAAGAGAGCTAAACGAGGCGAAGGAGTGTGAAACAGAGCGAAACGAGACGAAGGAGGATGAAAGAGAGCTAAACGAGACGAAGGAGGGTGAAAGAGAGCGAAACGAGAAGAAGGAGTTTGAAAGAGAGCGAAACGAGACGAAGGAGGGTGAAAGAGAGCGAAACAAGATGAAGGAGGGTCAATGAGAGCGAAACGAGACGAAAGAGGGTGAAAGAGAGCGAAACGAGACGAAGGAGGGTGAAAGAGAGCGAAACGAGATGAAGGAGGGTGAAAGAGAGCGAAACGAGAAGAAGGAGGGTGAAAGAGAGCGAAACGAGACGAAGGAGGGTGAAAAAGGGCGAAGCGAGACGAAGGAGCATAAATGAGCGCGAAACGAGACGAAGGAGGGTGAAAGAGGGCGAAACGAGACGAAGGCGGGTGGAACAGAGCGAAACAAGACGAAGGAGGGTGAAAGTGAGCGAAACGCGACGAAGGAGGGTGAAAGAGAGCAAAACAAGACGAAGGTGTGTGAAAGAGAGCGAAACGAGACGATGGAGGGTGAAAGAGAGCGAAACAAGACAAAGGAGGGTGAAAGAGACCGAAACGAGACGAAGGAGGGTGAAAGAGAGTGAAACGAGACGAAGGAGGCTGAAAGAGAGCGAAACGAGAAGAAGGAGGGTGAAAGAGAGCAAAACGAGATGAAGGAGGGTGAAAGAGAGCGTAACGAAATGAAGGAGGGTGGAAGAGAGCGAAACGAGGTGAATGAGGGTAAAAGATAGTGAAACGAGACGAAGGAAGGTGAAAGAGAGCGAAACGAGACCAAAGAGGATGAAAGAGAGAGAAACGAGACGAAGGAAGGTGAAAGTGAGTGAAACGAGACAAAGGAGGGTGAAAGGGAGCGAAACAAGATGAAGGAGGGTGAAAGAGAGCGAAACGAGACGAAGGAGGGTGAAAGAGAGCGAAACGAGAAGAAGGAGGGTGAAAGAGGGCGAAACGAGACGAAGGCGGGTGGAACTGAGCGAAACAAGACGAAGGAGCGTGAAAGAGAACGAAACGAGACGAAGGAGGGTGAAAGAGAGCAAAACGAGACGAAGGAGTGTGAAAGAGAGCGAAACGAGACGATGGAGGGTGAAAGAGAGCGAAACGAGAGGAAGGAGGGTGAAAGAGAGCGAAACGAGACGAAGGAGGCTGAAAGAGAGCGAAACGAGCGGAAGGAGGGTGAAAGAGAGCGAAACGAGACGAAGTAGGGTGAAAGGGAGCAAAACGAGATGAAGGGGGGTGAAAGAGAGCGAAAAGAGACAAAGGAGGGTGAAAGAGGGCGAAACGAGACGAAGGAGTGTGAAACAGAGCGAAACGAGACGAAGGAGGATGAAAGAGAGCTAAACGAGACGAAGGAGGGTCAAAGAGAGCGAAACGAGAGGAAGGAGGGTGAAAGAGAGCGAAACGAGACGAAGGAGGATGAAAGAGAGCTAAACGAGGCGAAGGAGTGTGAAACAGAGCGAAACGAGACGAAGGAGGATGAAAGAGAGCTAAACGAGACGAAGGAGGGTGAAAGAGAGCGAAACGAGAAGAAGGAGTTTGAAAGAGAGCGAAACGAGACGAAGGAGGGTGAAAGAGAGCGAAACAAGATGAAGGAGGGTCAATGAGAGCGAAACGAGACGAAAGAGGGTGAAAGAGAGCGAAACGAGACGAAGGAGGGTGAAAGAGAGCGAAACGAGATGAAGGAGGGTGAAAGAGAACGAAACGAGAAGAAGGAGGGTGAAAGAGAGCGAAACGAGACGAAGGAGGGTGAAAAAGGGCGAAGCGAGACGAAGGAGCATAAATGAGCGCGAAACGAGACGAAGGAGGGTGAAAGAGGGCGAAACGAGACGAAGGCGGGTGGAACAGAGCGAAACAAGACGAAGGAGGGTGAAAGTGAGCGAAACGCGACGAAGGAGGGTGAAAGAGAGCAAAACAAGACGAAGGTGTGTGAAAGAGAGCGAAACGAGACGATGGAGGGTGAAAGAGAGCGAAACAAGACAAAGGAGGGTGAAAGAGACCGAAACGAGACGAAGGAGGGTGAAAGAGAGTGAAACGAGACGAAGGAGGCTGAAAGAGAGCGAAACGAGAAGAAGGAGGGTGAAAGAGAGCAAAACGAGATGAAGGAGGGTGAAAGAGAGCGTAACGAAATGAAGGAGGGTGGAAGAGAGCGAAACGAGATGAATGAGGGTAAAAGATAGTGAAACGAGACGAAGGAAGGTGAAAGAGAGCGAAACGAGACCAAAGAGGATGAAAGAGAGAGAAACGAGACGAAGGAAGGTGAAAGTGAGTGAAACGAGACAAAGGAGGGTGAAAGGGAGCGAAACAAGATGAAGGAGGGTGAAAGAGAGCGAAACGAGACGAAGGAGGGTGAAAGAGAGCGAAACGAGAAGAAGGAGGGTGAAAGAGGGCGAAACGAGACGAAGGCGGGTGGAATTGAGCGAAACAAGACGAAGGAGCGTGAAAGAGAACGAAACGAGACGAAGGAGGGTGAAAGAGAGCAAAACGAGACGAAGGAGTGTGAAAGAGAGCGAAACGAGACGATGGAGGGTGAAAGAGAGCGAAACGAGAGGAAGGAGGGTGAAAGAGAGCGAAACGAGACGAAGGAGGCTGAAAGAGAGCGAAACGAGCGGAAGGAGGGTGAAAGAGAGCGAAACGAGACGAAGTAGGGTGAAAGGGAGCAAAACGAGATGAAGGGGGGTGAAAGAGAGCGAAAAGAGACAAAGGAGGGTGAAAGAGGGCGAAACGAGACGAAGGAGTGTGAAACAGAGCAAAACGAGACGAAGGAGGATGAAAGAGAGCTAAACGAGACGAAGGAGGGTCAAAGAGAGCGAAACGAGAGGAAGGAGGGTGAAAGAGAGCGAAACGAGACGAAGTAGGGTGAAAGGGAGCAAAACGAGATGAAGGAGGGTGAAAGAGAGCGAAAAGAGACAAAGGAGGGTGAAAGAGGGCGAAACGAGACGAAGGAGTGTGAAACAGAGCGAAACGAGACGAAGGAGGCTGAAAGAGAGCGAAACGAGAGGAAGCAGGGTGAAAGAGAGCGAAACGAGACGAAGTAGGGTGAAAGGGAGCAAAACGAGATGAAGGAGGGTGAAAGAGAGCGAAAAGAGACAAAGGAGGGTGAAAGAGGGCGAAACGAGACGAAGGAGTGTGAAACAGAGCGAAACGAGACGAAGGAGGATGAAAGAGAGCTAAACGAGGCGAAGGAGTGTGAAACAGAGCGAAACGAGACGAAGGAGGATGAAAGAGAGCTAAACGAGACGAAGGAGGGTGAAAGAGAGCGAAACGAGAAGAAGGAGTTTGAAAGAGAGCGAAACGAGACGAAGGAGGGTGAAAGAGAGCGAAACAAGATGAAGGAGGGTCAATGAGAGCGAAACGAGACGAAAGAGGGTGAAAGAGAGCGAAACGAGACGAAGGAGGGTGAAAGAGAGCGAAACGAGATGAAGGAGGGTGAAAGAGAGCGAAACGAGAAGAAGGAGGGTGAAAGAGAGCGAAACGAGACGAAGGAGGGTGAAAAAGGGCGAAGCGAGACGAAGGAGCATAAATGAGCGCGAAACGAGACGAAGGAGGGTGAAAGAGGGCGAAACGAGACGAAGGCGGGTGGAACAGAGCGAAACAAGACGAAGGAGGGTGAAAGTGAGCGAAACGCGACGAAGGAGGGTGAAAGAGAGCAAAACAAGACGAAGGTGTGTGAAAGAGAGCGAAACGAGACGATGGAGGGTGAAAGAGAGCGAAACAAGACAAAGGAGGGTGAAAGAGACCGAAACGAGACGAAGGAGGGTGAAAGAGAGTGAAACGAGACGAAGGAGGCTGAAAGAGAGCGAAACGAGAAGAAGGAGGGTGAAAGAGAGGAAAACGAGATGAAGGAGGGTGAAAGAGAGCGTAACGAAATGAAGGAGGGTGGAAGAGAGCGAAACGAGATGAATGAGGGTAAAAGATAGTGAAACGAGACGAAGGAAGGTGAAAGAGAGCGAAACGAGACCAAAGAGGATGAAAGAGAGAGAAACGAGACGAAGGAAGGTGAAAGTGAGTGAAACGAGACAAAGGAGGGTGAAAGGGAGCGAAACAAGATGAAGGAGGGTGAAAGAGAGCGAAACGAGACGAAGGAGGGTGAAAGAGAGCGAAACGAGAAGAAGGAGGGTGAAAGAGGGCGAAACGAGACGAAGGCGGGTGGAATTGAGCGAAACAAGACGAAGGAGCGTGAAAGAGAACGAAACGAGACGAAGGAGGGTGAAAGAGAGCAAAACGAGACGAAGGAGTGTGAAAGAGAGCGAAACGAGACGATGGAGGGTGAAAGAGAGCGAAACGAGAGGAAGGAGGGTGAAAGAGAGCGAAACGAGACGAAGGAGGCTGAAAGAGAGCGAAACGAGCGGAAGGAGGGTGAAAGAGAGCGAAACGAGACGAAGTAGGGTGAAAGGGAGCAAAACGAGATGAAGGGGGGTGAAAGAGAGCGAAAAGAGACAAAGGAGGGTGAAAGAGGGCGAAACGAGACGAAGGAGTGTGAAACAGAGCGAAACGAGACGAAGGAGGATGAAAGAGAGCTAAACGAGACGAAGGAGGGTCAAAGAGAGCGAAACGAGAGGAAGGAGGGTGAAAGAGAGCGAAACGAGACGAAGTAGGGTGAAAGGGAGCAAAACGAGATGAAGGAGGGTGAAAGAGAGCGAAAAGAGACAAAGGAGGGTGAAAGAGGGCGAAACGAGACGAAGGAGTGTGAAACAGAGCGAAACGAGACGAAGGAGGCTGAAAGAGAGCGAAACGAGAGGAAGCAGGGTGAAAGAGAGCGAAACGAGACGAAGTAGGGTGAAAGGGAGCAAAACGAGATGAAGGAGGGTGAAAGAGAGCGAAAAGAGACAAAGGAGGGTGAAAGAGGGCGAAACAAGATGAAGGAGGGTGAAAGAGAGCGAAACGAGACGAAGGAGGGTGAAAGAGAGCGAAACGAGAAGAAGGAGGGTGAAAGAGGTCGAAACGAGACGAAGGCGGGTGGAACTGAGCGAAACAAGACGAAGGAGCGTGAAAGAGAACGAAACGAGACGAAGGAGGGTGAAAGAGAGCAAAACGAGACGAAGGAGTGTGAAAGAGAGCGAAACGAGACGATGGAGGGTGAAAGAGAGCGAAACGAGAGGAAGGAGGGTGAAAGAGAGCGAAACGAGACGAAGGAGGCTGAAAGAGAGCGAAACGAGCGGAAGGAGGGTGAAAGAGAGCGAAACGAGACGAAGTAGGGTGAAAGGGAGCAAAACGAGATGAAGGGGGGTGAAAGAGAGCGAAAAGAGACAAAGGAGGGTGAAAGAGGGCGAAACGAGACGAAGGAGTGTGAAACAGAGCGAAACGAGACGAAGGAGGATGAAAGAGAGCTAAACGAGACGAAGGAGGGTCAAAGAGAGCGAAACGAGAGGAAGGAGGGTGAAAGAGAGCGAAACGAGACGAAGGAGGATGAAAGAGAGCTAAACGAGGCGAAGGAGTGTGAAACAGAGCGAAACGAGACGAAGGAGGATGAAAGAGAGCTAAACGAGACGAAGGAGGGTGAAAGAGAGCGAAACGAGAAGAAGGAGTTTGAAAGAGAGCGAAACGAGACGAAGGAGGGTGAAAGAGAGCGAAACAAGATGAAGGAGGGTCAATGAGAGCGAAACGAGACGAAAGAGGGTGAAAGAGAGCGAAACGAGACGAAGGAGGGTGAAAGAGAGCGAAACGAGATGAAGGAGGGTGAAAGAGAGCGAAACGAGAAGAAGGAGGGTGAAAGAGAGCGAAACGAGACGAAGGAGGGTGAAAAAGGGCGAAGCGAGACGAAGGAGCATAAATGAGCGCGAAACGAGACGAAGGAGGGTGAAAGAGGGCGAAACGAGACGAAGGCGGGTGGAACAGAGCGAAACAAGACGAAGGAGGGTGAAAGTGAGCGAAACGCGACGAAGGAGGGTGAAAGAGAGCAAAACAAGACGAAGGTGTGTGAAAGAGAGCGAAACGAGACGATGGAGGGTGAAAGAGAGCGAAACAAGACAAAGGAGGGTGAAAGAGACCGAAACGAGACGAAGGAGGGTGAAAGAGAGTGAAACGAGACGAAGGAGGCTGAAAGAGAGCGAAACGAGAAGAAGGAGGGTGAAAGAGAGCAAAACGAGATGAAGGAGGGTGAAAGAGAGCGTAACGAAATGAAGGAGGGTGGAAGAGAGCGAAACGAGATGAATGAGGGTAAAAGATAGTGAAACGAGACGAAGGAAGGTGAAAGAGAGCGAAACGAGACCAAAGAGGATGAAAGAGAGAGAAACGAGACGAAGGAAGGTGAAAGTGAGTGAAACGAGACAAAGGAGGGTGAAAGGGAGCGAAACAAGATGAAGGAGGGTGAAAGAGAGCGAAACGAGACGAAGGAGGGTGAAAGAGAGCGAAACGAGAAGAAGGAGGGTGAAAGAGGGCGAAACGAGACGAAGGCGGGTGGAATTGAGCGAAACAAGACGAAGGAGCGTGAAAGAGAACGAAACGAGACGAAGGAGGGTGAAAGAGAGCAAAACGAGACGAAGGAGTGTGAAAGAGAGCGAAACGAGACGATGGAGGGTGAAAGAGAGCGAAACGAGAGGAAGGAGGGTGAAAGAGAGCGAAACGAGACGAAGGAGGCTGAAAGAGAGCGAAACGAGCGTAAGGAAGGTGAAAGAGAGCGAAACGAGACGAAGTAGGGTGAAAGGGAGCAAAACGAGATGAAGGGGGGTGAAAGAGAGCGAAAAGAGACAAAGGAGGGTGAAAGAGGGCGAAACGAGACGAAGGAGTGTGAAACAGAGCGAAACGAGACGAAGGAGGATGAAAGAGAGCTAAACGAGACGAAGGAGGGTCAAAGAGAGCGAAACGAGAGGAAGGAGGGTGAAAGAGAGCGAAACGAGACGAAGTAGGGTGAAAGGGAGCAAAACGAGATGAAGGAGGGTGAAAGAGAGCGAAAAGAGACAAAGGAGGGTGAAAGAGGGCGAAACGAGACGAAGGAGTGTGAAACAGAGCGAAACGAGACGAAGGAGGCTGAAAGAGAGCGAAACGAGAGGAAGCAGGGTGAAAGAGAGCGAAACGAGACGAAGTAGGGTGAAAGGGAGCAAAACGAGATGAAGGAGGGTGAAAGAGAGCGAAAAGAGACAAAGGAGGGTGAAAGAGGGCGAAACGAGACGAAGGAGTGTGAAACAGAGCGAAACGAGACGAAGGAGGATGAAAGAGAGCTAAACGAGGCGAAGGAGTGTGAAACAGAGCGAAACGAGACGAAGGAGGATGAAAGAGAGCTAAACGAGACGAAGGAGGGTGAAAGAGAGCGAAACGAGAAGAAGGAGTTTGAAAGAGAGCGAAACGAGACGAAGGAGGGTGAAAGAGAGCGAAACAAGATGAAGGAGGGTCAATGAGAGCGAAACGAGACGAAAGAGGGTGAAAGAGAGCGAAACGAGACGAAGGAGGGTGAAAGAGAGCGAAACGAGATGAAGGAGGGTGAAAGAGAGCGAAACGAGAAGAAGGAGGGTGAAAGAGAGCGAAACGAGACGAAGGAGGGTGAAAAAGGGCGAAGCGAGACGAAGGAGCATAAATGAGCGCGAAACGAGACGAAGGAGGGTGAAAGAGGGCGAAACGAGACGAAGGCGGGTGGAACAGAGCGAAACAAGACGAAGGAGGGTGAAAGTGAGCGAAACGCGACGAAGGAGGGTGAAAGAGAGCAAAACAAGACGAAGGTGTGTGAAAGAGAGCGAAACGAGACGATGGAGGGTGAAAGAGAGCGAAACAAGACAAAGGAGGGTGAAAGAGACCGAAACGAGACGAAGGAGGGTGAAAGAGAGTGAAACGAGACGAAGGAGGCTGAAAGAGAGCGAAACGAGAAGAAGGAGGGTGAAAGAGAGCAAAACGAGATGAAGGAGGGTGAAAGAGAGCGTAACGAAATGAAGGAGGGTGGAAGAGAGCGAAACGAGATGAATGAGGGTAAAAGATAGTGAAACGAGACGAAGGAAGGTGAAAGAGAGCGAAACGAGACCAAAGAGGATGAAAGAGAGAGAAACGAGACGAAGGAAGGTGAAAGTGAGTGAAACGAGACAAAGGAGGGTGAAAGGGAGCGAAACAAGATGAAGGAGGGTGAAAGAGAGCGAAACGAGACGAAGGAGGGTGAAAGAGAGCGAAACGAGAAGAAGGAGGGTGAAAGAGGGCGAAACGAGACGAAGGCGGGTGGAATTGAGCGAAACAAGACGAAGGAGCGTGAAAGAGAACGAAACGAGACGAAGGAGGGTGAAAGAGAGCAAAACGAGACGAAGGAGTGTGAAAGAGAGCGAAACGAGACGATGGAGGGTGAAAGAGAGCGAAACGAGAGGAAGGAGGGTGAAAGAGAGCGAAACGAGACGAAGGAGGCTGAAAGAGAGCGAAACGAGCGGAAGGAGGGTGAAAGAGAGCGAAACGAGACGAAGTAGGGTGAAAGGGAGCAAAACGAGATGAAGGGGGGTGAAAGAGAGCGAAAAGAGACAAAGGAGGGTGAAAGAGGGCGAAACGAGACGAAGGAGTGTGAAACAGAGCGAAACGAGACGAAGGAGGATGAAAGAGAGCTAAACGAGACGAAGGAGGGTCAAAGAGAGCGAAACGAGAGGAAGGAGGGTGAAAGAGAGCGAAACGAGACGAAGTAGGGTGAAAGGGAGCAAAACGAGATGAAGGAGGGTGAAAGAGAGCGAAAAGAGACAAAGGAGGGTGAAAGAGGGCGAAACGAGACGAAGGAGTGTGAAACAGAGCGAAACGAGACGAAGGAGGCTGAAAGAGAGCGAAACGAGAGGAAGCAGGGTGAAAGAGAGCGAAACGAGACGAAGTAGGGTGAAAGGGAGCAAAACGAGATGAAGGAGGGTGAAAGAGAGCGAAAAGAGACAAAGGAGGGTGAAAGAGGGCGAAACGAGACGAAGGAGTGTGAAACAGAGCGAAACGAGACGAAGGAGGGTCAAAGAGAGCGAAACGAGATGAAGGAGGGTCAAAGAGAGCGAAACGAGATGAAGGAGGGTCAAAGAGGGCGAAACGAGATGAAGGAGGGTGAAAGAGGGCGAAACGAGACGAAGGATGGTGAAAGAAAGCGAAACGAGATGAAGGAGTGTGAAAGAGAGCAAAACGAGACGAAGGTGTGTGAAAGAGAGCGAAACGAGATGAAGGAAGGTGAAAGAGAGTGAAAAGAGACAAAGGAGGGTGAAAGAGGGCGAAACGAGACGAAGGCGAGTGGAACAGAGCAAAACAAGACGAAGGAGGGGAAAGAGAGCAAAGCGAGACGAAGCAGGGTGAAAGAGAGCGAAACGAGACGAACGAGGGTGAAAGAGAGCGAAACGAGACGAAGGAGGGGAAAGAGAGCGAAACGAGACGAAGGAGGGTGAAAGAGAGCGAAAGGAGACGAAGAAAGTGAAAGTGAGCGAAAGGAGACGAAGGAGGGTGAAAGAGAGCGAAAGGAGACGAAGGAGGGTGAAAGAGAGCGAAACGAGACGAAGGAGGGTGAAAGAGAGCGAAAGGAGTCGAAGGAGGGTGAAAGAGAGCGGAACGAGACGAAGGAGGGTGAAAGAGACCGAAACGAGACGAAGGCGGGAGAAAGGCAGCGAAACGTGATGAAGGAGGGTAAAAGAGAGCGAAACGAGATGAAGGAGTGTCAAAGAGAGCGAAACGAGACGAAGGAGGGTGAAAGAGAGCGAAAGGAGACGAAGGAGGGTGAAAGAGAGCGAAACGAGACGAAGGAGGGTGAAAGAGAGCGAAAGGAGTCGAAGGAGGGTGAATGAGAGCGGAACGAGACGAAGGAGAGTGAAAGAGAACGAAACGAGACGAAGGCGGGTGAAAGAGAGCGAAACGAGATGAAGGAGGGTAAAAGAGAGCGAAACGAGATGAAGGAGTGTCAAAGAGATCGAAACAAGATGAAGGAGGGTGAAAGAGAGCGAAACGAGATGAAGGAGGGTGAAAGAGAGCGAAAGGAGTCGAAGGAGGGTGAAAGAGAGCGAAACGAGAGGAAGGAGGGTGAAAGAGAGCGAAACGAGACGAAGGAGGGTGAAAGGGAGCAAAACGAGATGAAGGAGGGGAAAGCGAGAGAAACGAGATGTAGGAGGGTGAAAGAGAGCGAAAAGAGACAAAGGAGGGTGAAAGAGGGCGAAACGAGACGAAGGCGGGTGGAACAGAGCGAAACAAGACGAAGGAGGGTGAAAGAGAGCGAAACGAGACGAAGAAAGTGAAAGAGAGCGGAACGAGACGAAGGAGGGTGAAAGAGACCGAAACAAGACGAAGACGGGTGAAAGCGAGCGAAACGAGATGAAGGAGGGTGAAAGAGAGCGAAATGAGAAGAAGGAGGGTGAAAGAGAGCGAAACGAGACGAAGGAGGATGAAAGAGACCGAAACGAGGCGAAGGAGGGTGAAAGAGGGCGAAACGAGACGAAGGCTGGTGGAACAGAGTGAAACAAGACGAAGTAGGGTGAAAGAGAGCGAAACGAGACGAAGGAGGGTGAAAGAGAGCAAAACGAGACGAAGGAGTGTGAAACAGAGCGAAACGAGATGAAAGAGGATGAAAGAGAGCGAAACGAGACGAAGGAGGGTCAAAGAGAGCGAAACGAGATGAAGGAGGGTCAAAGAGAGCGAAACGAGACGAAGGAGGGTGAAAGAGAGCGAAGCGAGACGAAGGAGGGTGAAAGAGAGCGAAACGAGACGAACGAGGGTGAAAGAGAGCGAAACGAGACTAAGGAGGGGAAAGAGAGCCAAACGAGACGAAGGAGGGTGAAAGAGAGCGAAAGGAGACAAAGAAAGTGAAAGTGAGCGAAAGGAGACGAAGGAGGGTGAAAGAGAGCGAAAGGAGACGAAGGAGGGTGAAAGAGAGCGAAACGAGACGAAGGAGGGTGAAAGAGAGCGAAAGGAGTCGAAGGAGGGTGAAAGAGACCGAAACGAGACGAAGGCGGGTGAAAGACAGCAAAACGTGATGAAGAAGGGTAAAAGAGAGCGAAACGAGATGAAGGAGTGTCAAAGATAGCGAAACGAGACGAAGGAGGGTGAAAGAGAGCGAAAGGAGACGAAGGAGGGTGAAAGAGAGCGAAACGAGACGAAGGAGGGTGAAAGAGAGCGAAAGGAGTCGAAGGAGGGTGAAAGAGAGCGGAACGAGACGAAGGAGGGTGAAAGAGACCGAAACGAGACGAAGGCGGGTGAAAGAGAGCGAAACGAGATGAAGGAGGGTAAAAGAGAGCGAAACGAGATGAAGGAGTGTCAAAGAGATCGAAACAAGATGAAGGAGGGTGAAAGAGAGCGAAACGAGATGAAGGAGGGTGAAAGAGAGCGAAAGGAGTCGAAGGAGGGTGAAAGAGAGCGAAACGAGAGGAAGGAGGGTGAAAGAGAGCGAAACGGGACGAAGGAGGGTGAAAGGGAGCGAAACGAGATGAAGGAGGATGAAAGAGAGAGAAACGAGATGAATGAGGGTGAAAGAGAGCGAAAAGAGACAAAGGAGGATGAAAGAGGGCGAAACGAGACAAAGGCGGCTGGAACAGAGCGAAACGAGACAAAGGAGGGTGAAAGTGAGCGAAACGAGACGCAGGAGGGTGAAAGAGAGCAAAACGAGGCGAAGGAGTGTGAAACAGAGCGAAACGAGACGAAGGAGGATGAAAGAGAGCTAAACGAGACGAAGGAGGGTGAAACAGAGCGAAACGAGAAGAAGGAGGTTGAAAGAGAGCGAAACGAGACGAAGGAGGGTGAAATAGAGCGAAACAAGATGAAGGAGGGTCAATGAGAGCGAAACGAGACGAAAGAGGGTGAAAGAGAGCGAAACGAGACGAAGAAGGGTGAAAGAGAGCGAAACGAGATGAAGGAGGGTGAAAGAGAGCGAAACGATACGATGGAGGGTGCAAGAGAGCGAAAAGAGACAAAGGAGGGAGAAAGAGAGCGAAACGAGACAAAGAAAGTGAAAGTGAGCAAAACGAGATGAAGGAGGGTGAATGAGAGCGAAAGGAGACGAAGGAGGGTGAAAGAGAGCGAAATGAGACGAAGGAGGGTGAAAGAGAGCGAAAGGAGTCGAAGGAGGGTGAAAGAGAGCTGAACGAGACGAAGGAGGGTGAAAGAGACCGAAACGAGACGAAGGCTGGTGAGAGAGAGCAGAACGAGATGAAGGAGGGTGAAAGAGAGCGAAACGAGAATAAGGAGGGTGAAAGAGAGCGAAACGAGACGAAGGAGGGTGAAAAAGGGCGAAGCGAGACGAAGGAGCATAAATGAGCGCGAAACGAGACGAAGGAGGGTGAAAGAGGGCGAAACGAGACGAAGGCGGGTGGAACAGAGCGAAACAAGACGAAGGAGGGTGAAAGTGAGCGAAACGCGACGAAGGAGGGTGAAAGAGAGCGAAACAAGGCAAAGGAGGGTGAAAGAGAGCGAAACGAGAAGAAGGAGGGTGAAAGAGAGCAAAACGAGATGAAGGAGGGTGAAAGAGAGCGTAACGAAATGAAGGAGGGTGGAAGAGAGCGAAACGAGATGAATGAGGGTAAAAGATAGTGAAACGAGACGAAGGAAGGTGAAAGAGAGCGAAACGAGACCAAAGAGGATGAAAGAGAGAGAAACGAGACGAAGGAAGGTGAAAGTGAGTGAAACGAGACAAAGGAGGGTGAAAGGGAGCGAAACAAGATGAAGGAGGGTGAAAGAGAGCGAAACGAGACGAAGGAGGGTGAAAGAGAGCGAAACGAGAAGAAGGAGGGTGAAAGAGGGCGAAACGAGACGAAGGCGGGTGGAATTGAGCGAAACAAGACGAAGGAGCGTGAAAGAGAACGAAACGAGACGAAGGAGGGTGAAAGAGAGCAAAACGAGACGAAGGAGTGTGAAAGAGAGCGAAACGAGATGAAGGAGGGTAAAAGAGAGTGAAACGAGATGAAGGAGTGTCAAAGAGATCGAAACAAGATGAAGGAGGGTGAAAGAGAGCGAAACGAGATGAAGGAGGGTGAAAGAGAGCGAAAGGAGTCGAAGGAGGGTGAAAGAGAGCGAAACGAGAGGAAGGAGGGTGAAAGAGAGCGAAACGGGACGAAGGAGGGTGAAAGGGAGCGAAACGAGATGAAGGAGGATGAAAGAGAGAGAAACGAGATGAATGAGGGTGAAAGAGAGCGAAAAGAGACAAAGGAGGATGAAAGAGGGCGAAACGAGACAAAGGCGGCTGGAACAGAGCGAAACGAGACGAAGGAGGGTGAAAGTGAGCGAAACGAGACGCAGGAGGGTGAAAGAGAGCAAAACGAGGCGAAGGAGTGTGAAACAGAGCGAAACGAGACGAAGGAGGATGAAAGAGAGCTAAACGAGACGAAGGAGGGTGAAACAGAGCGAAACGAGAAGAAGGAGGTTGAAAGAGAGCGAAACGAGACGAAGGAGGGTGAAATAGAGCGAAACAAGATGAAGGAGGGTCAATGAGAGCGAAACGAGACGAAAGAGGGTGAAAGAGAGCGAAACGAGACGAAGAAGGGTGAAAGAGAGCGAAACGAGATGAAGGAGGGTGAAAGAGAGCGAAACGATACGATGGAGGGTGCAAGAGAGCGAAAAGAGACAAAGGAGGGAGAAAGAGAGCGAAACGAGACAAAGAAAGTGAAAGTGAGCGAAACGAGATGAAGGAGGGTGAATGAGAGCGAAAGGAGACGAAGGAGGGCGAAAGAGAGCGAAATGAGACGAAGGAGGGTGAAAGAGAGCGAAAGGAGTCGAAGGAGGGTGAAAGAGAGCTGAACGAGACGAAGGAGGGTGAAAGAGACCGAAACGAGACGAAGGCTGGTGAGAGAGAGCAGAACGAGATGAAGGAGGGTGAAAGAGAGCGAAACGAGAATAAGGAGGGTGAAAGAGAGCGAAACGAGACGAAGGAGGGTGAAAAAGGGCGAAGCGAGACGAAGGAGCATAAATGAGCGCGAAACGAGACGAAGGAGGGTGAAAGAGGGCGAAACGAGACGAAGGCGGGTGGAACAGAGCGAAACAAGACGAAGGAGGGTGAAAGTGAGCGAAACGCGACGAAGGAGGGTGAAAGAGAGCGAAACAAGGCAAAGGAGGGTGAAAGAGAGCGAAACGAGAAGAAGGAGGGTGAAAGAGAGCAAAACGAGATGAAGGAGGGTGAAAGAGAGCGTAACGAAATGAAGGAGGGTGGAAGAGAGCGAAACGAGATGAATGAGGGTAAAAGATAGTGAAACGAGACGAAGGAAGGTGAAAGAGAGCGAAACGAGACCAAAGAGGATGAAAGAGAGAGAAACGAGACGAAGGAAGGTGAAAGTGAGTGAAACGAGACAAAGGAGGGTGAAAGGGAGCGAAACAAGATGAAGGAGGGTGAAAGAGAGCGAAACGAGACGAAGGAGGGTGAAAGAGAGCGAAACGAGAAGAAGGAGGGTGAAAGAGGGCGAAACGAGACGAAGGCGGGTGGAATTGAGCGAAACAAGACGAAGGAGCGTGAAAGAGAACGAAACGAGACGAAGGAGGGTGAAAGAGAGCAAAACGAGACGAAGGAGTGTGAAAGAGAGCGAAACGAGACGATGGAGGGTGAAAGAGAGCGAAACGAGAGGAAGGAGGGTGAAAGAGAGCGAAACGAGACGAAGGAGGCTGAAAGAGAGCGAAACGAGAGGAAGGAGGGTGAAAGAGAGCGAAACGAGGCGAAGTAGGGTGAAAGGGAGCAAAACGAGATGAAGGAGGGTGAAAGAGAGCGAAAAGAGACAAAGGAGGGTGAAAGAGGGCGAAACGAGACGAAGGAGTGTGAAACAGAGCGAAACGAGACGAAGGAGGATGAAAGAGAGCTAAACGAGACGAAGGAGGGTCAAAGAGAGCGAAACGAGAGGAAGGAGGGTGAAAGAGAGCGAAACGAGACGAAGTAGGGTGAAAGGGAGCAAAACGAGATGATGGAGGGTGAAAGAGAGCGAAACGAGACGAAGGAGTGTGAAACAGAGCGAAACGAGACGAAGGAGGATGAAAGAGAGCTAAACGAGACGAAGGAGGGTCAAAGAGAGCGAAACGAGAGGAAGGAGGGTGAAAGAGAGCGAAACGAGACGAAGTAGGGTGAAAGGGAGCAAAACGAGATGAAGGAGGGTGAAAGAGAGCGAAAAGAGACAAAGGAGGGTGAAAGAGGGCGAAACGAGACGAAGGAGTGTGAAACAGAGCGAAACGAGACGAAGGAGGCTGAAAGAGAGCGAAACAAGAGGAAGGAGGGTGAAAGAGAGCGAAACGAGACGAAGTAGGGTGAAAGGGAGCAAAACGAGATGAAGGAGGGTGAAAGAGATATAAAGAGACAAAGGAGGGTGAAAGAGGGCGAAACGAGACGAAGCAGTGTGAAACAGAGCGAAACGAGACGATGGAGGATGAAAGAGAGCTAAACGAGACGAAGGAGGGTCAAAGAGAGCGAAACGAGATGAAGGAGGGTCAAAGAGGGCGAAACGAGATGAAGGAGGGTGAAAGAGGGCGAAACGAGACGAAGGATGGTGAAAGAAAGCGAAACGAGATGAAGGAGTGTGAAAGAGGGCGAAACGAGACGAAGCCGGGTGGAACAGAGCAAAACAAGACGAAGGAGGGTGATAGTGAGCGAAACGAGACGAAGGAGGGTGAAAGAGAGCAAAACGAGACGAAGGAGTGTGAAACAGAGCGAAACGAGACGAAAGAGGATGAAAGAGAGCGAAACGAGACGAAGGAGGGTCAAAGAGAGCGAAACGAGATGAAGGAGGGTCAAAGAGAGCGAAACGAGATGAAGGAGGGTGAAAGAGAGCGAAGCGAGACGAAGGAGGGTGAAAGAGAGCGAAACGAGACGAACGAGGGTGAAAGAGAGCGAAACGAGACTAAGGAGGGGAAAGAGAGCGAGACGAGACGAAGGAGGGTGAAAGAGAGCGAAAGGAGACGAAGAAAGTGAAAGTGAGCGAAAGGAGACGAAGGAAGGTGAAAGAGAGCGAAACGAGAACAAAGAGGATGAAAGAGAGAGAAACGAGACGAAGGAAGGTGAAAGAGAGCGAAAGGAGTCGAAGGAGGGTGAAAGAGAGCGGAACGAGACGAAGGAGGGTGAAAGAGACCGAAACGAGACGAAGGCGGGTGAAAGACAGCGAAACGTGATGAAGGAGGGTAAAAGAGAGCGAAACGAGATGAAGGAGTGTCAAAGAGAGCGAAACGAGACGAAGGAGGGTGAAAGAGAGCGAAAGGAGACGAAGGAGGGTGAAAGAGAGCGAAACGAGACGAAGGAGGGTGAAAGAGAGCGAAAGGAGTCGAAGGAGGGTGAAAGAGAGCGGAACGAGACGAAGGAGGGTGAAAGAGACCGAAACGAGACGAAGGCGGGTGAAAGAGAGCGAAACGAGATGAAGGAGGGTAAAAGAGAGCGAAACGTGATGAAGGAGTGTCAAAGAGATCAAAACAAGATGAAGGAGGGTGAAAGAGAGCGAAACGAGACGAAGGAGGGTGAAAGAGAGCGAAAGGAGTCGAAGGAGGGTGAAAGAGAGCGAAACGAGAGGAAGGAGGGTGAAAGAGAGCGAAACGAGACGAAGGAGGGTGAAAGGGAGCAAAACGAGATGAAGGAGGGGAAAGCGAGAGAAACGAGATGTAGGAGGGTGAAAGAGAGCGAAAAGAGACAAAGGAGGGTGAAAGAGGGCGAAACGAGACGAAGGCGGGTGGAACAGAGCGAAACAAGACGAAGGAGGGTGAAAGAGAGCGAAATAGATGAAGAAAGCGAAAGAGAGCGGAACGAGATGAAGGAGGGTGAAAGAGACCGAAACAAGACGAAGACGGGTGAAAGAGAGCGAAACGAGATGAAGGAGGGTGAAAGAGAGCGAAACGAGAAGAAGGAGGGTGAGAGAGAGTGAAATGAGACGAAGGAGGGTGAAAGAGAGCGAAACGAGATGAAGGAGTGTCAAAGAGAGCGAAACGATACGAAGGAGGGTGAAAGAGAGCGAAACGAGACGAAGGAGGATGAAAGAGACCGAAACGAGGCGAAGGAGGGTGAAAGAGGGCGAAACGAGACGAAGGCAGGTGGAACAGAGTGAAACAAGACGAAGGAGGGCGAAAGAGAGCGAAACGAGACGAAGGAGGGTGAAAGAGAGCAAAATGAGACGAAGGAGTGTGAAACAGAGCGAAACGAGGCTAAGGAGGATGAAAGAGAGCGAAACGAGATGAAGGAGGGTGAAAGAGAGTGAAAAGAGACAAAGGAGGGTGAAAGAGGGCGAAACGAGACGAAGGCGAGTGGAATAGAGCGAAACAAGACGAAGGAGGGTGAAAGAGAGCGAAACGAGACGAAGGAGGGTGAAAGAGAGCTAAACGAGACGAAGGAGGGTGAAAGAGAGCGAAACGAGAAGAAGGAGGGTGAAAGAGAGCGAAACGAGTTGAAGGAGGGTGAAAGAGAGCGAAACTAGACGAAGGAGGGTGAAACAGAGCGAAACTAGTGTAAAAGAGAGCGAAACGAGACGAAGGAGGGGAAAGAGAGCGAAACGAGACGAAGGAGGGTGAAAGAGAGCGAAACGAGACGAAGAAAGTGAAAGTGAGCGAAAGGAGACGCAGGAGGGTGAAAGAGAGCGAAAGGAGACGAAGGAGGGTGAAATAGAGGGAAACGAGACGAAGGAGGGTGAAAGAGAGCGAATGGAGTCGAAGGAGGGTGAAAGAGAGCGGAACGAGACGCAGGAGGGTGAAAGAGACCGAAACGAGACAAAGGCGGGTGAAAGAGAGCGAAACGAGATGAAGGAGGGTAAAAGGGAGCGAAACGAGATGAAGGAGTGTCAAAGAGAGCGAAACGAGACGAAGGAGGGTGAAAGAGAGCGAAACGAAATGAAGGAGGGTGGAAGAGAGTGAAACGAGACGAAGGAAGGTGAAAGAGAGTGAAACGAGACCAAAGAGGGTGAAAGAGAGAGAAACGAGACGAAGGAAGGTGAAAGAGAGTGAAACGAGACAAAGGAGGGTGAAAGGGAGCGAAACGAGATGAAGGAGGGTGAAAGAGTGCGGAACGAGACGAAGGAGGGTGAAAGAGAGCGAAAGGAGTCGAAGGAGGGTGAAAGAGAGCGGAACGAGACAAAGGAGGGTGAAAGAGACCGAAACGAAACGAAGGAGGGTGAAAGAGAGCGAAACGAGATGAAGGAGGGTGAAAGAGAGCGAAACGAGACGAAGGAGGGTGAAAGAGAGCGAAACGAGACGAAGGAAGGTGAAAGAGAGTGAAACGAGACCAAAGAGGGTGAAAGAGAGAGAAACGAGACGAAGGAAGGTGAAAGAGAGTGAAACGAGACAAAGGAGGGTGAAAGGGAGCGAAACGAGATGAAGGAGGGTGAAAGAGTGCGAAACGAGATGAAGGAGGGTGAAAGAGAGCGAAACGAAATGAAGGAGGGTGGAAGAGAGCGAAACGAGACGAAGGAGGGTGAAAGAGAGTGAAAGGAGTCGAAGGAGGGTGAAAGAGAGCGGAACGAGACGAAGGAGGGGGAAAGAGACCGAAACGAAACGAAGGAGGGTGAAAGAGAGCGAAACGAGATGAAGGAAGGTGAAAGAGAGCGAAACGAGACGAAGGAGGGTGAAAGAGAGCGAAACGAGATGAAGGAGGGTGAAAGCGAGCGGAACGAGACGAAGGAGGGTGAAAGAGAGCGAAACGAGATGAAGGAGGGTGAAAGAGAGCGAAACGAGAAGAAGGAGGGTGAAAGAGAGCAAAACGAGATGAAGGAGTGTCAAAGAGAGCGAAACGAGACGAAGGAGGGTGAAAGAGAGCGAAACGAGATGAAGGAGGATGAAAGAGAGCGAAAGGAGTCGAAGGAGGGTGAAAGAGAATGGAACGGGACGAAGGAGGATGAAGGACACCGAAACGAGGCGAAGGAGGGTGAAAGAGAGCGAAACGAGATGAAGGTGGGTGAAAGAGAGAGAAACAAGACAAAGGAGGGTGAAAGAGACCGAAACGAGACGATGGAGGGTGAAAGAGAGTGAAACGAGACGAAGGAGGGTGAAAGAGAGCGAAACGAGAAGAAGGAGGGTGAAAGAGAGCAAAACGAGATGAAGGAGGGTGAAAGAGAGCGTAACGAAATGAAGGAGGGTGGAAGAGAGCGAAACGAGACGAATGAGAATCAAAAAGAGAGTGAAACAAGACGAAGGAAGGTGAAAGAGAGCGAAACGAGAACAAAGAGGATGAAAGAGAGAGAAACGAGACGAAGGAAGGTGAAAGAGAGTGAAACGAGACAAAGGAGGGTGAAAGGGAGCGAAACAAGATGAAGGAGGGTGAAAGAGAGCGATACGAGACGAAGGAGGGTGAAAGAGAGTGAAACGAGAAGAAGGAGGGTGAAAGAGGGCGAAACGAGACGAAGGCGGGTGGAACAGAGCGAAACAAGACGAAGGAGCGTGAAAGAGAGCGAAACGAGACGAAGGAGGGTGAAAGAGAGCAAAACGAGACGAAGGAGTGTGAAAGAGAGCGAAACGAGACGATGGAGGGTGAAGGAGAGCGAAACGAGAGGAAGGAGGGTGAAAGAGAGCGAAACGAGACGAAGGAGGCTGAAAGAGAGCGAAACGAGAGAAAGGAGGGTGAAAGAGAGCGAAACGAGACGAAGGAGGGTGAAAGGGAGCAAAACGAGATGAAGGAGGGTGAAAGAGAGTGAAAAGAGACAAAGGAGGGTGAAAGAGGGCGAAACGAGACGAAGGAGTGTGAAACAGAGCGAAACGAGACGAAGGAGGATGAAAGAGAGCTAAACGAGACGTAGGAGGGTCAAAGAGAGCGAAACGAGATGAAGGAGGGTCAAAGAGGGCGAAACGAGATGAAGGAGGGTGAAAAAGGGCGAAGCGAGACGAAGGAGCATAAAAGAGAGCGAAACGAGATGAAGGAGGGTGAAAGAGGGCGAAACGAGACGAAGGACGGTGAAAGAAATCAAAACGAGACGAAGGAGTGTGAAAGAGAGTGAAACGGGACGAAGGAGGGTGAAAGAGGGCGAAACGAGACGAAGGCGGGTGGAACAGAGCAAAACAAGACGAAGGAGGGTGAAAGTGAGCGAAACGAGACGAAGGAGGGTGAAAGAGAGCAAAACGAGACGAAGGTGTGTGAAAGAGAGCGAAACGAGACGATGGAGGGTGAAAGAGAGCGAAACGAGAGGAAGGAGGGTGAAAGAGAGAGAAACGAGACAAAGGAGGGTGAAAGAGGGCGAAACGAGACAAAGGCGGCTGGAACAGAGCGAAACAAGATGAAGGAGGGTGAAAGTGAGCAAAACGAGACGAAGGAGGGTGAAAGAGAGCAAAACGAGACGAAGGAGTGTGAAACAGAGCGAAACGAGACGAAGGAGGATGAAAGAGAGCTAAACGCGACGAAGGAGGGTGAAAGAGAGCGAAGCGAGAAGAAGGAGGGTGAAAGAGAGCGAAACGAGATGAAGGAGGGTGAAAGAGAGCGAAACGAGATGAAGGTGGGTGAAAGAGAGCAAAACGAAATGAAGGAGGGTGGAAGAGAGCGAAACGAGACGAAGGAGGGTGAAAGAGAGTGAAACGAGATGAAGGAAGTTGAAAGAGAGCGAAACGAGACCAAAGAGGGTGAAAGAGAGAGAAACGAGACGAAGGAAGGTGAAAGAGAGTGAAACGCGACAAAGGAGGGTGAAAGGGAGCGAATAGAGATGAAGGAGGGTGAAAGAGTGCGAAACGAGACGAAGGAGGGTGAAAGAGAGCGAAACGAGACGAAGGAGGGTGAAAGAGGGCGAAACGAGACGAAGGTGGGTGGAACAGAGCGAAACAAGACGAAGGAGGATGAAAGAGAGCGAAACGAGATGAAGGGGGGTGAAAGAGAGCAAAACGAGACGAAGTTGTGTTAAAGAGAGCGAAACGAGACGATGGAGGGTGAAAGAGAGCGAAACGAGAGGAAGGAGGGTGAAAGAGAGCAAAACGAGACGAAGGAGGGTGAAAGACAGCGAAACGAGAGGAAGGAGTGTGAAAGAGAGTGAAACGAGACGAAGGAGGGTGAAAGGGAGCAAAACGAGAAGAAGGAGGGTGAAAGAGAGCGAAACGAGACGAAGGAGGGTGAAAGAGAGCGAAACGAGACGAAGGAGGGTGAAAGAGAGCGAAACGAGACGAAGACAGGTGAAAGAGAGCGAAACGAGACGAAGGAGGGTGAAAGAGAGCGAAACGAGAAGAAGGAGGGTGAAAGAGAGCGAAACGAGACGAAGGAGGGTGAAAGAGAGCGAAAGGAGTCGAAGGAGGGTGAAAGAGAGTGGACCGAGACGAAGGAGGGTGAAAGAGACCGAAACGAGACGAAGGAGGGTGAAAGAGACCGAAACGAGACGAAGGAGGGTGAAAGAGAGCGAAACGAGACGAAGGAGGGTGAAAGAGAGCGAAACGAGATGAATGTGGGTGAAAGAGATCGAAACAAGACAAAGGAAGGTGAAAGAGACCGAAACGAGACGAAGGAGGGTGAAAGAGAGTGAAACGAGACGAAGGAGGGTGAAAGAGAGCGAAACGAGAAGAAGGAGGGTGAAGGAGAGCGAAACGAGACGAAGGAGGGTGAAAGAGACCGAAGCGAGGTGAAGGAGGTTGAAAGAGAGCGAAACGAGATGAAGGTGGGTGAAAGAGATCGAAACAAGACGAAGGAGGGTAAAAGAGACCGAAACGAGACGAAGGAGGGTGGAAGAGAGTGAAACGAGACGAAGGAGGGTGAAAGAGAGAGAAATGAGAAGGAGGGTGAATGAGGGCGAAACGAGACGAAGGAGGGTGAAAGAGAGCGAAACGAGACGAAGGAGGGTGAAAGGGAGCAAAACGAGATGAAGCAGGGTGAAAGAGAGCGAGACGAGATGAAGGAGAGTGAAAGAGAGCGAAAAGAGACTAAGGAGGGTGAAAGAGGGCGAAACGAGACGAAGGCGGGTGGAACAGAGTGAAACAAGACGAAGGAGGATGAAAGAGAGCGAAACGAGACGAAGGAGGGTGTAAGAGACCGAAACGAGGCGAAGGAGGGTGAAAGAGAGCGAAACGAGATGAAGGTGGGTGAAAGAGATCGAAACAAGACAAAGGAGGGTAAAAGAGACCGAAACGAGACGAAGGAGGGTGGAAGAGAGCGAAATGAGGAGAAGGAGGGTGAATGAGAGCGAAACGAGACGAAGGAGGGTGGAAGAGAGCGAATCGAGACGAAGGAGGGTGAAAGAGAGTGTAAAACGAGACGAAGGTAGGTGAAAGAGAGCGAAACGAGACCAAAAAGGGTGAAAGAGAGAGAAACGAGACGAAGGAAGGTGAAAGAGAGTGAAACGAGACAAAGGAGGGTGAAAGGGAGCGAATAGAGATGAAGGAGGGTGAAAGAGTGCGAAACGAGACGAAGGAGGGTGAAAGAGAGCGAAACGAGACGCAGGAGGGTGAAAGAGGGCGAAACGAGACGGAGGTGGGTGGAACAGAGCGAAACAAGACGAAGGAGGATGAAAGAGAGCGAAACGAGATGAAGGGGGGTGAAAGAGAGCAAAACCAGACGAAGGAGTGTTAAAGAGAGCGAAACGAGACGATGGAGGGTAAAAGAGAGCGAAACGAGACGAAGGAGGGTGAAAGAGAGCGAAACGAGACTAAGGAGGGTGAAATACAGCGAAACGAGAGGAAGGAGGGTGAAAGAGAGCGAAACGAGACGAAGGAGGGTGAAAGGGAGCAAAACGAGATGAAGCAGGGTGAAAGAGAGCGAGACGAGATGAAGGAGGGTGAAAGAGAGCGAAAAGGGACTAAGGAGGGTGAAAGAGATCGAAACAAGACAAAGGAGGGTGAAACAGACCGAAACGAGACGAAGGAGGGTGAAAGAGAGTGAAACGAGACGAAGGAGGGTGAAAGAGAGCGAAACGAGAAGAAGGAGGGGGAAAGAGAGCGAACCGAGACGAAGGAGGGTGAAAGAGACCGAAACGAGGCGAAGGAGGGTGAAAGAGAGCGAAACGAGATGTAGGTGGGTGAAAGAGAGCAAAACGAAATGAAGGAGGGTGGAAGAGAGCGAAACGAGACGAAGGAGGGTGAAAGAGAGTGAAACGAGACGAAGGAAGTTGAAAGAGAGCGAAACGAGACCAAAGAGGGTGAAAGAGAGAGAAACGAGACGAAGGAATGTGAAAGAGAGTGAAACGAGACAAAGGAGGGTGAAAGGGAGCGAATAGAGATGAAGGAGGGTGAAAGAGTGCGAAACGAGACGAAGGAGGGTGAAAGAGAGCGAAACAAGACGAAGGAGGATGAAAGAGAGCGAAACGAGACGAAGGAGGGTGAAAGAGAGCAAAACGAGACGAAGGAGTGTGAAAGAGAGCGAAACGAGACGATGGAGGGTGAAGGAGAGCGAAACGAGAGGAAGGAGGGTGAAAGAGAGCGAAACGAGACGAAGGAGGCTGAAAGAGAGCGAAACGAGAGGAAGGAGGGTGAAAGAGAGCGAAACGAGACGAAGGAGGGTGAAAGGGAGCAAAACGAGATGAAGGAGGGTGAAAGAGAGTGAAAAGAGACAAAGGAGGGTGAAAGAGGGCGAAACGAGACGAAGGAGTGTGAAACAGAGCGAAACGAGACGAAGGAGGATGAAAGAGAGTTAAACGAGACGTAGGAGGGTCAAAGAGAGCGAAACGAGATGAAGGAGGGTCAAAGAGGGCGAAACGAGATGAAGGAGGGTGAAAAAGGGCGAAGCGAGACGAAGGAGCATAAAAGAGAGCGAAACGAGATGAAGGAGGGTGAAAGAGGGCGAAACGAGACGAAGGACGGTGAAAGAAAGCAAAACGAGACGAAGGAGTGTGAAAGAGAGTGAAACGGGACGAAGGAGGGTGAAAGAGGGCGAAACGAGACGAAGGCGGGTGGAACAGAGCAAAACAAGACGAAGGAGGGTGAAAGTGAGCGAAACGAGACGAAGGAGGGTGAAAGAGAGCAAAACGAGACGAAGGTGTGTGAAAGAGAGCGAAACGAGACGATGGAGGGTGAAAGAGAGCGAAACGAGAGGAAGGAGGGTGAAAGAGAGAGAAACGAGACAAAGGAGGGTGAAAGAGGGCGAAACGAGACAAAGGCGGCTGGAACAGAGCGAAACAAGATGAAGGAGGGTGAAAGTGAGCAAAACGAGACGAAGGAGGGTGAAAGAGAGCAAAACGAGACGAAGGAGTGTGAAACAGAGCGAAACGAGACGAAGGAGGATGAAAGAGAGCTAAACGCGACGAAGGAGGGTGAAAGAGAGCGAAGCGAGAAGAAGGAGGGTGAAAGAGAGCGAAACGAGATGAAAGAGGGTGAAAGAGAGCGAAACGAGATGAAGGTGGGTGAAAGAGAGCAAAACGAAATGAAGGAGGGTGGAAGAGAGCGAAACGAGACGAAGGAGGGTGAAAGAGAGTGAAACGAGATGAAGGAAGTTGAAAGAGAGCGAAACGAGACCAAAGAGGGTGAAAGAGAGAGAAACGAGACGAAGGAAGGTGAAAGAGAGTGAAACGCGACAAAGGAGGGTGAAAGGGAGCGAATAGAGATGAAGGAGGGTGAAAGAGTGCGAAACGAGACGAAGGAGGGTGAAAGAGAGCGAAACGAGACGAAGGAGGGTGAAAGAGGGCGAAACGAGACGAAGGTGGGTGGAACAGAGCGAAACAAGACGAAGGAGGATGAAAGAGAGCGAAACGAGATGAAGGGGGGTGAAAGAGAGCAAAACGAGACGAAGTTGTGTTAAAGAGAGCGAAACGAGACGATGGAGGGTGAAAGAGAGCGAAACGAGAGGAAGGAGGGTGAAAGAGAGCAAAACGAGACGAAGGAGGGTGAAAGACAGCGAAACGAGAGGAAGGAGTGTGAAAGAGCGTGAAACGAGACGAAGGAGGGTGAAAGGGAGCAAAACGAGAAGAAGGAGGGTGAAAGAGAGCGAAACGAGACGAAGGAGGGTGAAAGAGAGCGAAACGAGACGAAGGAGGGTGAAAGAGAGCGAAACGAGACGAAGACAGGTGAAAGAGAGCGAAACGAGACGAAGGAGGGTGAAAGAGAGCGAAACGAGAAGAAGGAGGGTGAAAGAGAGCGAAACGAGACGAAGGAGGGTGAAAGAGAGCGAAAGGAGTCGAAGGAGGGTGAAAGAGAGTGGACCGAGACGAAGGAGGGTGAAAGAGACCGAAACGAGACGAAGGAGGGTGAAAGAGACCGAAACGAGACGAAGGAGGGTGAAAGAGAGCGAAACGAGACGAAGGAGGGTGAAAGGGAGCGAAACGAGATGAATTGGGGTGAAAGAGAGCAAAACGAGACGAAGGAGTGTTAAAGAGCGCGAAACGAGACGATGGAGGGTGAAAGAGAGCGAAACGAGAGGAAGGAGGGTGAAAGAGAGCGAAACGAGAAGAAGGAGGGTGAAGGAGAGCGAAACATGACGAAGGAGGGTGGAAGAGACCGAAGCGAGGTGAAGGAGGTTGAAAGAGAGCGAAACGAGATGAAGGTGGGTGAAAGAGATCGAAACAAGACGAAGGAGGGTAAAAGAGACCGAAACGAGACGAAGGAGGGTGGAAGAGAGTGAAACGAGACGAAGGAGGGTGAAAGAGAGATAAATGAGAAGGAGGGTGAATGAGGGCGAAACGAGACGAAGGAGGGTGTAATAGAGCGAAACGAGACGAAGGAGGGTGAAAGGGAGCAAAACGAGATGAAGCAGGGTGAAAGAGAGCGAGACGAGATGAAGGAGGGTGAAAGAGAGCGAAAATAGACTAAGGAGGGTGAAAGAGGGCGAAACGAGACGAAGGCGGGTGGAACAGAGCGAAACAAGACGAAGGAGAATGAAAGAGAGCGAAACGAGACGAAGGAGGGTGAAAGAGACCGAAACGAGGCGAAGGAGGGTGAAAGAGAGCGAAACGAGATGAAGGTGGGTGAAAGAGATCGAAACAAGACAAAGGAGGGTAAAAGAGACCGAAACGAGACGAAGGAGGGTGGAAGAGAGTGAAACGAGACGAAGGAGGGGGAAAGAGAGCGAAATGAGGAGAAGGAGGGTGAATGAGAGCGAAACGAGACGAAGGAGGGTGGAAGAGAGCGAATCGAGACGAAGGAGGGTGAAAGAGAGTGTAAAACGAGACGAAGGAAGGTGAAAGAGAGCGAAACGAGACCAAAAAGGGTGAAAGAGAGAGAAACGAGACGAAGGAAGGTGAAAGAGAGTGAAACGAGACAAAGGAGGGTGAAAGGGAGCGAATAGAGATGAAGGAGGGTGAAAGAGTGCGAAACGAGACGAAGGAGGGTGAAAGAGAGCGAAACGAGACGCAGGAGGGTGAAAGAGGGCGAAACGAGACGGAGGTGGGTGGAACAGAGCGAAACAAGACGAAGGAGGCTGAAAGAGAGCGAAACGAGATGAAGGGGGGTGAAAGAGAGCAAAACCAGACGAAGGAGTGTTAAAGAGAGCGAAACGAGACGATGGAGGGTGAAAGAGAGCGAAACGAGACGAAGGAGGGTGAAAGAGAGCGAAACGAGACTAAGGAGGGTGAAATACAGCGAAACGAGAGGAAGGAGGGTGAAAGAGAGCGAAACGAGACGAAGGAGGGTGAAAGGGAGCAAAACGAGATGAAGCAGGGTGAAAGAGAGCGAGACGAGATGAAGGAGGGTGAAAGAGAGCGAAAAGGGACTAAGGAGGGTGAAAGAGATCGAAACAAGACAAAGGAGGGTGAAAGAGACCGAAACGAGACGAAGGAGGGTGAAAGAGAGTGAAACGAGACGAAGGAGGGTGAAAGAGAGCGAAACGAGAAGAAGGAGGGGGAAAGAGAGCGAACCGAGACGAAGGAGGGTGAAAGAGACCGAAACGAGGCGAAGGAGGGTGAAAGAGAGCGAAACGAGATGTAGGTGGGTGAAAGAGAGCAAAACGAAATGAAGGAGGGTGGAAGAGAGCGAAACGAGACGAAGGAGGGTGAAAGAGAGTGAAACGAGACGAAGGAAGTTGAAAGAGAGCGAAACGAGACCAAAGAGGGTGAAAGAGAGAGAAACGAGACGAAGGAATGTGAAAGAGAGTGAAACGAGACAAAGGAGGGTGAAAGGGAGCGAATAGAGATGAAGGAGGGTGAAAGAGTGCGAAACAAGACGACGGAGGGTGAAAGAGAGCGAAACGAGACGAAGGAGGGTGAAAGAGGGCGAAACGAGACGAAGGTGGGTGGAACAGAGCGAAACAAGTCGAAGGAGGATGAAAGAGAGTGAAACGAGATGAAGGGGGGTGAAAGAGAGCAAAACGAGACGAAGGAGTGTTAAAGAGCGCGAAACGAGACGATGGAGGGTGAAAGAGAGCGAAACGAGAGGAAGGAGGGTGAAAGAGAGCGAAACGAGACGAAGGAGGGTGAAATACAGCGAAACGAGAGGAAGGAGGGTGAAAGAGAGCGAAACGAGACGAAGGAGGGTGAAAGGGAGCAAAACGAGATGAAGCAGGGTGAAAGAGAGCGAGACGAGATGAAGGAGGGTGAAAGAGAGCGAAAAGGGACTAAGGAGGGTGAAAGAGATCGAAACAAGACAAAGGAGGGTGAAAGAGACCGAAACGAGACGAAGGACGGTGAAAGAGAGCAAAACGAGACGGAGGAGTGTGAAACAGAGCGAAACGAGAAGAAGGAGGGTGAAAGAGAGCGAAACGAGACGCAGGAGGGTGAAAGAGCGCGAAACGAGACGATGGAGGGTGAAAGAGAGCGAAACGAGAGGAAGGAGGGTGAAAGAGAGCGAAACGAGAAGAAGGAGGGTGAAGGAGAGCGAAACATGACGAAGGAGGGTGAAAGAGACCGAAGCGAGGTGAAGGAGGTTGAAAGAGAGCGAAACGAGATGAAGGTGGGTGAAAGAGATCGAAACAAGACGAAGGAGGGTAAAAGAGACCGAAACGAGACGAAGGAGGGTGGAAGAGAGTGAAACGAGACGAAGGAGGGTGAAAGAGAGATAAATGAGAAGGAGGGTGAATGAGGGCGAAACGAGACGAAGGAGGGTGAAAGAGAGCGAAACGAGACGAAGGAGGGTGAAAGGGAGCAAAACGAGATGAAGCAGGGTGAAAGAGAGCGAGACGAGATGAAGGAGGGTGAAAGAGAGCGAAAAGAGACTAAGGAGGGTGAAAGAGGGCGAAACGAGACGAAGGCGGGTGGAACAGAGCGAAACAAGACGAAGGAGGATGAAAGAGAGCGAAACGAGACGAAGGAGGGTGAAAGAGACCGAAACGAGGCGAAGGAGGGTGAAAGAGAGCGAAACGAGATGAAGGTGGGTGAAAGAGATCGAAACAAGACAAAGGAGGGTAAAAGAGACCGAAACGAGACGAAGGAGGGTGGAAGAGAGTGAAACGAGACGAAGGAGGGTGAAAGAGAGATAAATGAGAAGGAGGGTGAATGAGGGCGAAACGAGACGAAGGAGGGTGTAAGAGAGCGAAACGAGACGAAGGAGGGTGAAAGGGAGCAAAACGAGATGAAGCAGGGTGAAAGAGAGCGAGACGAGATGAAGGAGGGTGAAAGAGAGCGAAAAGAGACTAAGGAGGGTGAAAGAGGGCGAAACGAGACGAAGGCGGGTGGAACAGAGCGAAACAAGACGAAGGAGGATGAAAGAGAGCGAAACGAGACGAAGGAGGGTGAAAGAGACCGAAACGAGGCGAAGGAGGATGAAAGAGAGCGAAACGAGATGAAGGTGGGTGAAAGAGATCGAAACAAGACAAAGGAGGGTAAAAGAGACCGAAACGAGACGAAGGAGGGTGGAAGAGAGTGAAACGAGACGAAGTAGGGGGAAAGAGAGCGAAATGAGGAGAAGGAGGGTGAATGAGAGCGAAACGAGACGAAGGAGGGTGGAAGAGAGCGAATCGAGACGAAGGAGGGTGAAAGAGAGTGTAAAACGAGACGAAGGAAGGTGAAAGAGAGCGAAACGAGACCAAAAAGGGTGAAAGAGAGAGAAACGAGACGAAGGAAGGTGAAAGAGAGTGAAACGAGACAAAGGAGGGTGAAAGGGAGCGAATAGAGATGAAGGAGGGTGAAAGAGCGCGAAACGAGACGAAGGAGGGTGAAAGAGAGCGAAACGAGACGCAGGAGGGTGAAAGAGGGCGAAACGAGACGGAGGTGGGTGGAACAGAGCGAAACAAGACGAAGGAGGCTGAAAGAGAGCGAAACGAGATGAAGGGGGGTGAAAGAGAGCAAAACCAGACGAAGGAGTGTTAAAGAGAGCGAAACGAGACGATGGAGGGTGAAAGAGAGCGAAACGAGACGAAGGAGGGTGAAAGAGAGCGAAACGAGACTAAGGAGGGTGAAATACAGCGAAACGAGAGGAAGGAGGGTGAAAGAGAGCGAAACGAGACGAAGGAGGGTGAAAGGGAGCAAAACGAGATGAAGCAGGGTGAAAGAGAGCGAGACGAGATGAAGGAGGGTGAAAGAGAGCGAAAAGGGACTAAGGAGGGTGAAAGAGATCGAAACAAGACAAAGGAGGGTGAAAGAGACCGAAACGAGACGAAGGAGGGTGAAAGAGAGTGAAACGAGACGAAGGAGGGTGAAAGAGAGCGAAACGAGAAGAAGGAGGGGGAAAGAGAGCAAACCGAGACGAAGGAGGGTGAAAGAGACCGAAACGAGGCGAAGGAGGGTGAAAGAGAGCGAAACGAGACCAAAGAGGGTGAAAGAGAGAGAAACGAGACGAAGGAATGTGAAAGAGAGTGAAACGAGACAAAGGAGGGTGAAAGGGAGCGAATAGAGATGAAGGAGGGTGAAAGAGTGCGAAACGAGACGACGGAGGGTGAAAGAGAGCGAAACGAGACGAAGGAGGGTGAAAGAGGGCGAAACGAGACGAAGGTGGGTGGAACAGAGCGAAACAAGTCGAAGGAGGATGAAAGAGAGTGAAACGAGATGAAGGGGGGTGAAAGAGAGCAAAACGAGACGAAGGAGTGTTAAAGAGCGCGAAACGAGACGATGGAGGGTGAAAGAGAGGGAAACGAGAGGAAGGAGGGTGAAAGAGAGCGAAACGAGACGAAGGAGGGTGAAATACAGCGAAACGAGAGGAAGGAGGGTGAAAGAGAGCGAAACGAGACGAAGGAGGGTGAAAGGGAGCAAAACGAGATGAAGCAGGGTGAAAGAGAGCGAGACGAGATGAAGGAGGGTGAAAGAGAGCGAAAAGGGACTAAGGAGGGTGAAAGAGATCGAAACAAGACAAAGGAGGGTGAAAGAGACCGAAACGAGACGAAGGACGGTGAAAGAGAGCAAAACGAGACGAAGGAGTGTGAAACAGAGCGAAACGAGAAGAAGGAGGGTGAAAGAGAGCGAAACGAGACGCAGGAGGGTGAAAGAGCGCGAAACGAGACGATGGAGGGTGAAAGAGAGCGAAACGAGAGGAAGGAGGGTGAAAGAGAGCGAAACGAGAAGAAGGAGGGTGAAGGAGAGCGAAACATGACGAAGGAGGGTGAAAGAGACCAAAGCGAGGTGAAGGAGGTTGAAAGAGAGCGAAACGAGATGAAGGTGGGTGAAAGAGATCGAAACAAGACGAAGGAGGGTAAAAGAGACCGAAACGAGACGAAGGAGGGTGGAAGAGAGTGAAACGAGACGAAGGAGGGTGAAAGAGAGATAAATGAGAAGGAGGGTGAATGAGGGCGAAACGAGACGAAGGAGGGTGAAAGAGAGCGAAACGAGACGAAGGAGGGTGAAATGGAGCAAAACGAGATGAAGCAGGGTGAAAGAGAGCGAGACGAGATGAAGGAGGGTGAAAGAGAGCGAAAAGAGACTAAGGAGGGTGAAAGAGGGCGAAACGAGACGAAGGCGGGTGGAACAGAGCGAAACAAGACGAAGGAGGATGAAAGAGAGCGAAACGAGACGAAGGAGGGTGAAAGAGACCGAAACGAGGCGAAGGAGGGTGAAAGAGAGCGAAACGAGATGAAGGTGGGTGAAAGAGATCGAAACAAGACAAAGGAGGGTAAAAGAGACCGAAACGAGACGAAGGAGGGTGGAAGAGAGTGAAACGAGACGAAGGAGGGGGAAAGAGAGCGAAATGAGGAGAAGGAGGGTGAATGAGAGCGAAACGAGACGAAGGAGGGTGGAAGAGAGCGAATCGAGACGAAGGAGGGTGAAAGAGAGTGTAAAACGAGACGAAGGAAGGTGAAAGAGAGCGAAACGAGACCAAAAAGGGTGAAAGAGAGAGAAACGAGACGAAGGAAGGTGAAAGAGAGTGAAACGAGACAAAGGAGGGTGAAAGGGAGCGAATAGAGATGAAGGAGGGTGAAAGAGTGCGAAACGAGACGAAGGAGGGTGAAAGAGAGCGAAACGAGACGCAGGAGGGTGAAAGAGGGCGAAACGAGACGGAGGTGGGTGGAACAGAGCGAAACAAGACGAAGGAGGCTGAAAGAGAGCGAAACGAGATGAAGGGGGGTGAAAGAGAGCAAAACCAGACGAAGGAGTGTTAAAGAGAGCGAAACGAGACGATGGAGGGTGAAAGAGAGCGAAACGAGACGAAGGAGGGTGAAAGAGAGCGAAACGAGACTAAGGAGGGTGAAATACAGCGAAACGAGAGGAAGGAGGGTGAAAGAGAGCGAAACGAGACGAAGGAGGGTGAAAGGGAGCAAAACGAGATGAAGCAGCGTGAAAGAGAGCGAGACGAGATGAAGGAGGGTGAAAGAGAGCGAAAAGGGACTAAGGAGGGTGAAAGAGATCGAAACAAGACAAAGGAGGGTGAAAGAGACCGAAACGAGACGAAGGAGGGTGAAAGAGAGTGAAACGAGACGAAGGAGGGTGAAAGAGAGCGAAACGAGAAGAAGGAGGGGGAAAGAGAGCGAACCGAGACGAAGGAGGGTGAAAGAGACCGAAACGAGGCGAAGGAGGGTGAAAGAGAGCGAAACGAGATGTAGGTGGGTGAAAGAGAGCAAAACGAAATGAAGGAGGGTGGAAGAGAGCGAAACGAGACGAAGGAGGGTGAAAGAGAGTGAAACGAGACGAAGGAAGTTGAAAGAGAGCGAAACGAGACCAAAGAGGGTGAAAGAGAGACAAACGAGACGAAGGAATGTGAAAGAGAGTGAAACGAGACAAAGGAGGGTGAAAGGGAGCGAATAGAGATGAAGGAGGGTGAAAGAGTGCGAAACGAGACGAAGGAGGGTGAAAGAGAGCGAAACGAGACGAAGGAGGGTGAAAGAGGGCGAAACGAGACGAAGTTGGGTGGAACAGAGCGAAACAAGTCGAAGGAGGATGAAAGAGAGTGAAACGAGATGAAGGGGGGTGAAAGAGAGCAAAACGAGACGAAGGAGTGTTAAAGAGCGCGAAACGAGACGATGGAGGGTGAAAGAGAGCGAAACGAGAGGAAGGAGGGTGAAAGAGAGCGAAACGAGACGAAGGAGGGTGAAATACAGCGAAACGAGAGGAAGGAGGGTGAAAGAGAGCGAAACGAGACGAAGGAGGGTGAAAGGGAGCAAAACGAGATGAAGCAGGGTGAAAGAGAGCGAGACGAGATGAAGGAGGGTGAAAGAGAGCGAAAAGGGACTAAGGAGGGTGAAAGAGATCGAAACAAGACAAAGGAGGGTGAAAGAGACCGAAACGAGACGAAGGACGGTGAAAGAGAGCAAAACGAGACGAAGGAGTGTGAAACAGAGCGAAACGAGAAGAAGGAGGGTGAAAGAGAGCGAAACGAGACGCAGGAGGGTGAAAGAGCGCGAAACGAGACGATGGAGGGTGAAAGAGAGCGAAACGAGAGGAAGGAGGGTGAAAGAGAGCGAAACGAGAAGAAGGAGGGTGAAGGAGAGCGAAACATGACGAAGGAGGGTGAAAGAGACCGAAGCGAGGTGAAGGAGGTTGAAAGAGAGCGAAACGAGATGAAGGTGGGTGAAAGAGATCGAAACAAGACGAAGGAGGGTAAAAGAGACCGAAACGAGACGAAGGAGGGTGGAAGAGAGTGAAACGAGACGAAGGAGGGTGAAAGAGAGATAAATGAGAAGGAGGGTGAATGAGGGCGAAACGAGACGAAGGAGGGTGAAAGAGAGCGAAACGAGACGAAGGAGGGTGAAAGGGAGCAAAACGAGATGAAGCAGGGTGAAAGAGAGCGAGACGAGATGAAGGAGGGTGAAAGAGAGCGAAAAGAGACAAAGGAGGGTGAAAGAGGGCGAAACGAGACGAAGGCGGGTGGAACAGAGCGAAACAAGACGAAGGAGGATGAAAGAGAGCGAAATGAGACGAAGGAGGGTGAAAGAGACCGAAACGAGGCGAAGGATGGTGAAAGAGAGCGAAACGAGATGAAGGTGGGTGAAAGAGATCGAAACAAGACAAAGGAGGGTAAAAGAGACCGAAACGAGACGAAGGAGGGTGGAAGAGAGTGAAACGAGACGAAGGAGGGGGAAAGAGAGCGAAATTAGGAGAAGGAGGGTGAATGAGAGCGAAACGAGACGAAGGAGGGTGGAAGAGAGCGAATCGAGATGAAGGAGGGTGAAAGAGAGTGTAAAACGAGACGAAGGAAGGTGAAAGAGAGCGAAACGAGACCAAAAAGGGTGAAAGAGAGAGAAACGAGTCGAAGGAAGGTGAAAGAGAGTGAAACGAGACAAAGGAGGGTGAAAGGGAGCGAATAGAGATGAAGGAGGGTGAAAGAGTGCGAAACGAGACGAAGGAGGGTGAAAGAGAGCGAAACGAGACGCAGGAGGGTGAAAGAGGGCGAAACGAGACGGAGGTGGGTCGAACAGAGCGAAACAAGAGAAAGGAGGCTGAAAGAGAGCGAAACGAGATGAAGGGGGGTGAAAGAGAGCAAAACCAGACGAAGGAGTGTTAAAGAGAGCGAAACGAGACGATGGAGGGTGAAAGAGAGCGAAACGAGACGAAGGAGGGTGAAAGAGAGCGAAACGAGACTAAGGAGGGTGAAATACAGCGAAACGAGAGGAAGGAGGGTGAAAGAGAGCGAAACGAGACGAAGGAGGGTGAAAGGGAGCAAAACGAGATGAAGCAGGGTGAAAGAGAGCGAGACGAGATGAAGGAGGGTGAAAGAGAGCGAAAAGGGACTAAGGAGGGTGAAAGAGATCGAAACAAGACAAAGGAGGGTGAAAGAGACCGAAACGAGATGAAGGAGGGTGAAAGAGAGTGAAACGAGACGAAGGAGGGTGAAAGAGAGCGAAACGAGGTGAAGGAGGGGGAAAGAGAGCGAACCGAGACGAAGGAGGGTGAAAGAGACCGAAACGAGGCGAAGGAGGGTGAAAGAGAGCGAAACGAGATGTAGGTGGGTGAAAGAGAGCAAAACGAAATGAAGGAGGGTGGAAGAGAGCGAAACGAGACGCAGGAGGGTGAAAGAGAGTGAAACGAGACGAAGGAAGTTGAAAGAGAGCGAAACGAGACCAAAGAGGGTGAAAGAGAGAGAAACGAGACGAAGGAATGTGAAAGAGAGTGAAACGAGACAAAGGAGGGTGAAAGGGAGCGAATAGAGATGAAGGAGGGTGAAAGAGTGCGAAACGAGACGAAGGAGGGTGAAAGAGAGCGAAACGAGACGAAGGAGGGTGAAAGAGGGCGAAACGAGACGAAGGTGGGTGGAACAGAGCGAAACAAGTCGAAGGAGGATGAAAGAGAGTGAAACGAGATGAAGGGGGGTGAAAGAGAGCAAAACGAGACGAAGGAGTGTTAAAGAGCGCGAAACGAGACGATGGAGGGTGAAAGAGAGCGAAACGAGAGGAAGGAGGGTGAAAGAGAGCGAAACGAGACGAAGGAGGGTGAAATTCAGCGAAACGAGAGGAAGGAGGGTGAAAGAGAGCGAAACGAGACGAAGGAGGGTGAAAGGGAGCAAAACGAGATGAAGCAGGGTGAAAGAGAGCGAGACGAGATGAAGGAGGGTGAAAGAGAGCGAAAAGGGACTAAGGAGGGTGAAAGAGATCGAAACAAGACAAAGGAGGGTGAAAGAGACCGAAACGAGACGAAGGACGGTGAAAGAGAGCAAAACGAGACGAAGGAGTGTGAAACAGAGCGAAACGAGAAGAAGGAGGGTGAAAGAGAGCGAAACGAGACGAAGGAGGGTGAAAGAGACCGAAACGAGGCGAAGGAGGGTGAAAGAGAGCGAAACGAGATGAAGGTGGGTGAAAGAGAGCAAAACGAAATGAAGTAGGGTGGAAGAGAGCGAAACGAGACGAAGGAGGGTGAAAGAGAGTGAAACGAGACGAAGGAAGTTGAAAGAGAGCGAAACGAGACCAAAGAGGGTGAAAGAGAGAGAAACGAGACGAAGGAAGGTGAAAGAGAGTGAAACGAGACAAAGGAGGGTGAAAGGGAGCGAATAGAGATGAAGGAGGGTAAAAGAGTGCGAAACGAGATGAAGGAGGGTGAAAGAGAGCGAAACGAGACGAAGGAGGGTGAAAGAGGGCGAAACGAGACGAAGGTGGGTGGAACAGAGCGAAACAAGACGAAGGAGGATGAAAGAGAGCGAAACGAGATGAAGGGGGGTGAAAGCGAGCAAAACGAGACGAAGGAGTGTTAAAGAGCACGAAACGAGACGATGGAGGGTGAAAGAGAGCGAAACGAGAGGAAGGAGGGTGAAAGAGAGCGAAACGAGACGAAGGAGGGTGAAATACAGCGAAACAAGAGGAAGGAGGGTGAAAGAGAGCGAAACGAGACGAAGGAGGGTGAAAGGGAGCAAAACGAGATGAAGCAGGGTGAAAGAGAGCGAGACGAGATGAAGGAGGGTGAAAGAGAGCGAAAAGGGACTAAGGAGGGTGAAAGAGATCGAAACAAGACGAAGGAGGGTGAAAGAGACCGAAACGAGACGAAGGAGGGTGAAAGAGAGTGAAACGAGACGAAGGAGGGTGAAAGAGAGCGAAACGAGAAGAAGGAGGGTGAAAGAGAGCGAAACGAGACAAGGAGGGTGAAAGAGAGCGAAACGAGGCGAAGGAGGGTGAAAGAGAGCGAAACGAGATGAAGGTGGGTGAAAGAGAGCAAAACGAAATGAAGTAGGGTGGAAGAGAGCAAAACGAGACGAAGGAGGGTGAAAGAGAGTGAAACGAGACGAAGGAAGTTGAAAGAGAGCGAAACGAGACCAAAGAGGGTGAAAGAGAGAGAAACGAGACGAAGGATGGTGAAAGAGAGTGAAACGAGACAAAGGAGGGTGAAAGGGAGCGAATAGAGATGAAGGAGGGTAAAAGAGTGCGAAACGAGACGAAGGAGGGTGAAAGAGAGCGAAACGAGACGAAGGAGGGTGAAAGAGGGCGAAACGAGACGAAGGTGGGTGGAACAGAACGAAACAAGACGAAGGAGGATGAAAGAGAGCGAAACGAGATGAAGGGGGGTGAAAGAGAGCAAAACGAGATGAAGGAGTGTTAAAGAGAGCGAAACGAGACGATGGAGGGTGAAAGAGAGCGAAACGAGAGGAAGGAGGGTGAAAGAGAGCAAAACGAGACGAAGGAGGGTGAAAGACAGCGAAACGAGAGGAAGGAGGGTGAAAGAGAGCGAAAAGAGACTAAGGAGGGTGAAAGAGGGCGAAACGAGACGAAGGCGGGTGGAACAGAGCGAAACGAGAAGAAGGAGGGTGAAAGGGAGCGAAACGAGATGAAGGAGGGTGAAAGAGAGCGAAACGAGATGAAGGAGGGTGAAAGAGAGCGAAACGAGACGAAGGAGGGTGAAAGAGGGCGAAACGAGACGAAGGCGGGTGGAACAGAGCGAAACAAGACGAAGGAGGGTGAAAGAGAGCGAAACGAGACGAAGGAGGGTGAAAGAGAGTAAGACAAGACGAAGGAGTGTGAAACAGAGCACAACGGGACGAAGGAGGATGAAAGAGAGCTAAATGAGACGAAGGAGGGTCAAAGAGAGCGAAACGAGATGAAGGAGTGTCAAAGAGGGCGAAACGAGACGAAGGAGGGTGAAAGAGAGCGAAACGAGACGAAGGAGGGTGAAAGAGAGCGAAACAAGACGATGGAGGGTGAAAGAGAGCGAAACGAGAGGAAGGAGGGTGAAAGAGAGCGAAACGAGACGAAGGAGGGTGAAAGAGAGCGAAACGAGACGAAGGAGGGTGAAAGAGAGCGAAACGAGACGAAGGAGGGTGAAAGAGAGCGAAACGAGACGAAGACAGGTGAAACAGAGCGAAACGAGACGAAGGAGGGTGAAAGAGAGCGAAACGAGAAGAAGGAGGGTGAAAGAGAGCGAAACGAGACGAAGGAGGGTGAAAGAGAGCGAAAGGAGTCGAAGGAGGGTGAAAGAGAGTGGACCGAGACGAAGGAGGGTGAATGAGGCCGAAACGAGACGAAGGAGGGTGAAAGAGACCGAAACGAGACGAAGGAGGGTGAAAGAGAGCGAAACGAGACGAAGGAGGGTGAAAGAGACCGAAACGAGATGAATGTGGGTGAAAGCGAGCGAAACAAGACAAAGGAGGGTGAAAGAGACCGAAACGAGACGAAGGAGGGTGAAAGAGAGTGAAACGAGATGAAGGGGGGTGAAAGAGAGCAAAACGAGACGAAGGAGTGTTAAAGAGCGCGAAACGAGACGATGGAGGGTGAAAGAGAGCGAAACGAGAGGAAGGAGGGTGAAAGAGAGCGAAACGAGACGAAGGAGGGTGAAATTCAGCGAAACGAGAGGAAGGAGGGTGAAAGAGAGCGAAACGAGACGAAGGAGGGTGAAAGGGAGCAAAACGAGATGAAGCAGGGTGAAAGAGAGCGAGACGAGATGAAGGAGGGTGAAAGAGAGCGAAAAGGGACTAAGGAGGGTGAAAGAGATCGAAACAAGACAAAGGAGGGTGAAAGAGACCGAAACGAGACGAAGGACGGTGAAAGAGAGCAAAACGAGACGAAGGAGTGTGAAACAGAGCGAAACGAGAAGAAGGAGGGTGAAAGAGAGCGAAACGAGACGAAGGAGGGTGAAAGAGACCGAAACGAGGCGAAGGAGGGTGAAAGAGAGCGAAACGAGATGAAGGTGGGTGAAAGAGAGCAAAACGAAATGAAGTAGGGTGGAAGAGAGCGAAACGAGACGAAGGAGGGTGAAAGAGAGTGAAACGAGACGAAGGAAGTTGAAAGAGAGCGAAACGAGACCAAAGAGGGTGAAAGAGAGAGAAACGAGACGAAGGAAGGTGAAAGAGAGTGAAACGAGACAAAGGAGGGTGAAAGGGAGCGAATAGAGATGAAGGAGGGTAAAAGAGTGCGAAACGAGATGAAGGAGGGTGAAAGAGAGCGAAACGAGACGAAGGAGGGTGAAAGAGGGCGAAACGAGACGAAGGTGGGTGGAACAGAGCGAAACAAGACGAAGGAGGATGAAAGAGAGCGAAACGAGATGAAGGGGGGTGAAAGCGAGCAAAACGAGACGAAGGAGTGTTAAAGAGCACGAAACGAGACGATGGAGGGTGAAAGAGAGCGAAACGAGAGGAAGGAGGGTGAAAGAGAGCGAAACGAGACGAAGGAGGGTGAAATACAGCGAAACAAGAGGAAGGAGGGTGAAAGAGAGCGAAACGAGACGAAGGAGGGTGAAAGGGAGCAAAACGAGATGAAGCAGGGTGAAAGAGAGCGAGACGAGATGAAGGAGGGTGAAAGAGAGCGAAAAGGGACTAAGGAGGGTGAAAGAGATCGAAACAAGACGAAGGAGGGTGAAAGAGACCGAAACGAGACGAAGGAGGGTGAAAGAGAGTGAAACGAGACGAAGGAGGGTGAAAGAGAGCGAAACGAGAAGAAGGAGGGTGAAAGAGAGCGAAACGAGACAAGGAGGGTGAAAGAGAGCGAAACGAGGCGAAGGAGGGTGAAAGAGAGCGAAACGAGATGAAGGTGGGTGAAAGAGAGCAAAACGAAATGAAGTAGGGTGGAAGAGAGCAAAACGAGACGAAGGAGGGTGAAAGAGAGTGAAACGAGACGAAGGAAGTTGAAAGAGAGCGAAACGAGACCAAAGAGGGTGAAAGAGAGAGAAACGAGACGAAGGATGGTGAAAGAGAGTGAAACGAGACAAAGGAGGGTGAAAGGGAGCGAATAGAGATGAAGGAGGGTAAAAGAGTGCGAAACGAGACGAAGGAGGGTGAAAGAGAGCGAAACGAGACGAAGGAGGGTGAAAGAGGGCGAAACGAGACGAAGGTGGGTGGAACAGAACGAAACAAGACGAAGGAGGATGAAAGAGAGCGAAACGAGATGAAGGGGGGTGAAAGAGAGCAAAACGAGATGAAGGAGTGTTAAAGAGAGCGAAACGAGACGATGGAGGGTGAAAGAGAGCGAAACGAGAGGAAGGAGGGTGAAAGAGAGCAAAACGAGACGAAGGAGGGTGAAAGACAGCGAAACGAGAGGAAGGAGGGTGAAAGAGAGCGAAAAGAGACTAAGGAGGGTGAAAGAGGGCGAAACGAGACGAAGGCGGGTGGAACAGAGCGAAACGAGAAGAAGGAGGGTGAAAGGGAGCGAAACGAGATGAAGGAGGGTGAAAGAGAGCGAAACGAGATGAAGGAGGGTGAAAGAGAGCGAAACGAGACGAAGGAGGGTGAAAGAGGGCGAAACGAGACGAAGGCGGGTGGAACAGAGCGAAACAAGACGAAGGAGGGTGAAAGAGAGCGAAACGAGACGAAGGAGGGTGAAAGAGAGTAAGACAAGACGAAGGAGTGTGAAACAGAGCACAACGGGACGAAGGAGGATGAAAGAGAGCTAAATGAGACGAAGGAGGGTCAAAGAGAGCGAAACGAGATGAAGGAGTGTCAAAGAGGGCGAAACGAGACGAAGGAGGGTGAAAGAGAGCGAAACGAGACGAAGGAGGGTGAAAGAGAGCGAAACAAGACGATGGAGGGTGAAAGAGAGCGAAACGAGAGGAAGGAGGGTGAAAGAGAGCGAAACGAGACGAAGGAGGGTGAAAGAGAGCGAAACGAGACGAAGGAGGGTGAAAGAGAGCGAAACGAGACGAAGGAGGGTGAAAGAGAGCGAAACGAGACGAAGACAGGTGAAACAGAGCGAAACGAGACGAAGGAGGGTGAAAGAGAGCGAAACGAGAAGAAGGAGGGTGAAAGAGAGCGAAACGAGACGAAGGAGGGTGAAAGAGAGCGAAAGGAGTCGAAGGAGGGTGAAAGAGAGTGGACCGAGACGAAGGAGGGTGAATGAGGCCGAAACGAGACGAAGGAGGGTGAAAGAGACCGAAACGAGACGAAGGAGGGTGAAAGAGAGCGAAACGAGACGAAGGAGGGTGAAAGAGACCGAAACGAGATGAATGTGGGTGAAAGCGAGCGAAACAAGACAAAGGAGGGTGAAAGAGACCGAAACGAGACGAAGGAGGGTGAAAGAGAGTGAAACGAGACGAAGGAGGGTTAAAGAGAGCGAAACGAGAAGAAGGAGGGTGAAAGAGAGCGAAACGAGACGAAGGAGGGTGAAAGAGACCGAAGCGAGTTGAAGGAGGGTGAAAGAGAGCGAAACGAGATGAAGGTGGGTGAAAGAGATCGAAACAAGACAAAGGAGGGTAAAAGAGACCGAAACGAGACGAAGGAGGGTGGAAGAGAGTGAAACGAGACAAAGGAGGGTGAAAGAGAGCGAAATGCGGAGAAGGAGGGTGAATGAGAGCGAAACGAGACGAAGGAAGGTGAAAGAGAGCGAAACGAAATGAAGGAGGGTGGAAGAGAGCGAAACGAGACGAAGGAGGGTGAAAGAGAGTGAAACGAGACGAAGGAAGGTGAAAGAGAGCGAAACGAGACCAAAAAGGGTGAAAGAGAGAGAAACGAGACGAAGGAAGGTGAAAGAGAGTGAAACGAGACAAAGGAGTGTGAAAGGGAGCGAATAGAGATGAAGGAGGGTGAAAGAGTGGGAAACGAGACGAAGGAGGGTGAAAGAGAGCGAAACGAGACGAAGGAGGGTGAAAGAGGGCGAAACGAGACGGAGGTGGGTGGAACAGAGCGAAATAAGACGAAGGAGGATGAAAGAGAGCGAAACGAGATGAATGGGGGTGAAAGAGAGCAAAACCAGACGAAGGAGTGTTAAAGAGAGCGAAACGAGACGATGGAGGGTGAAAGAGAGCGAAACGAGAGGAAGGAGGGTGAAAGAGAGCGAAACGAGACGCAGGAGTGTGAAATACAGCGAAACGAGAGGAAGGAGGGTGAAAGAGAGCGAAACGAGACGAAGGAGGGTGAAAGAGAGCAAAACGAGATGAAGCAGGGTGAAAGAGAGCGAGACGAGATGAAAAAGAGTGAAAGAGAGCGAACAGGGACTAAGGAGGGTGAAAGAGGGCGAATACAGATGAAGGAGGGTGAAAGAGTGCGAAACGAGACGAAGGAGGGTGAAAGACAGCGAAACGAGACGAAGGAGGGTGAAAGAGGGCGAAACGAGACGGAGGTGGGTGGAACAGAGCGTAACGAGATGAATGTGGGTGAAAGAGATCTAAACAAGACAAAGGAGGGTGAAAGAGAGTGAAACGAGACGAAGGAGGGTGAAAGAGAGGGAAACGAGAAGAAGGAGGGTGAAAGAGAGCGAAACGAGACGAAGGAGGGTGAAAGAGAGCGAAACGAGACGAATGAGGGTGAAAGAGGGTGAAACGAGACGAAGGAGGGTGGAAGAGAGTGAAACGAGGCGAAGGAAGGTGAAAGACAGCGAAACGAGTCAAAGGAGGGTGAAAGAGAGCGAAACGAGACGAAGGAGGGTGAAAGAGAGCAAAACGAGACGAAGGGGGTGAAAGAGAGCTAATAGAGACGAAGGAGGGTGAAAGAGAGTGAAACGAGACGAAGGAGGGTGAAAGAGAGCGAAACGAGATGAAGGGGGGTGAAAGTGAGCGAAACGAGACGAAGGAGGGTGAAAGAGAGCGAAAGGAGTCGAAGGAGGGTGAAAGAGAGTGGAACGAGATGAAGGAAGGCGAAAGAGACCGAATCGAGACGAAGGAGGGTGAAAGAGAGCGAAACGAGACGAAGGAGGGTGAAAGAGAGCGAAACGAGACGAAGGAGGGTGAAAGAGGGTGAAACGAGACGAAGGAGTGTGGAAGAGAGTGAAACGAGGCGAAGGAAGGTGAAAGACAGCGAAACGAGTCAAAGGAGGGTGAAAGAGAGCTAAACGAGATGAAGGAGGCTCAAAGAGAGCGAAACGAGGCGAAGGAGGGTAAAAGAGAGCGAAACGAGACGAAGGAGGGTGAGAGAGAGCGAAACGAGACGAAGGAGGGTAAAAGAGGGCGAAACGAGACGCAGGAGGGTGAAAGAGAGCGAAACGAGACGAAGGAGGGTGAAAGAGAGCGAAACGAGACAAAGGAGGGTGAAAGATAGCGAAACGAGACGAAGGAAGGTGAAAGAGAGCGAAAAGAGTCGAAGGAGGGTGAAAGAGAGCGAAACGAGATGAAGGGGGTGAAAGAGAGCTAATAGAGACGAAGGAGGGTGAAAGAGAGCGAAACTAGACGAAGGAGGGTGAAAGAGAGCAAAACGAGATGAAGGAGGGTGAAAGTGAGCGAAACGAGACGAAGGAGGGTGAAAGAGAGCGAAACTAGACGAAGGAGGGTGAAAGAGAGCGAAACGAGACGAAGGAGGGTGAAAGAGAGCGAAACGAGACAAAGGATTGAGAAAGACGGTGAAACGAGACAAAGGAGGGTGAAAGAGTGCGAAACGAGATGAAGGAGGGTGGAAGAGAGCGAAACAAGATGAAGGAGGGTGAAAGAGAGAGAAACGAGACGAAGAAGGGTCAAAGAGGGCGAAACGAGACGAAGGAGGCTGAAAGAGGGCGAAACGAGACGAAGGAGGGTGGAAGAAAGCGAAACGAGACGAAGGAACGTGAAAGAGAGCGAAACGAGACGAAGGAGGGTCAAAGAGAGCTAAACGAGACGAAGGAGGGTGACAGAGCGAAAGGAGTCGAAGGAGGGTGAAAGAGAGTGGAACGAGATGAAGGAGGGTGAAAGAGAGTGAAACGAGGCAAAGGAAGGTGAAAGAGAGCGAAACGAGACGAAGGAGGGTGAAAGAGAGCGAAACGAGATGAAGGAGGGTGAAAGAGAACGAAACGAGACGAAGGAGGGTGAAAGAGAACAAAACGAGACGAAGGAGGGTGAAAGAGAGCGAAACGAGACAAAGGATTGAGAAAGACGGTGAAACGAGACAAAGGAGGGTGAAAGAGTGCGAAACGAGACGAAGGAGGGTGGAAGAGAGCGAAACAAGATGAAGGAGGGTGAAAGAGAGCGAAACGAGACGAAGGAGGGTCAAAGAGAGCGAAACGAGACGAAGGAGGGTGAAAGAGGGTGAAACGAGACGAAGGAGGGTGGAAAAAAGCGAAACGAGACGAAGGAGGGTTAAAGCGAGCGAAACGATATGAAGGCCGGTGAAAGAGAGGGAAACGAGACGAAGGAGGGTGAAAGAGAGCGAAACGAGACAATGGACGTTGAAAGAGGGCAAAACGAGACGAAGGAGGGTGGAAGAGAGTGAAACGAGACAAAGGAAGATGAAAGAGAGCGAAACAAGACGAAGGACGGTGGAAGAGAGCGAAACGAGACGAAGGAGGGTGAAAGAGAGCGAAACGAGACGAAGGAGGGTGAAAGAGAGCGAAAGGAGTCGAAGGAAGGTGAAAGAGAGTGGAACGAGATGAAGGAAGGCGAAAGAGACCGAATCGAGATGAAGGAGGGTGAAAGAGAGCGAAACGAGACGAAGAAGTGTGAAAGAGACGGAAACGAGAAGAATGAGGGTGAAAGAGAGCGAAACGAGAGGAAGGAGGGTGAAAGAGAGCGAAACGAGATGAAGGAGGGTGAAAGAGAGCGAAACGAGACGAAGGAGGGTGAAAGAGGGTGAAACGAGACGAAGGAGGGTGGAAGAGAGTGAAACGAGGCGAAGGAAGGTGAAAGACCGCGAAACGAGTCAAAGGAGGGTGAAAGAGAGCGAAACGAGACGAAGGAGGGTGAAAGAGAGGGAAACGAGACGAAGGGGGTGAAAGAGAGCTAATAGAGACGAAGGAGGGTGAAAGAGAGTGAAACGAGACGAAGGAGGGTGAAAGAGAGCGAAACGAGATGAAGGAGGGTGAAAGTGAGCGAAACGAGCCAAAGGATTGTGAAAGACGGCGAAACGAGACAAAGGAGGGTGAAAGAGTGCGAAACGAGATGAAGGAGGGTGGAAGAGAGCGAAACAAGATGAAGGAGGATGAAAGAGAGCGAAACGAGACGTAGGAGGGTCAAAGAGTGCGAAACGAGACGAAGGAGGGAGAAAGAGGGCGAAACGAGACGAAGGAGGGTGGAAGAAAGCGAAACGAGACGAAGGATTGTTAAAGCGAGCGAAACGATATGAAGGCTGGTGAAAGAGAGGGAAACGAGATGAAGGAGGGTGAAAGAGAGCGAAACGGGACAAAGGAGGTTGAAAGAGGGCGAAACGAGACGAAGGAGGGTGGAAGAGAGTGAAACGAGGCGAAGGAAGGTGAAAGACAGCGAAACGAGTCAGAGGAGGTTGAAAGAGAGCGAAACGAGACGAAGGAGGGTGAAAGAGAGCGAAACGAGACGAAGGGGGTGAAAGAGAGCTAAGAGAGACGAAGGAGGGTGAAAGAGCGAAACGTGACGAAGGAGGGTGAAAGTGAGCGAAACGAGACTAAGGAGGGTGAAAGAGAGCGAAACGAGACGAAGGAGGGTGAAAGAGAGGGAAACGAGTCGAAGGAGGGTGAAACAGAGCTAAACGAGACGAAGGAGGGTGAAAGAGAGCGAAACGAGACAAAGGATGGTGAAAGAGAGCGAAACGAGACGAAGGAGGCTCCAAGAGAGATAAACGAGAAGAAGGAGGGTGAAAGAGAGCGAAATGAGACAAAGGAGGGTGAAACAGAGCGAAACGAGACGAAGGAAGGTGAAAGAGTGCGAAACAAGACGAAGGAGGGTGGAAGAGAGCGAAACAAGATGAAGGAGGGTGAAAGAGAGCGAAACGAGACGTAGGAGGGTCAAAGAGTGCGAAACGAGACGAAGGAGGGAGAAAGAGGGCGAAACGAGACGAAGGAGGGTGGAAGAAAGCGAAACGAGACGAAGGAGGGTTAAAGCGAGCGAAACGATATGAAGGCGGGTGAAATAGAGGGAAACGAGATGAAGGAGGGTGAAAGAGAGCGAAACGGGACAAAGGAGGTTGAAAGAGGGCGAAACGAGACGAAGGAGGGTGGAAGAGAGTGAAACGAGACAAAGGAAGATGAAAGAGAGCGAAGCAAGACGAAGGAGGGTGGAAGAGAGTGAAACGAGGCGAAGGAAGGTGAAAGACAGCGAAACGAGTCAAAGGAGGTTGAAAGAGAGCGAAACGAGATGAAGGAGGGTGAAAGAGAGCGAAACGAGACGAAGGGGGTGAAAGAGAGCTAAGAGAGACGAAGGAGGGTGAAAGAGCGAAACGTGACGAAGGAGGGTGAAAGTGAGCGAAACGAGACGAAGGAGGCTCCAAGAGAGATAAACGAGAAGAAGGAGGGTGAAAGAGAGCGAAATGAGACAAAGGAAGGTGAAAGAGAGCGAAACGAGACGAAGGAAGGTGAAAGAGAGCTAAACGAGACGAAGGAGGGTGAAAGAGAGCGAAACGAGATGAAGGAGGGTGAAAGAGAGCGAAACAAGACGAAGGAGGGTGGAAGAGAGTGAAATGAGGCGAAGGAAGGTGAAAGACAGCGAAACGAGTCAAAGGAGGTTGAAAGAGAGCGAAACGAGGCGAAGGAGGGTGAAAGAGAGCGAAACGAGACGAAGGGGGTGAAAGAGAGCTAAGAGAGACGAAGGAGGGTGAAAGAGCGAAACGTGACGAAGGAGGGTGAAAGTGAGCGAAACGAGACGAAGGAGGGTGAAAGAGAGCGAAACGAGACGAAGGAGGGTGAAAGAGAGGGAAACGAGTCGAAGGAGGGTGAAACAGAGCTAAACGAGACGAAGGAGGGTGAAAGAGAGCGAAACGAGACAAAGGATGGTGAATGAGAGCGAAACGAGACGAAGGAGGCTCCAAGAGAGATAAACGAGAAGAAGGAGTGTGAAAGAGAGTGAAATGAGACAAAGGAGGGTGAAAGAGAGCGAAACGAGACGAAGGAAGGTGAAAGAGAGCTAAACGAGACGAAGGAGGGTGAAAGAGAGCGAAACGAAACGAAGGAGAGTGAAAGAGAGTGAAACGAGACGAAGGAGGGTGAAAGAGAGCTAAACGAGATGTAGGAGGGTCAAAGAGTGCGAAACGAGGCGAAGGACGGTAAAAGAGAGCGAAACGAGACGAAGGAGGGTGAGAGAGAGCGAAACGAGAAGAAGGAGGGTAAAAGAGAGTGAAACGAGACGAAGGAGGGTGAAAGAGAGCGAAACGAGTCGAAGGAGGGTGAAAGAGAGCGAAACGAGACAAAGGAGGGTGAAAGAGAGCCAAACGAGACGAAGGAGGGTCAAAGAGAGTGAAATGAGACGAAGGAGGGTAAAAGAGAGCGAAACGAGACGAAGGAGGGTGACAGAGCGAAAGGAGTCGAAGGAGGGTGAAAGAGAGTGGAACGAGATGAAGGAGGGTGAAAGAGAGCGAAACAAGATGAAGGAGGGGGAAAGAGAGTGAAACGAGACGAAGGAGGGTGAAAGAGAGTGAAACGAGGCAAAGGAAGGTGAAAGAGAGCGAAACGAGACGAAGGAGGGTGAAAGATAGCGAAACGAGACGAAGGAGGGTGAAAGAGAACGAAACGAGACGAAGGAGGGTGAAAGAGAACAAAACGAGACGAAGGAGGGTGAAAGAGAGCGAAACGAGACAAAGGATTGAGAAAGACGGTGAAACGAGACAAAGGAGGGTGAAAGAGTGCGAAACGAGACGAAGGAGGATGGAAGAGAGCGAAACAAGATGAAGGAGGGTGAAAGAGAGCGAAACGAGACGAATGAGGGTCAAAGAGAGCGAAACGAGACGAAGGAGGGTTAAAGCGAGCGAAACGATATGAAGGCGGGTGAAAGAGAGGGAAACGAGACGAAGGAGGGTGAAAGAGAGCGAAACGAGACAAAGGACGTTGAAAGAGGGCGAAACGAGACGAAGGAGGGTGGAAGTGAGTGAAACGAGACAAAGGAAGATGAAAGAGAGCGAAACAAGACGAAGGAGGGTGGAAGAGAGCGAAACGAGACGAAGGAGGGTGAAAGAGAGCGAAACGAGACGAAGGAGGGTGAAAGAGAGCGAAAGGAGTCGAAGGAAGGTGAAAGAGAGTGGAACGAGATGAAGGAAGGCGAAAGAGACCGAATCGAGATGAAGGAGGGTAAAAGAGAGCGAAACGAGACGAAGGAGTGTGAAAGAGACGGAAACGAGAAGAATAAGGGTGAAAGAGAGCGAAACGAGAGGAAGGAGGGTGAAAGAGAGCGAAACGAGAGGAAGGAGGGTGAAAGAGAGCGAAACGAGACGAAGGAGGGTGAAAGAGAGCGAAACGAGACGAAGGAGGGTGAAAGAGGGTGAAACGAGACAAGGAGGGTGGAAGAGAGTGAAACGAGGCGAAGAAAGGTGAAAGACAGCGAAACGAGTCAAAGGAGGGTGAAAGAGAGCGAAACGAGACGAAGGAGGGTGAAAGAGAGCGAAACGAGACGAATGGGGTGAAAGAGAGCTAATAGAGACGAAGGAGGGTGAAAGAGAGCGAAACGAGACGAAGGAGGGTGAAAGAGAGCGAAACGAGATGAAGGAGGGTGAAAGTGAGCGAAACGAGACAAAGGATTGTGAAAGACGGCGAAACGAGACAAAGGAGGGTGAAAGAGTGCGAAACGAGACGAAGGAGGGTGGAAGAGAGCGAAACAAGATGAAGGAGGGTGAAAGAGAGCGAAACGAGACGTAGGAGGGTCAAAGAGTGCGAAACAAGACGAAGGAGGGAGAAAGAGGGCGAAACGAGACGAAGGAGGGTGGAAGAAAGCGAAACGAGACGAAGGAGGGTTAAAGCGAGCGAAACGATATGATGGCGGGTGAAAGAGAGGGAAACGAGACGAAGGAGGGTGAAAGAGAGCGAAACGGGACAAAGGAGGTTGAAAGAGGGCGAACCGAGACGAAGGAGGGTGGAAGAGAGTGAAACGAGACAAAGGAAGATGAAAGAGAGCAAAACAAGACGAAGGAGGGTGGAAGAGAGCGAAACGAGACGAAGGGGGGTGAAAGAGAGCGAAACAAGACGAAGGAGGGTGAAAGAGAGCGAAAGGAGTCGAAGGAGGGTGAAAGAGAGAGGAACGAGATGAAGGAAGGCGAAAGAGACCGAATCGAGATGAAGGAAGCTGAAAGAGAGCGAAACGAGACGAAGGAGTGTGAAAGAGAGGGAAACGAGAAGAAGGAGGGTGAAAGAGAGCGAAACGAGAGGAAGGAGGGTGAAAGAGAGCGGAACGAGACGAATGAGGGTGAAAGAGGGTGAAACGAGACGAAGGAGGGTGGAAGAGAATGAAACGAGGCGAAGGAAGGTGAAAGACAGCGAAACGAGTCAAAGGAGGGTGAAAGAGAGCGAAACGAGACGAAGGAGGGTGAAAGAGAGCAAAACGAGACGAAGGGGGTGAAAGAGAGCTAATAGAGACGAAGGAGGGTGAAAGAGAGTGAAACGAGACAAAGGAGGGTGAAAGAGAGCGAAACGAGATGAAGGGGGGTGCAAGTGAGCGAAACGAGACGAAGGAGGGTGAAAGAGAGCGAAAGGAGTCGAAGGAGGGTGAAAGAGAGTGGAACGAGATGAAGGAAGGCGAAAGAGACCGAATCGAGACGAAGGAGGGTGAAAGAGAGCGAAACGAGACGAAGGAGGGTGAAAGAGAGCGAAACGAGACGAAGGAGGGTGAAAGAGGGTGAAACGAGACGAAGGAGGGTGGAAGAGAGTGAAACGAGGCGAAGGAAGGTGAAAGACAGCGAAACGAGTCAAAGGAGGGTGAAAGAGAGCTAAACGAGATGAAGGAGGCTCAAAGAGAGCGAAACGAGGCGAAGGAGGGTAAAAGAGAGCGAAACGAGACGAAGGAGGGTAAAAGAGAGCGAAACGAGACGCAGGAGGGTGAAAGAGAGCGAAACGAGACGACGGAGGGTGAAAGAGAGCGAAACGAGACAAAGGAGGGTGAAAGATAGCGAAACGAGACGAAGGAAGGTGAAAGAGAGCGAAAAGAGTCAAAGGAGGGTGAAAGAGAGCGAAACGAGATGAAGGAGGGTGAAAGTGAGCGAATCGAGACGAAGGAGGGTGAAAGAGAGCGAAACTAGACGAAGGAGGGTGAAAGAGAGCGAAACGAGACGAAGGAGGGTGAAAGAGACCAAAAGGAGACGAAGGAGGGTGAAAGAGAGCGAAACGAGACAAAGGATTGAGAAAGACGGTGAAACGAGACAAAGGAGGGTGAAAGAGTGCGAAACGAGATGAAGGAGGGTGGAAGAGAGCGAAACAAGATGAAGGAGGGTGAAAGAGAGAGAAACGAGACGAATGAGGGTCAAAGAGTGCGAAACGAGACGAAGGAGGGAGAAAGAGGGCGAAACGAGACGAAGGAGGGTGGAAGAAAGCGAAACGAGACGAAGGAGGGTTAAAGCGAGCAAAACGATATGATGGCGGGTGAAAGAGAGGGAAACGAGACGAAGGAGGGTGAAAGAGAGCGAAACGGGACAAAGGAGGTTGAAAGAGGGCGAACCGAGACGAAGGAGGGTGGAAGAGAGTGAAACGAGACAAAGGAAGATGAAAGAGAGCAAAACAAGACGAAGGAGGGTGGAAGAGAGCGAAACGAGACGAAGGGGGGTGAAAGAGAGCGAAACGAGACGAAGGAGGGTGAAAGAGAGAGGAACGAGATGAAGGAAGGCGAAAGAGACCGAATCGAGATGAAGGAGGCTGAAAGAGAGCGAAACGAGACGAAGGAGTGTGAAAGAGAGGGAAACGAGAAGAAGGAGGGTGAAAGAGAGCGAAACGAGAGGAAGGAGGGTGAAAGAGAGCGAAACGAGACGAATGAGGGTGAAAGAGGGTGAAACGAGACGAAGGAGGGTGGAAGAGAGTGAAACGAGGCGAAGGAAGGTGAAAGGCAGCGAAACGAGTCAAAGGAGGGTGAAAGAGAGCGAAACGAGACGAAGGAGGCTGAAAGAGAGCAAAACGAGATGAAGGGGGTGAAAGAGAGCTAATAGAGACGAAGGAGGGTGAAAGAGAGTGAAACGAGACGAAGGAGGGTGAAAGAGAGCGAAACGGGATGAAGAGGGGTGAAAGTGAGCGAAACGAGACTAAGGAGGGTGAAAGAGAGCGAAAGGAGTCGAAGGAGGGTGAAAGAGAGTGGAACGAGATGAAGGAAGGCGAAAGTGACCGAATCGAGACGAAGGAGGGTGAAAGAGAGCGAAACGAGACGAAGGAGGGTGAAAGAGAGCGAAACGAGACGAAGGAGGGTGAAAGAGGGTGAAACGAGACGAAGGAGGGTGGAAGAGAGTGAAACGAGGCGAAGGAAGGTGAAAGACAGCGAAACGAGTCAAAGGAGGGTGAAAGAGAGCTAAACGAGATGAAGGAGGCTCAAAGAGAGCGAAACGAGGCGAAGGAGGGTAAAAGAGAGCGAAACGAGACGAAGGAGGGTAAAAGAGAGCGAAACGAGACGCAGGAGGGTGAAAGAGAGCGAAACGAGACGAAGGAGGGTGAAAGAGAGCGAAACGAGACAAAGGAGGGTGAAAGATAGCGAAACGAGACGAAGGAAGGTGAAAGAGAGCGAAAAGAGTCGAAGGAGGGTGAAAGAGAGCGAAACGAGACGAAGGGGGTGAAAGAGAGCTAATAGAGACGAAGGAGGGTGAAAGAGAGCGAAACTAGACGAAGGAGGGTGAAAGAGAGCGAAACGAGACAAAGGATTGAGAAAGACGGTGAAACGAGACAAAGGAGGGTCAAAGAGTGCGAAACGAGATGAAGGAGGGTGGAAGAGAGCGAAACACGATGAAGGAGGGTGAAAGAGAGAGAAACGAGACGAATGAGGGTCAAAGAGAGCGAAACGAGACGAAGGAGGCTGAAAGAGGGCGAAACGAGACGAAGGAGGGTGGAAGAAAGCGAAACGAGACGAAGGAGGGTTAAAGCGAGCGAAACGATATGAAGGCGGGTGAAAGAGAGGGAAACGAGACGAAGGAGGGTGAAAGAGAGTGAAACGAGGCGAAGGAAGGTGAAAGACAGCGAAACGAGTCAAAGGAGGGTGAAAGAGAGCGAAACGAGACGAAGGAGGGTGCAAGAGAGCGAAACGAGACGAAGGGGGTGAAAGAGAGCTAATAGAGACGAAGAAGGGTGAAAGAGAGCGAAACGAGACGAAGGAGGGTGAAAGAGAGCTAAACGAGATGAAGGAGGGTGAAAGAGTGCGAAACGAGACGAAGGAGGGTGGAAGAGAGCGAAACAAGATGAAGGAGGGTGAAAGAGAGCGAAACGAGACGTAGGAGGGTCAAAGAGTGCGAAACGAGACGAAGGCGGGAGAAAGAGGGCGAAACGAGACGAAGGAGGGTGGAAGAAAGCGAAACGAGACGAAGGAGGGTTAAAGCGAGCGAAACGATATGAAGGCGGGTGAAAGAGAGGGAAACGAGACGAAGGAGGGTGAAAGAGAGCGAAACGGGACAAAGGAGGTTGAAAGAGGGCGAAACGAGACGAAGGAGGGTGGAAGAGAGTGAAACGAGACAAAGGAAGATGAAAGAGAGCGAAACAAGACGAAGGAGGGTGGAAGAGAGCGAAACGAGACGAAGGAGGGTGAAAGAGAGCGAAACGAGACGAAGGAGGGTGAAAGAGAGCGAAAGGAGTCGAAGGAGGGTGAAAGAGAGTGGAACGAGATGAAGGAAGGCGAAAGAGACTGAATCGATATGAAGGAGGCTGAAAGAGAGCGAAACGAGTCGAAGGAGTGTGAAAGAGAGGGAAACGAGAAGAAGGAGGGTGAAAGAGAGCGAAACGAGAGGAAGGAGGGTGAAAGAGAGCGAAACGAGACGAAGGAGGGTGAAAGAGAGCGAAACGAGACGAAGGAGGGTGAAAGAGGGTGAAACAAGGGGAAGGAAGGTGAAAGACAGCGAAACGAGTCAAAGGAGTGTGAAAGAGAGCAAAACGAGACGAAGGAGGGTGAAAGAGAGCGAAACGAGACGAAGGGGGTGAAAGAGAGCTAATAGAGACGAAGGAGCGTGAAAGAGAGCGAAACGAGACGAAGGAGGGTGAAAGAGAGCGAAACGAGATGAAGGAGGGTGAAAGTGAGCGAAACGAGACAAAGGATTGTGAAAGACGGCGAAACGAGACAAAGGAGGGTGAAAGAGTGCGAAACGAGACGAAGGAGGGTGGAAGAGAGCGAAACAAGATGAAGGAGGGTGAAAGAGAGCGAAACAAGACGAAGGAGGGTCAAAGAGAAAGAAACGATACGAAGGAGGGTGAAAGAGGGCGAAACGAGACGAAGGAATGTGGAAGAAAGCGAAACGAGACGAAGGAGGGTTAAAGCGAGCGAAACGATATGAAGGCGGGTGAAACAGAGGGAAACGAGATGAAGGAGGGTGAAAGAGAGCGAAACGAGACGAAGGAGGGTGGAAGAGAGCGAAACGAGACGAAGGAGGGTGGAAGAGAGCGAAACGAGACGAAGGAGGGTGAAAGAGAGCGAAACGAGACGAAGGAGGGTGAAAGAGAGCGAAAGGAGTCGAAGGAGGGTGAAAGAGAGTGGAACGAGATGAAGGAAGGCGAAAGAGACCGAATCGAGATGAAGGAGGGTGAAAGAGAGTGAAACGAGACGAAGGAGGGTGAAAGAGAGGGAAACGAGAAGAAGGAGGGTGAAAGAGAGCGAAACGAGACGAAGGAGGGTGAAAGAGAGCAAAACGAGACGAAGGAGGGTGAAAGAGAGCGAAACGAGACGAAGGAGGGTGAAAGAGGGTGAAACGAGACGAAGGAGGGTGGAAGAGAGTGAAACGAGGCGAAGGAAGGTGAAAGACAGCGAAACGAGTCAAAGGAGGGTGAAAGAGAGCGAAACGAGACGAAGGAGGGTGAAAGAGAGCGAAACGAGACGAAGGGGGTGAAAGAGAGCTAAGAGAGACGAAGGAGGGTGAAAGAGAGCGAAACGTGACGAAGGAGGGTGAAAGTGAGCGAAACGAGACGAAGGAGGGTGAAAGAGAGCGAAACGAGACGAAGGAGGGTGAAAGAGAGGGAAACGAGTCGAAGGAGGGTGAAACAGAGCTAAACGAGACGAAGGAGGGTGAAAGAGAGCGAAACGAGACAAAGGATGGTGAAAGAGAGCGAAACGAGACGAAGGAGGCTCCAAGAGAGATAAACGAGACGAAGGAGGGTGAAAGAGAGCGAAATGAGACAAAGGAGGGTGAAAGAGAGCGAAACGAGATGAAGGAGGGTGAAAGAGAGCGAAACGAGAGGAAGGAGGGTGAAAGAGAGTGAAACGAGACGACGGAGGGTGAAAGAGAGCGAAACGAGACGAAGAAGGGTGTAAGAGAGCGAAACGTGACGAAGGAGGATGAAAGAGAGTGAAAGGAGACGAAGGAAGGTGAAAGAGAGCGAAACGAGACGAAGGAGGGTGAAAGAGAGCTAAACGAGACGAAGGAGGGTCAAAGAGAGTGAAACGAGACGAAGGAGGGGAAAAGAGAGCGAAACGAGACGAAGGAGGGTGACAGAGCGAAAGGAGTCGAAGGAGGGTGAAAGAGAGTGGAACGAGATGAAGGAGGGTGAAAGAGGGCGAAACGAGACGAAGGAGGGTGAAAGTGAGCGAAACGAGACGAAGGAGGGTGAAAGAGAGCGAAACTAGACGAAGGAGGGTGAAAGAGAGCGAAACGAGACGAAGGAGGGTGAAAGAGAACAAAACGAGACGAAGGAGGGTGAAAGAGAGCGAAACGAGACAAAGGATTGAGAAAGACGGTGAAACGAGACAAAGGAGGGTGAAAGAGTGCGAAACGAGATGAAGGAGGGTGGAAGAGAGCAAAACAAGATGAAGGAGGGTGAAAGAGAGAGAAACGAGACGAAGGAGGGTCAAAGAGAGCGAAACGAGACGAAGGAGGCTGGAAGAGGGCGAAACGAGACGAAGGAGGGTGGAAGAAAGCGAAACGAGACGAAGGAGGGTTAAAGCGAGCGAAACAATATGAAGGCGGGTGAAAGAGAGGGAAACGAGACGAAGGAGGGTGAAAGAGAGTGAAACGAGGCGAAGGAAGGTGAAAGACAGCGAAACGAGTCAAAGGAGGGTGAAAGAGAGCGAAACGAGACGAAGGAGGGTGAAAGAGAGCGAAACGAGACGAAGGGGGTGAAAGAGAGCTAATAGAGACGAAGAAGGGTGAAAGAGAGCGAAACGAGACGAAGGAGGGTGAAAGAGAGCTAAACGAGATGAAGGAGGGTGAAAGAGTGCAAAACGAGACGAAGGAGGGTGGAAGAGAGCGAAACAAGATGAAGGAGGGTGAAAGAGAGCGAAACGAGACGTAGGAGGGTCAAAGAGTGCGAAACGAGACGAAGGCGGGAGAAAGAGGGCGAAACGAGACGAAGCAGGGTGGAAGAAAGCGAAACGAGATGAAGGAGGGTTAAAGCGAGCGAAACGATATGAAGGCGGGTGAAAGAGAGGGAAACGAGACGAAGGAGGGTGAAAGAGAGCGAAACGGGACTAAGGAGTTTGAAAGAGGGTGAAACGAGACGAAGGAGGGTGGAAGAGAGTGAAACGAGACAAAGGAAGATGAAAGAGAGCGAAACAAGACGAAGGAGGGTGGAAGAGAGCGAAACGAGACGAAGGAGGGTGAAAGAGAGCGAAACGAGACGAAGGAGGGTGAAAGAGAGCGAAAGGAGTCGAAGGAGGGTGAAAGAGAGTGGAACGAGATGAAGGAAGGCGAAAGAGACCGAATCGATATGAAGGAGGCTGAAAGAGAGCGAAACGAGTCGAAGGAGTGTGAAAGAGAGGGAAACGAGAAGAAGGAGGGTGAAAGAGAGCGAAACGAGAGGAAGGAGGGTGAAAGAGAGCGAAACGAGACGAAGGAGGGTGAAAGAGAGAGAAACGAGACGAAGGAGGGTGAAAGAGGGTGAATCGAGACAAAGGAGGGTGGAAGAGAGTGAAACGAGGCGAAGGAAGGTGAAAGACAGCGAAACGAGTCGAAGGAGGGTGAAAGAGAGCGAAACGAGACGAAGGAGGGTGAAAGAGAGCGAAACGAGACGAAGGGGTTGAAAGAGAGCTAATAGAGACGAAGGAGGGTGAAAGAGAGCGAAACGAGACGAAGGAGGGTGAAAGAGAGCGAAACGAGATGAAGGAGGGTGAAAGTGAGCGAAACGAGACAAAGGATTGTGAAAGACGGCGAAACGAGACAAAGGAGGGTGAATGAGTGCGAAACGAGACGAAGGAGGGTGGAAGAGAGCGAAACAAGATGAAGGAGGGTGAAAGAGAGCGAAACAAGACGAAGGAGGGTCAAAGAGAACGAAACGATACGAAGGAGGGTGAAAGAGGGCGAAACGAGACGAAGGAGGGTTAAAGCGAGCGAAACGATATGAAGGCGGGTGAAACAGAGGGAAACGAGACGAAGGAGGGTGAAAGAGAGCGAATCGAGACGAAGGAGGGTGGAAGAGAGCGAAACGAGACGAAGGAGGGTGGAAGAGAGCGAAACGAGACGAAGGAGGGTGAAAGAGAGCGAAACGAGACGAAGAAGGGTGAAAGAGAGCGAAAGGAGTCGAAGGAGGGTGAAAGAGAGTGGAACGAGATGAAGGAAGGCGAAAGAGACCGAATCGAGATGAAGGCGGGTGAAAGAGAGTGAAACGAGACGAAGGAGGGTGAAAGAGAGGGAAACGAGAAGAAGGAGGGTGAAAGAGAGCGAAACGAGACGAAGGAGGGTGAAAGAGAGCGAAACGAGACGAAGGAGGGTGAAAGAGAGCGAAACGAGACGAAGGAGGGTGAAAGAGGGTGAAACGAGACGAAGGAGGGTGGAAGAGAGTGAAACGAGGCGAAGGAAGGTGAAAGACAGCGAAACGAGTCAAAGGAGGGTGAAAGAGAGCGAAACGAGACGAAGGAGGGTGAAAGAGAGCGAAACGAGATGAAGGGGGTGAAAGAGAGCGAAACGTGATGAAGGAGGGTGAAAGTGAGCGAAACGAGACGAAGGAGGGTGAAAGAGAGCGAAACGAGACGAAGGAGGGTGAAAGAGAGGGAAACGAGTCGAAGGAGGGTGAAACAGAGCTAAACGAGACGAAGGAGGGTGAAAGAGAGCGAAATGAGACAAAGGATGGTGAAAGAGAGCGAAACGAGACGAAGGAGGCTCCAAGAGAGATAAACGAGACGAAGGAGGGTGAAAGAGAGCGAAATGAGACAAAGGAGGGTGAAAGAGAGCGAAACGAGACGAAGGAGGGTGAAAGAGAGCGAAACGAAACGAAGGAGAGTGAAAGAGAGTGAAACGAGACGAAGGAGGGTGAAAGAGAGCTAAACGAGATGAAGGAGCGTCAAAGAGTGCGAAACGAGGCGAAGGACGGTAAAAGAGAGTGAAACGAGACGAAGGAGGGTGAAAGAGAGCGAAACGAGTCGAAGGAGGGTGAAAGAGAGCGAAACGTGACAAAGGAGAGTGAAAGATAGTGAAACGAGACGAAGGAAGGTGAAAGAGAGCGAAACGAGACGAAGGAGGGTCAAAGAGAGTGAAACGAGACGAAGGAGGGTAAAAGAGAGCGAAACGAGACGAAGGAGGGTTAAAGCGAGCGAAACGATATGAAGGCGGGTGAAAGAGAGGGAAACGAGACGAAGGAGGGTGAAAGAGAGCGAAACGGGACAAAGGAGGTTGAAAGAGGGCGAAACGAGACGAAGGAGGGTGGAAGAGGGTGAAACGAGACAAAGGAAGATGAAAGAGAGCGAAACAAGACGAAGGAGGGTGGAAGAGAGCGAAACGAGACGAAGGAGGGTGAAAGAGAGCGAAACGAGACGAAGGAGGGTGAAAGAGAGCGAAAGGAGTCGAAGGAGGGTGAAAGAGAGTGGAACGAGATGAAGGAAGGCGAAAGAGACCGAATCGAGATGAAGGAGGCTGAAAGAGAGCGAAACGAGTCGAAGGAGTGTGAAAGAGAGGGAAACGAGAAGAAGGAGGGTGAAAGAGAGCGAAACGAGAGGAAGGAGGGTGAAAGAGAGCGAAACGAGACGAAGGAGGGTGAAAGAGAGCGAAACGAGACGAAGGAGGGTGAAAGAGGGTGAAACGAGACGAAGGAGGGTGGAAGAGAGTGAAACGAGGCGAAGGCAGGTGAAAGACAGCGAAACGAGTCGAAGGAGGGTGAAAGAGAGCGAAACGAGACGAAGGAGGGTGAAAGAGAGCGAAACGAGACGAAGGGGGTGAAAGAGAGCTAATAGAGACGAAGGAGGGTGAAAGAGAGCGAAACGAGACGAAGGAGGGTGAAAGAGAGCGAAACGAGATGAAGGAGGGTGAAAGTGAGCGAAACGAGACAAAGGATTGTGAAAGACGGCGAAACGAGACAAAGGAGGGTGAAAGAGTGCGAAACGAGACGAAGGAGGGTGGAAGAGAGCGAAACGAGACGAAGGAGGGTGGAAGAGAGCGAAACAAGATGAAGGAGTGTGAAAGAGAGCGAAACAAGACGAAGAAGTGTGAAAGAGAGCGAAACGAGACGAAGGAGGGTGAAAGAGAGCTAAACGAGATGAAGGAGGGTGAATGAGTGCGAAACGAGACGAAGGAGGGTGGAAGAGAGCGAAACAAGATGAAGGAGGGTGAAAGAGAGCGAAACGAGACGTAGGAGGGTCAAAGAGTGCGAAACGAGACGAAGGCGGGAGAAAGAGGGCAAAACGAGACGAAGGAGGGTGGAAGAAAGCGAAACGAGACGAAGGAGGGTTAAAGCGAGCAAAACGATATGAAGGCGGGTGAAAGAGAGGGAAACGAGACGAAGGAGGGTGAAAGAGAGCGAAACGGGACAAAGGAGGTTGAAAGAGGGCGAAACGAGACGAAGGAGGGTGGAAGAGAGTGAAACGAGACAAAGGAAGATGAAAGAGAGCGAAACAAGACGAAGGAGGGTGGAAGAGAGCGAAACGAGACGAAGGAGGGTGAAAGAGAGCGAAACGAGACGAAGGAGGGTGAAAGAGAGCGAAAGGAGTCGAAGGAGGGTGAAAGAGAGTGGAACGAGATGAAGGAAGGCGAAAGAGACCGAATCGATATGAAGGAGGCTGAAAGAGAGCGAAACGAGTCGAAGGAGTGTGAAAGAGAGGGAAACGAGAAGAAGGAGGGTGAAAGAGAGCGAAACGAGAGGAAGGAGGGTGAAAGAGAGCGAAACGTGACAAAGGAGAGTGAAAGATAGCGAAACGAGACGAAGGAAGGTGAAAGAGAGCGAAACGAGACGAAGGAGGGTGAAAGAGAGCTAAACGAGACGAAGGAGGGTCAAAGAGAGTGAAACGAGACGAAGGAGGGTAAAAGAGAGCGAAACAAGACGAAGGAGGGTAAAAGAGAGCGAAACGAGACGAAGGAGGGTGACAGAGCGAAAGGAGTCGAAGGAGGGTGAAAGAGAGTGGAACGAGATGAAGGAGGGTGAAAGAGGGCGAAACGAGACGAAGGAGGGTGGAAGAAAGCGAAACGAGACGAAGGAGGGTTAAAGCGAGCGAAACGATATGAAGGCGGGTGAAAGAGAGGGAAACGGGACGAAGGAGGGTGAAAGAGAGCGAAACGGGACAAAGGAGGTTGAAAGAGGGCGAAACGAGACGAAGGAGGGTGGAAGAGAGTGAAACGAGACAAAGGAAGATGAAAGAGAGCGAAACAAGACGAAGGAGGGTGGAAGAGAGCGAAACGAGACGAAGGAGGGTGAAAGAGAGCGAAACGAGACGAAGGAGGGTGAAAGAGAGCGAAAGGAGTCGAAGGAGGGTGAAAGAGAGTGGAACGAGATGAAGGAAGGCGAAAGAGACCGAATCGATATGAAGGAGGCTGAAAGAGAGCGAAACGAGTCGAAGGAGTGTGAAAGAGAGGGAAACGAGAAGAAGGAGGGTGAAAGAGAGCGAAACGAGAGGAAGGAGGGTGAAAGAGAGCGAAACGAGACGAAGGAGGGTGAAAGAGAGCGAAACGAGACGAAGGAGGGTGAAAGAGGGTGAAACGAGACGAAGGAGGGTGGAAGAGAGTGAAACGAGGCGAAGGAAGGTGAAAGACAGCGAAATGAGTCAAAGGAGGGTGAAAGAGAGTAAAACGAGACGAAGGAGGGAGAAAGAGAGCGAAACGAGACGAAGGGGGTGAAAGAGAGCTAATAGAGACGAAGGAGGGTGAAAGAGAGCGAAACGAGACGAAGGAGGGTGAAAGAGAGCGAAACGAGATGAAGGAGGGTGAAAGTGAGCGAAACGAGACAAAGGATTGTGAAAGACGGCGAAACGAGACAAAGGAGGGTGAAAGAGTGCGAAACGAGACGAAGGAGGGTGGAAGAGAGCGAAACAAGATGAAGGAGGGTGAAAGAGAGCGAAACAAGACGAAGGAGGGTCAAAGAGAACAAAACGATACGAAGGAGGGTGGAAGAAAGCGAAACGAGACGAAGGAGGGTTAAAGCGAGCGAAACGATATGAAGGCGGGTGAAACAGAGGGAAACGAGACGAAGGAGGGTGAAAGAGAGCGAAACGAGACGAAGGAGGGTGGAAGAGAGCGAAACGAGACGAAGGAGGGTGGAAGAGAGCGAAACGAGACGAAGGAGGGTGAAAGAGAGCGAAACGAGACGAAGGAGGGTGAAAGAGAGCGAAAGGAGTCGAAGGAGGGCGAAAGAGATTGGAACGAGATGAAGGAAGGCGAAAGAGACCGAATCGAGACGAAGGAGGGTGAAAGAGAGTGAAACGAGACGAAGGAGGGTGAAAGAGAGGGAAACGAGAAGAAGGAGGGTCAAAGAGAGCGAAACAAGACGAAGGAGGGTGAAAGAGAGCGAAACGAGACGAAGGGGGGTGAAAGAGAGCGAAACGAGACGAAGGAGGGTGAAAGAGGGTGAAACGAGACGAAGGAGGGTGGAAGAGAGTGAAACGAGGCGAAGGAAGGTGAAAGACAGCGAAACGAGTCAAAGGAGGGTGAAAGAGAGCGAAACGAGACGAAGGAGGGTGAAAGAGAGCGAAACGAGACGAAGGGGGTGAAAGAGAGCTAAGAGAGACGAAGGAGGGTGAAAGAGAGCGAAACGTGACGAAGGAGGGTAAAAGTGAGCGAAACGAGACGAAGGAGGGTGAAAGAGAGCGAAACGAGACGAAGGAGGGTGAAAGAGAGGGAAACGAGTCGAAGGAGGGTGAAACAGAGCTAAACGAGACGAAGGAGGGTGAAAGAGAGCGAAACGAGACAAAGGATGGTGAAAGAGAGCGAAACGAGATGAAGGAGGCTCCAAGAGAGATAAACGAGACGAAGGAGGGTGAAAGAGAGCGAAATGAGACAAAGGAGGGTGAAAGAGAGCGAAACGAGACGAAGGAGGGTGAAAGAGAGCGAAACGAAACGAAGGAGAGTGAAAGAGAGTGAAACGAGACGAAGGAGGGTGAAAGAGAGCTAAACGAGATGAAGGAGCGTCAAAGAGTGCGAAACGAGGCGAAGGACGGTAAAAGAGAGTGAAACGAGACGAAGGAGGGTGAAAGAGAGCGAAACGAGTCGAAGGAGGGTGAAAGAGAGCGAAACGTGACAAAGGAGAGTGAAAGATAGCGAAACGAGACGAAGGAAGGTGAAAGAGAGCGAAACGAGACGAAGGAGGGTGAAAGAGAGCTAAACGAGACGAAGGAGGGTCAAAGAGAGTGAAACGAGACGAAGGAGGGTAAAAGAGAGCGAAACGAGACGAAGGAGGGTAAAAGAGAGCGAAACGAGACGAAGGAGGGTGACAGAGCGAAAGGAGTCGAAGGAGGGTGAAAGAGAGTGGAACGAGATGAAGGAGGGTGAAAGAGGGCGAAACGAGACGAAGGAGGGTGGAAGAAAGCGAAACGAGACGAAGGAGGGTTAAAGCGAGCGAAACGATATGAAGGCGGGTGAAAGAGAGGGAAACGGGACGAAGGAGGGTGAAAGAGAGCGAAACGGGACAAAGGAGGTTGAAAGAGGGCGAAACGAGACGAAGGAGGGTGGAAGAGAGTGAAACGAGACAAAGGAAGATGAAAGAGAGCGAAACAAGACGAAGGAGGGTGGAAGAGAGCGAAACGAGACGAAGTAGGGTGAAAGAGAGCGAAACGAGACGAAGGAGGGTGAAAGAGAGCGAAAGGAGTCGAAGGAGGGTGAAAGAGAGTGGAACGAGATGAAGGAAGGCGAAAGAGACCGAATCGAGATGAAGGAGGCTGAAAGAGAGCGAAACGAGTCGAAGTAGTGTGAAAGAGAGGGAAACGAGAAGAAGGAGGGTGAAAGAGAGCGAAACGAGAGGAAGGAGGGTGAAAGAGAGCGAAAAGAGACGAAGGAGGGTGAAAGAGAGTGAAACGCGACGAAGGAGGGTGAAAGAGGGTGAAACGAGACGAAGGAGGGTGGAAGAGAGTGAAACGAGGCGAAGGCAGGTGAAAGACAGCGAAACGAGTCAAAGGAGGGTGAAAGAGAGCGAAACGAGACGAAGGAGGGTGAAAGAGAGCGAAACGAGACGAAGGGGGTGAAAGAGAGCTAATAGAGACGAAGGAGGGTGAAAGAGAGCGAAATGAGACGAAGGAGGGTGAAAGAGAGCGAAACGAGTTGAAGGAGGGTGAAAGTGAGCGAAACGAGACAAAGGATTGTGAAAGACGGCGAAACGAGACAAAGGAGGGTGAAAGAGTGCGAAACGAGACGAAGGAGGGTGGAAGAGAGCGAAACAAGATGAAGGAGTGTGAAAGAGAGCGAAACAAGACGAAGGAGGGTCAAAGAGAACGAAACGATACGAAGGAGGGTGAAAGAGGGCGAAACGAGACGAAGGAGGGTGGAAGAATGCGAAACGAGACGAAGGAGGGTTAAAGCGAGCGAAACGATATGAAGGCGGGTGAAACAGAGGGAAACGAGACGAAGGAGGGTGAAAGAGAGCGAAACGAGACGAAGGAGGGTGGAAGAGAGCGAAACGAGACGAAGGAGGTTGGAAGAGAGCGAAACGAGACGAAGGAGGGTGAAAGAGAGCGAAACGAGACAAAGGATGGTGAAAGAGAGCGAAACGAGATGAAGGAGGCTCCAAGAGAGATAAACGAGACGAAGGAGGGTGAAAGAGAGCGAAATGAGACAAAGGAGGGTGAAAGAGAGCGAAACGAGACGAAGGAGGGTGAAAGAGAGCGAAACGAAACGAAGGAGAGTGAAAGAGAGTGAAACGAGACGAAGGAGGGTGAAAGAGAGCTAAACGAGATGAAGGAGCGTCAAAGAGTGCGAAACGAGGCGAAGGACGGTAAAAGAGAGTGAAACGAGACGAAGGAGGGTGAAAGAGAGCGAAACGAGTCGAAGGAGGGTGAAAGAGAGCGAAACGTGACAAAGGAGAGTGAAAGATAGCGAAACGAGACGAAGGAAGGTGAAAGAGAGCGAAACGAGACGAAGGAGGGTGAAAGAGAGCTAAACGAGACGAAGGAGGGTCAAAGAGAGTGAAACGAGACGAAGGAGGGTAAAAGAGAGCGAAACGAGACGAAGGAGGGTAAAAGAGAGCGAAACGAGACGAAGGAGGGTGACAGAGCGAAAGGAGTCGAAGGAGGGTGAAAGAGAGTGGAACGAGATGAAGGAGGGTGAAAGAGGGCGAAACGAGACGAAGGAGGGTGGAAGAAAGCGAAACGAGACGAAGGAGGGTTAAAGCGAGCGAAACGATATGAAGGCGGGTGAAAGAGAGGGAAACGGGACGAAGGAGGGTGAAAGAGAGCGAAACGGGACAAAGGAGGTTGAAAGAGGGCGAAACGAGACGAAGGAGGGTGGAAGAGAGTGAAACGAGACAAAGGAAGATGAAAGAGAGCGAAACAAGACGAAGGAGGGTGGAAGAGAGCGAAACGAGACGAAGTAGGGTGAAAGAGAGCGAAACGAGACGAAGGAGGGTGAAAGAGAGCGAAAGGAGTCGAAGGAGGGTGAAAGAGAGTGGAACGAGATGAAGGAAGGCGAAAGAGACCGAATCGAGATGAAGGAGGCTGAAAGAGAGCGAAACGAGTCGAAGTAGTGTGAAAGAGAGGGAAACGAGAAGAAGGAGGGTGAAAGAGAGCGAAACGAGAGGAAGGAGGGTGAAAGAGAGCGAAAAGAGACGAAGGAGGGTGAAAGAGAGTGAAACGCGACGAAGGAGGGTGAAAGAGGGTGAAACGAGACGAAGGAGGGTGGAAGAGAGTGAAACGAGGCGAAGGCAGGTGAAAGACAGCGAAACGAGTCAAAGGAGGGTGAAAGAGAGCGAAACGAGACGAAGGAGGGTGAAAGAGAGCGAAACGAGACGAAGGGGGTGAAAGAGAGCTAATAGAGACGAAGGAGGGTGAAAGAGAGCGAAATGAGACGAAGGAGGGTGAAAGAGAGCGAAACGAGTTGAAGGAGGGTGAAAGTGAGCGAAACGAGACAAAGGATTGTGAAAGACGGCGAAACGAGACAAAGGAGGGTGAAAGAGTGCGAAACGAGACGAAGGAGGGTGGAAGAGAGCGAAACAAGATGAAGGAGTGTGAAAGAGAGCGAAACAAGACGAAGGAGGGTCAAAGAGAACGAAACGATACGAAGGAGGGTGAAAGAGGGCGAAACGAGACGAAGGAGGGTGGAAGAATGCGAAACGAGACGAAGGAGGGTTAAAGCGAGCGAAACGATATGAAGGCGGGTGAAACAGAGGGAAACGAGACGAAGGAGGGTGAAAGAGAGCGAAACGAGACGAAGGAGGGTGGAAGAGAGCGAAACGAGACGAAGGAGGTTGGAAGAGAGCGAAACGAGACGAAGGAGGGTGAAAGAGAGCGAAACGAGACGAAGGAGGGTGAAAGAGAGCGAAAGGAGTCGAAGGAGGGTGAAAGAGAGTGGAACGAGATGAAGGAAGGCGAAAGAGACCGAATCGATATGAAGGAGGCTGAAAGAGAGCGAAACGAGTCGAAGGAGTGTGAAAGAGAGGGAAACGAGAACAAGGAGGGTGAAAGAGAGCGAAACGAGAGGAAGGAGGGTGAAAGAGAGCGAAACGAGACGGAGGAGGGTGAAAGAGAGTGAAACGAGACGAAGGAGGGTGAAAGAGGGTGAAACGAGACGAAGGAGGGTGGAAGAGAGTGAAACGAGGCGAAGGAAGGTGAAAGACAGCGAAACGAGTCAAAGGAGGGTGAAAGAGAGCGAAACGAGACGAAGGAGGGTGAAAGAGAGCGAAACGAGACGAAGGGGGTGAAAGAGAGCTAAGAGTGACGAAGGAGGGTGAAAGAGAGCGAAACGTGACGAAGGAGGGTAAAAGTGAGCGAAACGAGACGAAGGAGGGTGAAAGAGAGCGAAACGAGACGAAGGAGGGTGAAAGAGAGGGAAACGAGTCGAAGGAGGGTGAAACAGAGCTAAACGAGACGAAGGAGGGTGAAAGAGAGCGAAACGAGACAAAGGATGGTGAAAGAGAGCGAAACGAGACAAAGGAGGCTCCAAGAGAGATAAACGAGACGAAGGAGGGTGAAAGAGAGCGAAATGAGACAAAGGAGGGTGAAAGAGAGCGAAACGAGACGAAGGAGGGTGAAAGAGAGCGAAACGAAACGAAGGAGAGTGAAAGAGAGTGAAACGAGACGAAGGAGGGTGAAAGAGAGCTAAATGAGATGAAGGAGCGTCAAAGAGTGCGAAACGAGGCGAAGGACGGTAAAAGAGAGTGAAACGAGACGAAGGAGGGTGAAAGAGAGCGAAACGAGTCGAAGGAGGGTGAAAGAGAGCGAAACGTGACAAAGGAGAGTGAAAGATAGCGAAACGAGACGAAGGAAGGTGAAAGAGAGCGAAACGAGACGAAGGAGGGTGAAAGAGAGCTAAACGAGACGAAGGAGGGTCAAAGAGAGTGAAACGAGACGAAGGAGGGTAAAAGAGAGCGAAACGAGACGAAGGAGGGTAAAAGAGAGCGAAACGAGACGAAGGAGGGTGACAGAGCGAAAGGAGTCGAAGGAGGGTGAAAGAGAGTGGAACGAGATGAAGGAGGGTGAAAGAGGGCGAAACGAGACGAAGGAGGGTGGAAGAAAGCGAAACGAGACGAAGGAGGGTAAAAGAGAGCGAAACGAGACGAAGGAGGGTAAAAGAGAGCGAAACGAGACGAAGGAGGGTGACAGAGCGAAAGGAGTCGAAGGAGGGTGAAAGAGAGTGGAACGAGATGAAGGAGGGTGAAAGAGGGCGAAACGAGACGAAGGAGGGTGGATGAAAGCGAAACGAGACGAAGGAGGGTTAAAGCGAGCGAAACGATATGAAGGCGGGTGAAAGAGAGGGAAACGGGACGAAGGAGGGTGAAAGAGAGCGAAACGGGACAAAGGAGGTTGAAAGAGGGCGAAACGAGACGAAGGAGGGTGGAAGAGAGTGAAACGAGACAAAGGAAGATGAAAGAGAGCGAAACACGACGAAGGAGGGTGGAAGAGAGCGAAACGAGACGAAGGAGGGTGAAAGAGAGCGAAACGAGACGAAGGAGGGTGAAAGAGAGCGAAAGGAGTCGAAGGAGGGTGAAAGAGAGTGGAACGAGATGAAGGAAGGCGAAAGAGACCGAATCGAGATGAAGGAGGCTGAAAGAGAGCGAAACGAGTCGAAGTAGTGTGAAAGAGAGGGAAACGAGAAGAAGGAGGGTGAAAGAGAGCGAAACGAGAGGAAGGAGGGTGAAAGAGAGCGAAAAGAGACGAAGGAGGGTGAAAGAGAGTGAAACGCGACGAAGGAGGGTGAAAGAGGGTGAAACGAGACGAAGGAGGGTGGAAGAGAGTGAAACGAGGCGAAGGCAGGTGAAAGACAGCGAAACGAGTCAAAGGAGGGTGAAAGAGAGCGAAACGAGACGAAGGAGGGTGAAAGAGAGCGAAACGAGACGAAGGGGGTGAAAGAGAGCTAATAGAGACGAAGGAGGGTGAAAGAGAGCGAAATGAGACGAAGGAGGGTGAAAGAGAGCGAAACGAGTTGAAGGAGGGTGAAAGTGAGCGAAACGAGACAAAGGATTGTGAAAGACGGCGAAACGAGACAAAGGAGGGTGAAAGAGTGCGAAACGAGACGAAGGAGGGTGGAAGAGAGCGAAACAAGATGAAGGAGTGTGAAAGAGAGCGAAACAAGACGAAGGAGGGTCAAAGAGAACGAAACGATACGAAGGAGGGTGAAAGAGGGCGAAACGAGACGAAGGAGGGTGGAAGAATGCGAAACGAGACGAAGGAGGGTTAAAGCGAGCGAAACGATATGAAGGCGGGTGAAACAGAGGGAAACGAGACGAAGGAGGGTGAAAGAGAGCGAAACGAGACGAAGGAGGGTGGAAGAGAGCGAAACGAGACGAAGGAGGTTGGAAGAGAGCGAAACGAGACGAAGGAGGGTGAAAGAGAGCGAAACGAGACGAAGGAGGGTGAAAGAGAGCGAAAGGAGTCGAAGGAGGGTGAAAGAGAGTGGAACGAGATGAAGGAAGGCGAAAGAGACCGAATCGATATGAAGGAGGCTGAAAGAGAGCGAAACGAGTCGAAGGAGTGTGAAAGAGAGGGAAACGAGAACAAGGAGGGTGAAAGAGAGCGAAACGAGAGGAAGGAGGGTGAAAGAGAGCGAAACGAGACGGAGGAGGGTGAAAGAGAGTGAAACGAGACGAAGGAGGGTGAAAGAAGGTGAAACGAGACGAAGGAGGGTGGAAGAGAGTGAAACGAGGCGAAGGAAGGTGAAAGACAGCGAAACGAGTCAAAGGAGGGTGAAAGAGAGCGAAACGAGACGAAGGAGGGTGAAAGAGAGCGAAACGAGACGAAGGGGGTGAAAGAGAGCTAAGAGAGACGAAGGAGGGTGAAAGAGAGCGAAACGTGACGAAGGAGGGTAAAAGTGAGCGAAACGAGACGAAGGAGGGTGAAAGAGAGCGAAACGAGACGAAGGAGGGTGAAAGAGAGGGAAACGAGTCGAAGGAGGGTGAAACAGAGCTAAACGAGACGAAGGAGGGTGAAAGAGAGCGAAACGAGACAAAGGATGGTGAAAGAGAGCGAAACGAGACAAAGGAGGCTCCAAGAGAGATAAACGAGACGAAGGAGGGTGAAAGAGAGCGAAATGAGACAAAGGAGGGTGAAAGAGAGCGAAACGAGACGAAGGAGGGTGAAAGAGAGCGAAACGAAACGAAGGAGAGTGAAAGAGAGTGAAACGAGACGAAGGAGGGTGAAAGAGAGCTAAATGAGATGAAGGAGCGTCAAAGAGTGCGAAACGAGGCGAAGGACGGTAAAAGAGAGTGAAACGAGACGAAGGAGGGTGAAAGAGAGCGAAACGAGTCGAAGGAGGGTGAAAGAGAGCGAAACGTGACAAAGGAGAGTGAAAGATAGCGAAACGAGACGAAGGAAGGTGAAAGAGAGCGAAACGAGACGAAGGAGGGTGAAAGAGAGCTAAACGAGACGAAGGAGGGTCAAAGAGAGTGAAACGAGACGAAGGAGGGTAAAAGAGAGCGAAACGAGACGAAGGAGGGTAAAAGAGAGCGAAACGAGACGAAGGAGGGTGACAGAGCGAAAGGAGTCGAAGGAGGGTGAAAGAGAGTGGAACGAGATGAAGGAGGGTGAAAGAGGGCGAAACGAGACGAAGGAGGGTGGAAGAAAGCGAAACGAGACGAAGGAGGGTAAAAGAGAGCGAAACGAGACGAAGGAGGGTAAAAGAGAGCGAAATGAGACGAAGGAGGGTGACAGAGCGAAAGGAGTCGAAGGAGGGTGAAAGAGAGTGGAACGAGATGAAGGAGGGTGAAAGAGGGCGAAACGAGACGAAGGAGGGTGGAAGAAAGCGAAACGAGACGAAGGAGGGTTAAAGCGAGCGAAACGATATGAAGGCGGGTGAAAGAGAGGGAAACGGGACGAAGGAGGGTGAAAGAGAGCGAAACGGGACAAAGGAGGTTGAAAGAGGGCGAAACGAGACGAAGGAGGGTGGAAGAGAGTGAAACGAGACAAAGGAAGATGAAAGAGAGCGAAACAAGACGAAGGAGGGTGGAAGAGAGCGAAACGAGACGAAGGAGGGTGAAAGAGAGCGAAACGAGACGAAGGAGGGTGAAAGAGAGCGAAAGGAGTCGAAGGAGGGTGAAAGAGAGTGGAACGTGATGAAGGAAGGCGAAAGAGACCGAATCGAGATGAAGGAGGCTGAAAGAGAGCGAAACGAGTCGAAGTAGTGTGAAAGAGAGGGAAACGAGAAGAAGGAGGGTGAAAGAGAGCGAAACGAGAGGAAGGAGGGTGAAAGAGAGCGAAAAGAGACGAAGGAGGGTGAAAGAGAGTGAAACGCGACGAAGGAGGGTGAAAGAGGGTGAAACGAGACGAAGGAGGGTGGAAGAGAGTGAAACGAGGCGAAGGCAGGTGAAAGACAGCGAAACGAGTCAAAGGAGGGTGAAAGAGAGCGAAACGAGACGAAGGAGGGTGAAAGAGAGCGAAACGAGACGAAGGGGGTGAAAGAGAGCTAATAGAGACGAAGGAGGGTGAAAGAGAGCGAAATGAGACGAAGGAGGGTGAAAGAGAGCGAAACGAGTTGAAGGAGGGTGAAAGTGAGCGAAACGAGACAAAGGATTGTGAAAGACGGCGAAACGAGACAAAGGAGGGTGAAAGAGTGCGAAACGAGACGAAGGAGGGTGGAAGAGAGCGAAACAAGATGAAGGAGTGTGAAAGAGAGCGAAACAAGACGAAGGAGGGTCAAAGAGAACGAAACGATACGAAGGAGGGTGAAAGAGGGCGAAACGAGACGAAGGAGGGTGGAAGAATGCGAAACGAGACGAAGGAGGGTTAAAGCGAGCGAAACGATATGAAGGCGGGTGAAACAGAGGGAAACGAGACGAAGGAGGGTGAAAGAGAGCGAAACGAGACGAAGGAGGGTGGAAGAGAGCGAAACGAGACGAAGGAGGTTGGAAGAGAGCGAAACGAGACGAAGGAGGGTGAAAGAGAGCGAAACGAGACGAAGGAGGGTGAAAGAGAGCGAAAGGAGTCGAAGGAGTGTGAAAGAGAGGGAAACGAGAACAAGGAGGGTGAAAGAGAGCGAAACGAGAGGAAGGAGGGTGAAAGAGAGCGAAACGAGACGGAGGAGGGTGAAAGAGAGTGAAACGAGACGAAGGAGGGTGAAAGAGGGTGAAACGAGACGAAGGAGGGTGGAAGAGAGTGAAACGAGGCGAAGGAAGGTGAAAGACAGCGAAACGAGTCAAAGGAGGGTGAAAGAGAGCGAAACGAGACGAAGGAGGGTGAAAGAGAGCGAAACGAGACGAAGGGGGTGAAAGAGAGCTAAGAGAGACGAAGGAGGGTGAAAGAGAGCGAAACGTGACGAAGGAGGGTAAAAGTGAGCGAAACGAGACGAAGGAGGGTGAAAGAGAGCGAAACGAGACGAAGGAGGGTGAAAGAGAGGGAAACGAGTCGAAGGAGGGTGAAACAGAGCTAAACGAGACGAAGGAGGGTGAAAGAGAGCGAAACGAGACAAAGGATGGTGAAAGAGAGCGAAACGAGACAAAGGAGGCTCCAAGAGAGATAAACGAGACGAAGGAGGGTGAAAGAGAGCGAAATGAGACAAAGGAGGGTGAAAGAGAGCGAAACGAGACGAAGGAGGGTGAAAGAGAGCGAAACGAAACGAAGGAGAGTGAAAGAGAGTGAAACGAGACGAAGGAGGGTGAAAGAGAGCTAAACGAGATGAAGGAGCGTCAAAGAGTGCGAAACGAGGCGAAGGACGGTAAAAGAGAGTGAAACGAGACGAAGGAGGGTGAAAGAGAGCGAAACGAGTCGAAGGAGGGTGAAAGAGAGCGAAACGTGACAAAGGAGAGTGAAAGATAGCGAAACGAGACGAAGGAAGGTGAAAGAGAGCGAAACGAGACGAAGGAGGGTGACAGAGCGAAAGGAGTCGAAGGAGGGTGAAAGAGAGTGGAACGAGATGAAGGAGGGTGAAAGAGGGCGAAACGAGACGAAGGAGGGTGGAAGAAAGCGAAACGAGACGAAGGAGGGTTAAAGCGAGCGAAACGATATGAAGGCGGGTGAAAGAGAGGGAAACGGGACGAAGGAGGGTGAAAGAGAGCGAAACGGGACAAAGGAGGTTGAAAGAGGGCGAAACGAGACGAAGGAGGGTGGAAGAGAGTGAAACGAGACAAAGGAAGATGAAAGAGAGCGAAACAAGACGAAGGAGGGTGGAAGAGACCGAAACGAGACGAAGGAGGGTGAAAGAGAGCGAAACGAGATGAAGGGGGTGAAAGAGAGCTAATAGAGACGAAGGAGGGTGAAAGAGAGCGAAACGAGACGAAGGAGGGTGAAAGAGAGCGAAACGAGATGAAGGAGGGTGAAAGTGAGCGAAACGAGACAAAGGATTGTGAAAGACGGCGAAACGAGACAAAGGAGGGTGAAAGAGTGCGAAACGAGACGAAGGAGGGTGGAAGAGAGCGAAACAAGATGAAGGAGGGTGAAAGAGAGCGAAACAAGACGAAGGAGGGTCAAAGAGAACGAAACGATACGAAGGAGGGTTAAAGCGAGCGAAACGATATGAAGGCGGGTGAAACAGAGGGAAACGAGACGAAGGAGGGTGAAAGAGAGCGAAACGAGACGAAGGAGGGTGGAAGAGAGCGAAACGAGACGAAGGAGGGTGGAAGAGAGCGAAACGAGATGAAGGAGGGTGAAAGAGAGCGAAACGAGACGAAGGAGGGTGAAAGAGAGCGAAAGGAGTCGAAGGAGGGCGAAAGAGAGTGGAACGAGATGAAGGAAGGCGAAAGAGACCGAATCGAGACGAAGGAGGGTGAAAGAGAGTGAAACGAGACGAAGGAGGGTGAAAGAGAGGGAAACGAGAAGAAGGAGGGTGGAAGAGAGCGAAACGAGACGAAGGGGGTGAAAGAGAGCTAAGAGAGACGAAGGAGGGTGAAAGAGAGCGAAACGTGACGAAGGAGGGTAAAAGTGAGCGAAACGAGACGAAGGAGGGTGAAAGAGAGCGAAACGAGACGAAGGAGGGTGAAAGAGAGGGAAACGAGTCGAAGGAGGGTGAAACAGAGCTAAACGAGACGAAGGAAGGTGAAAGAGAGCGAAACGAGACGAAGGAGGGTGAAAGAGAGCTAAACGAGACGAAGGAGGGTCAAAGAGAGTGAAACGAGACGAAGGAGGGTAAAAGAGAGCGAAACGAGACGAAGGAGGGTAAAAGAGAGCGAAACGAGACGAAGGAGGGTGACAGAGCGAAAGGAGTCGAAGGAGGGTGAAAGAGAGTGGAACGAGATGAAGGAGGGTGAAAGAGGGCGAAACGAGACGAAGGAGGGTGGAAGAAAGCGAAACGAGACGAAGGAGGGTTAAAGCGAGCGAAACGATATGAAGGCGGGTGAAAGAGAGGGAAACGGGACGAAGGAGGGTGAAAGAGAGCGAAACGGGACAAAGGAGGTTGAAAGAGGGCGAAACGAGACGAAGGAGGGTGGAAGAGAGTGAAACGAGACAAAGGAAGATGAAAGAGAGCGAAACAAGACGAAGGAGGGTGGAAGAGAGCGAAACGAGACGAAGGAGGGTGAAAGAGAGCGAAACGAGACGAAGGAGGGTGAAAGAGAGCGAAAGGAGTCGAAGGAGGGTGAAAGAGAGTGGAACGAGATGAAGGAAGGCGAAAGAGACCGAATCGAGATGAAGGAGGCTGAAAGAGAGCGAAACGAGTCGAAGTAGTGTGAAAGAGAGGGAAACGAGAAGAAGGAGGGTGAAAGAGAGCGAAACGAGAGGAAGGAGGGTGAAAGAGAGCGAAAAGAGACGAAGGAGGGTGAAAGAGAGTGAAACGCGACGAAGGAGGGTGAAAGAGGGTGAAACGAGACGAAGGAGGGTGGAAGAGAGTGAAACGAGGCGAAGGCAGGTGAAAGACAGCGAAACGAGTCAAAGGAGGGTGAAAGAGAGCGAAACGAGACGAAGGAGGGTGAAAGAGAGCGAAACGAGACGAAGGGGGTGAAAGAGAGCTAATAGAGACGAAGGAGGGTGAAAGAGAGCGAAATGAGACGAAGGAGGGTGAAAGAGAGCGAAACGAGTTGAAGGAGGGTGAAAGTGAGCGAAACGAGACAAAGGATTGTGAAAGACGGCGAAACGAGACAAAGGAGGGTGAAAGAGTGCGAAACGAGACGAAGGAGGGTGGAAGAGAGCGAAACAAGATGAAGGAGTGTGAAAGAGAGCGAAACAAGACGAAGGAGGGTCAAAGAGAACGAAACGATACGAAGGAGGGTGAAAGAGGGCGAAACGAGACGAAGGAGGGTGGAAGAATGCGAAACGAGACGAAGGAGGGTTAAAGCGAGCGAAACGATATGAAGGCGGGTGAAACAGAGGGAAACGAGACGAAGGAGGGTGAAAGAGAGCGAAACGAGACGAAGGAGGGTGGAAGAGAGCGAAACGAGACGAAGGAGGTTGGAAGAGAGCGAAACGAGACGAAGGAGGGTGAAAGAGAGCGAAACGAGACGAAGGAGGGTGAAAGAGAGCGAAAGGAGTCGAAGGAGGGTGAAAGAGAGTGGAACGAGATGAAGGAAGGCGAAAGAGACCGAATCGATATGAAGGAGGCTGAAAGAGAGCGAAACGAGTCGAAGGAGTGTGAAAGAGAGGGAAACGAGAACAAGGAGGGTGAAAGAGAGCGAAACGAGAGGAAGGAGGGTGAAAGAGAGCGAAACGAGACGGAGGAGGGTGAAAGAGAGTGAAACGAAACGAAGGAGGGTGAAAGAGGGTGAAACGAGACGAAGGAGGGTGGAAGAGAGTGAAACGAGGCGAAGGAAGGTGAAAGACAGCGAAACGAGTCAAAGGAGGGTGAAAGAGAGCGAAACGAGACGAAGGAGGGTGAAAGAGAGCGAAACGAGACGAAGGGGGTGAAAGAGAGCTAAGAGAGACGAAGGAGGGTGAAAGAGAGCGAAACGTGACGAAGGAGGGTAAAAGTGAGCGAAACGAGACGAAGGAGGGTGAAAGAGAGCGAAACGAGACGAAGGAGGGTGAAAGAGAGGGAAACGAGTCGAAGGAGGGTGAAACAGAGCTAAACGAGACGAAGGAGGGTGAAAGAGAGCGAAACGAGACAAAGGATGGTGAAAGAGAGCGAAACGAGACAAAGGAGGCTCCAAGAGAGATAAACGAGACGAAGGAGGGTGAAAGAGAGCGAAATGAGACAAAGGAGGGTGAAAGAGAGCGAAACGAGACGAAGGAGGGTGAAAGAGAGCGAAACGAAACGAAGGAGAGTGAAAGAGAGTGAAACGAGACGAAGGAGGGTGAAAGAGAGCTAAACGAGATGAAGGAGCGTCAAAGAGTGCGAAACGAGGCGAAGGACGGTAAAAGAGAGTGAAACGAGACGAAGGAGGGTGAAAGAGAGCGAAACGAGTCGAAGGAGGGTGAAAGAGAGCGAAACGTGACAAAGGAGAGTGAAAGATAGCGAAACGAGACGAAGGAAGGTGAAAGAGAGCGAAACGAGACGAAGGAGGGTGAAAGAGAGCTAAACGAGACGAAGGAGGGTCAAAGAGAGTGAAACGAGACGAAGGAGGGTAAAAGAGAGCGAAACGAGACGAAGGAGGGTAAAAGAGAGCGAAATGAGACGAAGGAGGGTGACAGAGCGAAAGGAGTCGAAGGAGGGTGAAAGAGAGTGGAACGAGATGAAGGAGGGTGAAAGAGGGCGAAACGAGACGAAGGAGGGTGGAAGAAAGCGAAACGAGACGAAGGAGGGTAAAAGAGAGCGAAACGAGACGAAGGAGGGTAAAAGAGAGCGAAACGAGACGAAGGAGGGTGACAGAGCGAAAGGAGTCGAAGGAGGGTGAAAGAGAGTGGAACGAGATGAAGGAGGGTGAAAGAGGGCGAAACGAGACGAAGGAGGGTGGAAGAAAGCGAAACGAGACGAAGGAGGGTTAAAGCGAGCGAAACGATATGAAGGCGGGTGAAAGAGAGGGAAACGGGACGAAGGAGGGTGAAAGAGAGCGAAACGGGACAAAGGAGGTTGAAAGAGGGCGAAACGAGACGAAGGAGGGTGGAAGAGAGTGAAACGAGACAAAGGAAGATGAAAGAGAGCGAAACAAGACGAAGGAGGGTGGAAGAGAGCGAAACGAGACGAAGGAGGGTGAAAGAGAGCGAAACGAGACGAAGGAGGGTGAAAGAGAGCGAAAGGAGTCGAAGGAGGGTGAAAGAGAGTGGAACGAGATGAAGGAAGGCGAAAGAGACCGAATCGAGATGAAGGAGGCTGAAAGAGAGCGAAACGAGTCGAAGTAGTGTGAAAGAGAGGGAAACGAGAAGAAGGAGGGTGAAAGAGAGCGAAACGAGAGGAAGGAGGGTGAAAGAGAGCGAAAAGAGACGAAGGAGGGTGAAAGAGAGTGAAACGCGACGAAGGAGGGTGAAAGAGGGTGAAACGAGACGAAGGAGGGTGGAAGAGAGTGAAACGAGGCGAAGGCAGGTGAAAGACAGCGAAACGAGTCAAAGGAGGGTGAAAGAGAGCGAAACGAGACGAAGGAGGGTGAAAGAGAGCGAAACGAGACGAAGGGGGTGAAAGAGAGCTAATAGAGACGAAGGAGGGTGAAAGAGAGCGAAATGAGACGAAGGAGGGTGAAAGAGAGCGAAACGAGTTGAAGGAGGGTGAAAGTGAGCGAAACGAGACAAAGGATTGTGAAAGACGGCGAAACGAGACAAAGGAGGGTGAAAGAGTGCGAAACGAGACGAAGGAGGGTGGAAGAGAGCGAAACAAGATGAAGGAGTGTGAAAGAGAGCGAAACAAGACGAAGGAGGGTCAAAGAGAACGAAACGATACGAAGGAGGGTGAAAGAGGGCGAAACGAGACGAAGGAGGGTGGAAGAATGCGAAACGAGACGAAGGAGGGTTAAAGCGAGCGAAACGATATGAAGGCGGGTGAAACAGAGGGAAACGAGACGAAGGAGGGTGAAAGAGAGCGAAACGAGACGAAGGAGGGTGGAAGAGAGCGAAACGAGACGAAGGAGGTTGGAAGAGAGCGAAACGAGACGAAGGAGGGTGAAAGAGAGCGAAACGAGACGAAGGAGGGTGAAAGAGAGCGAAAGGAGTCGAAGGAGGGTGAAAGAGAGTGGAACGAGATGAAGGAAGGCGAAAGAGACCGAATCGATATGAAGGAGGCTGAAAGAGAGCGAAACGAGTCGAAGGAGTGTGAAAGAGAGGGAAACGAGAACAAGGAGGGTGAAAGAGAGCGAAACGAGAGGAAGGAGGGTGAAAGAGAGCGAAACGAGACGGAGGAGGGTGAAAGAGAGTGAAACGAGACGAAGGAGGGTGAAAGAGGGTGAAACGAGACGAAGGAGGGTGGAAGAGAGTGAAACGAGGCGAAGGAAGGTGAAAGACAGCGAAACGAGTCAAAGGAGGGTGAAAGAGAGCGAAACGAGACGAAGGAGGGTGAAAGAGAGCGAAACGAGACGAAGGGGGTGAAAGAGAGCTAAGAGAGACGAAGGAGGGTGAAAGAGAGCGAAACGTGACGAAGGAGGGTAAAAGTGAGCGAAACGAGACGAAGGAGGGTGAAAGAGAGCGAAACGAGAAAAAGGAGGGTGAAAGAGAGGGAAACGAGTCGAAGGAGGGTGAAACAGAGCTAAACGAGACGAAGGAGGGTGAAAGAGAGCGAAACGAGACAAAGGATGGTGAAAGAGAGCGAAACGAGACAAAGGAGGCTCCAAGAGAGATAAACGAGACGAAGGAGGGTGAAAGAGAGCGAAATGAGACAAAGGAGGGTGAAAGAGAGCGAAACGAGACGAAGGAGGGTGAAAGAGAGCGAAACGAAACGAAGGAGAGTGAAAGAGAGTGAAACGAGACGAAGGAGGGTGAAAGAGAGCTAAACGAGATGAAGGAGCGTCAAAGAGTGCGAAACGAGGCGAAGGACGGTAAAAGAGAGTGAAACGAGACGAAGGAGGGTGAAAGAGAGCGAAACGAGTCGAAGGAGGGTGAAAGAGAGCGAAACGTGACAAAGGAGAGTGAAAGATAGCGAAACGAGACGAAGGAAGGTGAAAGAGAGCGAAACGAGACGAAGGAGGGTGAAAGAGAGCTAAACGAGACGAAGGAGGGTCAAAGAGAGTGAAACGAGACGAAGGAGGGTAAAAGAGAGCGAAACGAGACGAAGGAGGGTAAAAGAGAGCGAAACGAGACGAAGGAGGGTGACAGAGCGAAAGGAGTCGAAGGAGGGTGAAAGAGAGTGGAA